>NC_133012.1:18168906-18477156 GCF_048564905.1 Vicugna pacos
AACTTTATTCCATGTACTGGATTTAGAAGAACTTTCTTGGTATGGAACAGAAGAGCAGCATATGACATCTGAGATGATGAGTAACATTTAAATTCACCTGTCAAGCAATATATTATAGACTTAGCTTTTCTAGATTCCAGTAGTAAACAACACAAGGGTAAAACAAATTTGTTGTTCTCTGGGCAAGGCTTTAAGGTGGTTCTTCCAAAGTGTCCCTATCCTTGCTTGGATAAGCAACTATAAATTGATAGTTTGTGTGAAGAAATTTAATAATATTAATCTCAACTTGTGTTAAGGAAAAATGGCTAAATAACAAATTTGTTTTATTTTAGAGAAGTTGATGTGGATACTTCAGTTTGAATTATTTGTCCTCTGTACTGATAAGAAATAAACAAGATTTTGACAGATCTTTCTAGTTTCAAGTTCAGTCCATGCTAGTCCGATATTCATTTTCTTGGCTTTTTCCAAGTGTCGTAAATCCATCCTTATTCAAATATTCTCTCCAGTCTTAATCTCTAATTGCCTGGAGTGCTTGTCTTTGGTCTCTTTTAAGTGGGGATGAAGGTTTCAGCAAAACTCCTTGGTCTCCTAAGATAGTAGGCTCTTTGGATGTACAGCTTCTCCTAAAACAAAACCCTGCATGTTCTCTCTTTTACCTCCAACTTGGTGTCAAGTTTTCCCCCAACTCTCTAATACTTCTTAGCTTATCCTCTGCTAAAATTGGAAAATGGCTATCATCTCATAAAATTTTATGCATCCAACATAGATAATGAATGTAGGCAATTGACAAAGAAGCTATCTTTTTGGAAACTCAGTGCTAAGATAGTTTCTACTTCTGATAATCATGTATACATGGGCATGTCAGCATTTTAATTTCAAATATCTTATTAGTAAACAAGGTAGGTACACATCAGATGATTCATAGTCTGCTAAAGGCCAAGCAGGGCAATAATTATAATTCCAGAGCAGTAGCGAACCCTTCCTTGTGGCCTTATTCCAATGTCAGCACTTCATTTTAATGATAACTGGATCTCTGCTGTTTATTGTGAAATCCTTGAATATACTTAACAGCCCGCTTAGAGTATACTGAGTTTATGGGGATGACCAAATGAAGCTTGAAAATTTATTGTAAGGAAATTGTGCAGATTATATGAGAGTCATTCTGCTGTAGGGCTGAGCAGTATAGCACACAAGATGTAAAGGTCTGAATAGAATGGTGTTTAAGCAGGTACAGTCATGCCTACTGTCACTCTTCATCATTGCCCAGTATCTCTCCTATTTAGTAAGTATTTCTCTTAATTCTTGATTAGCAGCTGTCAGCACTCTCCCTAAATTATAGTAACGCTAATGTGATCATTCAGATAACACTCTGCAGTTTGCAGAGCTTTTTTCAATGAATCATCTTTTTTAATGCTCTCAATAACCCCAAGAAACAAGCATCATTGTGATGATTTTATGTATGAGGAAAAGGAGGCTTAATTAAATTGATCCAAGATAGCTTGATGAGTAAGGTTAGTCTTCTTCCTCCCAGTAGAATGTGTATTTGTTTGTGTTCGGTTTCATCTGGCCGCCTAGCATGCACTGCACAGACTATCACCATGGCATGTGGTCCTGTGGGTCAGCATGGCCCTGCCCTCCACTGTAGAAGTTGTCAAAGGCCAGATCCCCTTCTTCCTAACGCCTGGCAGCAAGGGTGAGGCTCATTACCTGGCCTCAGGTACGTTAACTGAATTTGCGAAAAAAATGCATCTTGAGAAAAAGATGCAAACATAAAGGAATGATGAGAATATACTTTTTTTAACATACATAAGGATTCTTTTCCATTTTTAGCTTATTACAAGAAATTAAATATAGTACCCTGTGCTATGTAGTAGGTCCTTGTTGTTTATCTGTTTTATATATAGTAATGTGTATCTGTTAATCTCAGACTTCTAAATTACCCCTTCTCCTTCCCCTTTGGTAACCATAGTTTGTTTTCTATGTCCATGAGTCTATTTCCAGTTTGTAAATGAAAGGTATATCTTTTTTTTAGATGCCATATGTAAGTGATATCATATGATATTTGCCTTTCTCTGACTTACTTCACTTAATATGATAATCTCTAGGTCCATCCATGTTACTGCAAATGGCATTATTTCATTCTTTTTTATGGCTGAGTAATATTCCACTATATATATACATATACCACATCTTCTTTATCCATTGAGAATATACTTTTGTTAGTGGTATCTGCTGATGATAGCATTTGCTAGGCCCAGCAGTGCACATAGAGGCCTGTATACTGTAAAACTAAATATTTCAAAGCTACAAATATCAATCTGAAGAACTGTTTAATAATACACGTACTATCTTTCTATTCCTATACCATGATAAATGTAATTTTCATTAAAACCCAAGTGGCCAGGATTGAATTAGAATTCTCAGATTCCTTGCAGTTGCATGCTGGATTTTAAAAGCTTGGGGAGAGTGAGTCTCTTGTGCTTGTCCCTGGTCTGCTGGCCCTCTTTCTTTCTTTTGCTGCTCCTGGCACCATCCTGCTTTGTAAGGAGTTTTGTGCCCATACATGTGGACACCCTGGCTTGCAGATCCAAGCTCCATTCGTATTTCCCAACAGAAAGCTGATTACCAAATCAACAGATATACATTATAGGAAAAGACTTG
Organism: Vicugna pacos; assembly: GCF_048564905.1. Classification (NCBI taxonomy): domain Eukaryota; kingdom Metazoa; phylum Chordata; class Mammalia; order Artiodactyla; family Camelidae; genus Vicugna; species Vicugna pacos. Next base: position 18,171,568 of record NC_133012.1, read on the forward strand.
TAGACACAGATAGGCAAAAGGAAAGACATATACCCATAATCATATGATTGTACTGCCCAAAGATAACCACTGTTATTAACAGATCATTTTCTGTGCATATCTTTAAGAAAAAAGGTTTCCTCCTGTGCATCTCATTTAAAACTTGTTTTATTCCCCAACTCTGTATTATAAGCACTTTCATTTCAATAGTTATTCCCATAATGTTTTTTAAATGGGTAAATATTGTATCACTGCATAAAGTGAAATTGTCTAACCTAACACTTTTTGTTGGACATTTTGGTTGTCTTATATTTTTTCTATTAGAGACAATATTAACAAACATCCTTGAAGTGAAATAACTATACATATGCTTAATTATTTCCAAAGGATATATTTCTATAAGTGGAATATTCATTTCAAAGAATTTTCATAACTACAGTATTTGAATGTTTTTTAAAACATTGTAACCCATGCAAAGAGTAATTATACATTGAACACCATTCATCTAGCATATGTTTTGATTAAGAACTAGTAGAGTATGATTAAAACTCAGTATTATTCAAATACTTTATATTAACTCAATGTGTTATGTACAATATACTTTGGCAAGATTGTCAAACAAATCTGGAGGGAAATGAAGATTTCTTTCATTTAACAGTGACCCACTTTTCTCTGTCTCTCTTTTTGTAAGAAACAGCTTTGTTGTGATATAATTCATGTACCTTACAATTCCCTATTTAAAGAGTACAATTCAATCATTCTTAGTATAGTTACAGTTGTGCAACTCTCACCACAATTTTAGAAAAAAAACTATTATCCTTAAAACAAACCCTGAACCCTTTAGCCTCTAGTCCCCCGTATTCCCCAGTCCTAGGCAATCACTTACCTACTTTCTGACTTCATAGATTTGCCTATTGTCAATGCTTGATATGAATGGAATCACACATTATGTGGCCCTTTGTGACTGACTTCTCTTACTTCGCACAACATTTTAAAGGTTCATTTACATTGTAGTATGCGTCAGTAATTCGTTCCTTTTTTTGCTAAATAATATTCCATTGTATGGATATACCTCATTGATTTGTCCATTCATCAGATGGACATTTGGATTGTTTCCATTTTTGTCTATTATGAACAATGCTTCTATGAACATTTGTATACAATGTTTGTTGTATACAATGTGGACATGTGTTTTCATTTCTCTTAGGTATAAAAGTAGGCGTGAAACTGCTTAACCACATGGTAACTCTGTGTTTAACCAAATGAGGAATTGCCAGCCACTTTGTTTTCAAAACAGATATCTCCATTTTGCAATGTCTATGTTGATAATTAAATTGATTTTCTTTTAAATTTTATTTTTTAATCCAACATTACCTAAGGACCTATGGTTGTTCTTGTAGTTTTATAGAATTATTGTAGGTTTCTAATAGATTTGGTATAACTAAGCATTATTCTACTCTCTTACAAATGTAGACATTGTTTTCTGTCTGTGGTTTCCAAGAATTTATTACGTATAGTTTTATAAAGTATCATGACTAAGCTTTGTAAGTGTTCTATTAATTAAGAGGTACCAGATATTCTTCAATTTAGAACACTGTAGTCTCTGATAAAAAAAATTGATGAAATATGTATTTTTGAAAAATAGATTTTAGCAGATCAATAACTTAGATTTATCATAGATTTTTAAATTTTGTGTATTTTAAACTTTTTATTAAAAAGAGTGGGTTTTTACTGTTAATATTTGACTCAGCTCAGAGGAGGACCTCCGGCATGAAGCAATGGTGGTGTAATGTTAAATAAACACAACAGGACTAACCATCTAATTAAATGTTGAAACTTAAGTCTTGCTGCAGAGAAAATAACTCTATAACAATACTTTGAAAACTATATGTAATAAATGTGTAGCTTCATTTTCTGATATAAAAGTAGCATTCAACCCCTGAGGTAACAAATTTTGATACACTTGAGACTCTGAGAAAAGGCTGAAGGGCAGAGTGATGAATTTACTTTCAGAGCAAAATCCACATGCATATATTGTAGGTCTCAGATGGATTTGCAGAAAGTCTTTTTCTCAAATGGATAAAAATGTGCAAACTCCTTTGAATACAAAAAAATTCAAGAGAACAGTATCTGTGGTGTAAGCCGAACAGGTATTTCATCAGCAAAATCAGAGATGGCTCACAGGACTTCTGGAAAAATCAAGCTTTATATTGACATATAGTCTAAGAAAGGATTTCAGTTCCTTATTGCACCAAGGATGAGATAGACTGAGATTCAGATCTAATCTCATGACTTCTGGAGAATGGACTAAACATATGACATGGCCCGACTAAAAGATTCATGACAAATCTGAGAAAAGAAAGGCTATGAAGAAATGTTAAGATAACTACATTTTTGTTAGCTTTGATCTTTGCTGCCTTAACTTGATCACTATCTGATGGTGTGACCTTGAGCAAATTTCTCCAACCAAGATGGAGGCAGTTACATCCTAAGGCTATTTTGTGGATTAAATGGGATAATGAGTGTACAGGCAATTACCTAAGTGCAACCTTCTCATAGTCTCTAGCATATAATTGGCATTCGAAAACAATAATATATTGAGCACTTACTCTGTGCCAAGGACTTATAAAATACTCTACACCTATTGACTCATTTAATCTTCACATCAACACTAAGAGGAATGTATGCTATTGTATCTTTTACAAACGAGGCACCAAAAACTCAAGTACAGAAAAGTCCGTGACTTATCTAAGGCCACACAGCTATCAAGTCGTGAGCCTAGGATATGCAACTGAGTGATAGTTTCAAGCATAATACTGTTACTACTTTAGATACAACTTCAGAGCCACATCACAAAATCTAGTATATTTTAATGTGTAACTATGATTTTTATACAAAAAATTAAAATTACTTTCTTAGAAATTAGTTTATGAATAACAATAAATCTAGGAAATAGAAATTTAGAAAAAATGGGTTATTTCATGGGTTTTGTAGTCATCTTTCATAAAATAGCTTCATGAAATGACATGATTTGTTTTCCAACAGAGTATTTGATATCTATTCCCACAAGTCACATAGCATAATTATTGTAGTGCTTGAGTCAATTAAATTATCTTGGAATTAACTCTCAGTGATTCTAAAGACAGGTAACTTCATGAAGCTAAGAAATACATCATCTACAAGCTAAGAAGAGTCAACACTCTGCTATGTTATAATTAAAGGTGTCTGTCATGACTCAATCACAAGATCTTCTAAACTCTCCTTTAGTGTATTAATCACTGCGGGTCAAGCCTACACCCTAAAATTTACACCCTTGAAGTACACTCCAAATCAAATTCTAGCGTCACATCTAGAGTGAGTTCTCTGGTAAAAGAAAAGATTCTCACTTTAAAGCAAGCATTGACACTCTGAATCTGATTTAGGGCCTTGACTCTGCAATCCTCTGTGTAAGAGTAGTGAGTCTTTTTTTTTTTTTTATCAGAAACAGGTGATTGATTCTGAGACCCTAAAAATAGGCAGTCTCTAGTATAGCAGCCACTAGCCTATTGACACTGACATATGGCTACCCAGAATTGAAATGTGCTATGAGTTAAATACAGAAAACCTAGTACAATCAAAAGAAAAAACAATGTGTGCATGTTAAAATGACAATATTTTGTATATATTTGGTTAAATAAAATATATTATTCAAATGAATTTTACATATTTCTTTAAACTTTACTAACATGAATACTAGAAATTTGTAAATTATTTACGTGAAGTGCACTGTATTTCTATTGGGCAGAGCTGCCCTAAGAACTCTGATTGGAAGATTCTGATGTTTTCTTGGAAGACAGAGACCTGAAGTGCACAAGTTAGTGGTCTGGGGAGTCCACTCTTAGCCAGAGAAACAGAGTCAAACCTTAGGGTCAGAAGAAAGAGCCCTTCAGAATAGACCCATGATCTTAGTAGCATGCTTGAGTGAGCAGACTGAAGCTTAGACAAAAGAAATAGGTTGGGGTAACGACTGAGACACTGACGTTAATAATACACAGCAATCAAAGTCAACTGAGTAGATAGCCAGAGAGATTGTAAAGATGGAAAAAGAATCGAGTTTAGGTTAGAATCCTCAAAGATATCAATATATAAAGGATGGAAGATCACAGCAAAAAACAAAAAAATCTGAAATGGAGTAACAAAAAAGAAAAGAAAAGAAAAACAAAAGAAAAATAAAACAGGAAGAGTGCAGGTCAAATTAATCAAGGCAGGAATATTATCATGTCCATTTGACCAGGCTTGTGGATAAGATCAGAAATTCTTATAACTTTATTTTTTAGATTTGCTGATCTATCAAACATTAAAATTTAAGATACGAAGATCCCTTGTTCCTTAAGTATAATTCACTCTTTTACACATAAAGAACATCTTCCAACTAATAAAATTAAGAGCAATTTATGAAACATTTATCATCTTTGACATACTTGGCCGAAGGGGGAATATATAAACCAGAGAATAGCTAATTTGGTTCAAACCAGGCACTCAGATATTCAGTAAGCAAGTTCCATGAGGGCAGAAATGATCTGAATCATAAACAGTAAAGAAGCTGAGTCATGAGCAGTAAATCGACTAGGCATATGGGTGACTATGAATTTAAGAAAAGCCTCAGAGTATAGATTCTCTGTTTGCATAAATATAGCAATGTTTCTGCTCAGTATATCTGTGCCACAAAAAAAGTACTAGGCAGATTTTATTCAAATGTTAGAAGATGTGTTTGGAATCATTTGATTTCAAACGTAAACCACAGTGTGGCAGAGAGCAAGTTCATGTGGGGAAGGGACCTCTGTGCAGAGGCTGGCAGTCAGCTCCCAGGGTGGAGGGACTCATGGACTGCTGGCTGAGCTGCATGTCACAGTCACGCCCAACCCTGACGACAGATCGCCAGGTGAAGAAACAGGAAGAATTGATTTATTAATTTGTTAATGATTAATAAATCTCCTGAGCAGAGCTGGTCAGTGAGGACTGATAATTGACAGTTTGTACTAGGTTGAAGTTATTTTCTGTGAGTAATACTGTAAAAATAAAATAGGTACTGCCCTTCAAAAACGCGATAAAGATGGGTGTTAGGAATGATTCACTTTGGTGTGCCGTCCATTCTTGCCCCTAAAACAGCTGCAGAAAGGCTTTCTCTTCCTACAGTGACTGAAGATTATTGGCTTCAAAGTTAATTTTGATCAACTTTCTAGTCAAGTTTCTGGCTTTCTTCTCCTTAGGGAGTAGTCACTGACTGTTCCATTCAGCAGTGTGTTTCGTCACTGTTTCTTTGTCTATTCTGAAAATCTGCCCCAAATATTGAAATGTTAGTTTTCTTCAGCAGCGTTAAGACCCATACCAAACCTTTTTATAATCCAATCTGTTCTTTCTCTTTTATTTGTGCCTGTTTCTTCCCCCTTCTTCTGAGAAGTCATTGATTTTTCCCACCATAAAATTTAGATAAACCTGAGAACAATGACTAAATTAACAGTGTATAAATAACCAGATGTGTGTTTGCCTTGGCACCTTTTCCAAGTTAGCAAAATAAATACTATTTTTATGCCACAGGATCTCTTAGATCGGAACATAAAATTGAACCAGTAATTCAATAGCTTAGTTATGTAATATGATAGTATTTGCTCATTAACGCATTGGAAAATCTGTGCTTTTTTTTTTTCTTTTGCTCTTCAATATTCCAGGAAGTTGATGTTTCTTTCAATATTTGGTGCAGAGTTTTTAGCTCTTGTCTGTGAGAGAGAGTTGGTCCAATAGAAACATACTTAGCCATAAAGGGAAAAAGAACATTTTTGTATTCTTTGAATAAAAAAGGAGAAAGTGAAAATATATTACTTGAAGGTCTAAAATATATCTGCAAAATCAACTATACCTTTAAAGTATAGCAATTTAAACTACTAAGTCAATTTCTGTAATTCTTTTATTTAAATTTTATACTTCTCGAAACATAGGTTTGAAATCATATTTTTAGGAAATTATTAATTTAATATTATTGTTCAAATTTATTGACATACAATTTTTGCAATATTGTCTGAGTGTATTCTAAAGTAGTCATGTACCCTTTTCATTCTTGATACAATTGTAAGTACTTTTTTCCCTCCCTTTATAATTGGGCTGAAGCTTTGTGCATTATACTTGTTTTGGGAAAAAAAGGGTAAATAACTTTTGTATTTATTGATCCTTCTTCTTTTATTTCCTATTTTATCAGATTCTCTCTTTACATTTGTTTTTTCTTCCTTCTGTAGATACATCATTTTTCCCTTTTATGTATTTATAGTATATATATATATATGTGTGTATATGTATATATATATATATATATATATAATTGACAGACAACATTATACTAGTTTCAGGTGTACAACATAGTGATTGAACACTTGCAGACATTGTGGAATGACCATCACAGTAAGCCTAGTTACCATCTGTCACCCTTCAAATTTGTTACGATTTTATGGACTATATTCCTCGTGCTGTACCTTGTATCTCTATGATAAGTTTGTACTTCCTTACCTTCTTTACCCCTTTCACTTCCCCCAACCTCTTTTCCCTCTGACAACCACCGATCTGTTCTCTGTATCTGTGAGTCTGGGTTTTGCTTTTGTTCTGTTTTTTTTTTTAGATTCTACATATAAGTAAAAATCATGTAGTATTTCTTTTCTCTATCTCACTTATTTCAATCAGCATAATATCCTCAATCTCCAAGCATGTTTTTGTAAATGGCAAGATTTCAGTGTTCTTTATGGCTGAGTAGTATTCCATTGTGTGTGTTTGTGTGTGTGTGTGTGTATAATGTGTATATATATATATATATATATATATACCATTGTATATATATTCCATTGTGTGCGTGTGTGTGTGTGTATACATATATATATGTAACTTTTTGAAAAAAACTTTGCCCTTGGATATAGCTCAATTTTTTTTAATACATATTTTATGCTATAAACTTTAAGAATACATTTCATTAGTATTCAAATATTTTTCATACTCAAAAATACTTTTTTATACTTTTATAATTATACTTCAATTATTTTTAATATCTCTTCTTTCTCTTTAAAACTCAAATCGTTTAGGAGCATCTTTAGCCTAATAAATGGTATTAAAAATGTTTACTATCGTTTTGTTTTGATTTCTATTTTATTTACATTTATAGTCTAATGTATAGCATGTAGGAATAATTTGGTAAATTTGTCAACAAATATATATACACACACACACACACAGACACATATATATATATATACACACATTTGTTTTTCTTTATGTATTTTTCTTCCCTCATACATGACCCAAAGCTTTGTCTTTCAATTTATCCTGGGTCAATGAAGTCAAGATAAGAGACAGAATGCATAGGAATAAATGAAAATAGTTTGAATAATAGTACAAGGAGAAGTACCACTGAAAGATGTGTTAGTGAGGAGCGGGGCAAGGGGGTGATTTTAAGGCTACAGTATCATTAATCATTTACCAGAAGTCTCAGGGAATTAGCTTATTGTAACATGAAATTGCACCTCGTGGGTGGCCCAGTACAGAATTATGGTACGTTAACATTAAAAAGTAACTTAACAATCACCTAGTTATAAATATGGAAAAGGTTAACCAAAGTTATGCAACTAGTGGAAGACTTGGCTCAGAGGCCTGCTGATTATGAGCTGGGTGCGCCTTCCTTTACACCAGTAATTCCCAGATTGAGCTTCTCAGACTCCTAGAGATTTAGATAATCTAAGATATTAGATAATGAAAGATATTTTCATTATTTCAAAAAGCCAAATATGACACATACTCACCCTCAGAAACATCCCACAGACTAAAAATGTCATTGTATAAAGCCAATATGGTAGCACTCGTTATCTCACAGTATTGGGAAAAAGTACTGTAAAACAGGGATCTAAATGAAAGAGACATAAAATAATAAAATAAGTTCTTGGTAGGAAAGTTGGGGGCCATTGCTTTATTCCATGCATATAGTCAGCTTTGTTCTGACATGAGAAACACAAGTTTTTATCAAAATCTGCTAGTAGCCAGTGTACAACATTATTCCATCAGTCTTGCAGCAGCCTAAGAATTAAGGAACATTCATTAGTACAAGGAGTCCATGCTGGTTTCATGTTCACTACAAGACTCATTAGTGAAAACTGGCTTTAAACTATATATAGTCCATCTCTAATAATAATTTAATGACATATCTCACCATGACATAACACTTTAGAACTGTTTTCTCTTAAAATATGAACAGCAGTCATGTCACTAGGCAACTAAAATAAAATGAAACTTCAAAAGAATAAACATTCTTTGAAAATAAATTTAATTGCATTTTAACCTGGAAACAGAAGATGCTCTTTGCTTGAGACAACAAAAGTTGTTGTGTATGTGTTGAATAATTTCACATGTAGATATTAACATTTTGTATAGTTTAAAAAAATCAATGTTGTCCTTAATATCACGAATTTACTAACATATCTATGAATGAAATCTTTGTAATTATTTTTCTTCTTAATGTTCAGCGTCCCTCTTTATATAATTCATATGTGAAGAGTTCACTCAATTCATATACATTGTTCTTTATCTAATATAGTATCTATATTACCTGTCATAGCTTTTTGTCTTTTTAAGAGACATAAATAACTTAAATAATTTTGTAGTTAAAGAAATGGTGTTATATTATTTTGATAAAACAAGGTTATAGAAATTAGTTATTGATGAAATTTAAATTTTAAAGAAGTTTTTTTAAAAGGATGGTGACTAATAATATTCTTCGTCTTCAATAATGTTTAAACAGAAACTTAATTAAATCAACAGAAGGGAGAATTTCCTGACCAAGATGAGTTGATACTGAATTTCACTGAGTCTCACGAGATGTTTGTTAATAGGTTAAGTATTTTCTTAGCTTAGATAAGCCTTCCAGTTTAAGATCTCGTGGGCAGAAGTAATACATTTAAATTTGTGTGAAAATTACATAAATAAATGGAAATGTAAATTTGAAGCTTATCCAAGCTAATTGAATTCTTTAAGAATTATTTTTAAAGTTTAGAATCAAGATGGGCTTTAGAGATTATCTAGGTGCTAAAATATGGAAAGTTAGAACTACTAAAATCATCTACAACATCATAAACCCCCTCAGGTTTGGATAAGGAAACCGAGGTTCAAGGGAGTCCATCTAACCTGTCCAAAATGACTTACCTGGTTTTAAGCAAAATTCCTATTAAAACTGTGCATTGCAATTTCTATCATTACTCTGCATATAATGAGAAAGGTGGACCCAGATGCATTTTTAGCTTTCAACCTTTAAAGCAGTTTCATAAATAAGCTCACATTTATTGGATACTGAATGAGCAACACACTTCTAGGTGCTGCGAGGCTGGGAATTCAGATCCCGCTGTTAGTTCTGTCCCTTTAAACATTCAGCTTCTTGGTCCACGTGTGTGGTCTAGGATGAGGACCTGCTTCTGAAAATCAGTCTCAGTCTGAATTTAATCTTAGGTATTTGATAGAATAACTGTATGGAAGGCCTTGGATGTTCAAATATTAGTGTTAGAGAACAGTATTTCTAGTGTCAGCTGGGAAGTTTAATGCCGACAGAAATCATAGTCTTTCGGTGCTTTTTGTTTGGCTTGACTTTTATTTTAATTGTTTTTGAGCATCTGTTCTCCAGGAAAGAAAGATATCTGGCATAATCTTCTTTAGAAAAGACAGGATTCAAACCTTATGGAAGTAGTAGTGGTTGAAAAGGAGGACAATTTCTTGAACTCACTTGATGGAGGGGGCACAGCTGTCTAGAGTGATGTTAACTATATTTAACATAAGTGATATACTGGGTTCAACAGCAGGCTGCCGATCATTTTAGCTTCTGTGTGAATCCTTTATCAGTCACAGCAAGTTGTTTAATTTGACAGTAGTTGAGCAATCTGCGATTCATAGCTCCACCGACAAAAGAGGATGTAATTTTCTGGTCTTCATTATTAAGGTCAATAAGCAAATTGTATAGGAGACCATGCATGTCTGAAGTAATGAAACAGAGTTGCCAGAGCCTGCTTCTCTATTCTGTCTCTTTATTTCACAAAGGGCTCTGAGAGAGCTGGGATTTGGAAATAAATAAGCAAAAACACATCAGCCTTGCTAGTTACCTATTTCAAGCGAGGCATGTTGCACACTACTTGAATCATGTGCAAGAAAAGTGCATAATAAGAAGCCATTACTTTTCTAAGGTCAAAAAACAACAAATAATGAAAGCAATACAGAAAATGTATAAGATGTAGTGGTAAGTGTGTGTGCATAGGGAGTTGAGTCCTGAGGTTAGGAGCAAGCAGACAGAAGTCAGATATTTTATTCAAATATCGCATAAACTAGAGACTGAATTATTATGCTTAAATCTTCTCTTCCAAAGCAAGTCACCATATGCTGACTATATTCCACTTTTTTGCTTCATAAATTATGTAGCAAAAAATGCTGCACATATAAATCATATTTTGTTAAACACAGCTTCGAGTGGGTACATGTAACTTATTTTAAATACAATCTTAACTGCTTTTTCCCCCTCAGGAGGGATTCTTTATTTTTATTACAATCTATTTCTTAATGCTTTAATTTTATTTTAAAGTTACCAGTTACCCTAAATGCTTTCATGAACAATTCTTTTTTTGGAGGGCAAAAATTGGGTTTCTCCCTTCCTTCCTTCCTTCCTTCCTTCCTTCCTTCCTTCCTTCCTTCCTTCCTCCCTCCCTCTCTTCCTTCCTTCCTCCCTCCCTCCCTCCCTCTTTCTTTCTTTCTTTCTTTCTTTCTTTCTTTCTTTCTTTCTTTCTTTCTTTCTTTCTTTCTTTCTTTCTTTCTTTCTTTCTTTCTTTCTTTCTTTCTTTCTTTCTTTCTTTCTTTCTTTCTTTCTTTCTTTCTTTCTTCTTTTCTTTCCCCCCTCTCTCTTTCTTTCTTTCATGTTTTGAAGCATAAAACTTTTAATTTTGATGAAGTACAGTGTATCAGTATTTCTCTATTAGGGAATCGTGCCTTTTATTCCTTGAAGCCTAGTTGATATACAGTATTATATAAATTTAAGGTATACAACATAGTGATCCACAATTTTTAAAGGTTATACTCCATTTATAGTAATTACCAAATATTGGCTATATTCCCTGTATTGTACAATATATTCTTGTATCTCATTTATTAGATTTTATACCTAGTATTTTGTACCTCTTTATCCCCTCCCTCTATGTTACCCCTCCCCCCCTCCACTGGTAACAACTACTGTGTTCTCTGTACTTGTGAGTCTGTTTCTTTTTTGTTATGTTCATTTGTTTTATTTTTTAGATTCTACATGTAAGTGATATACAGTATTTATATGACTGACTTATTTCACTTAACATAATACCTTCCAGGTCTGTCTATCTTCTTGCAAATGGCAAAATTTCATTCTTTTTTGTGGCTGAATAGCATTCTATTGTATATATATATACACATATATATATATAAATATAAAACACATCTTCTTTATTCATTCTTTTGTTGATGGCCTCTTAGGTTGTTTCCATATCTTGGCTATTGTAAATTATGCTGCTGTGAATGTTGGGCTGCATGTATCTTATCGAATTTAGTGTTTTCATTTTTTTCAGATGTGTACCCAGGAGTGGAATTGCTGGGTCATGTGATAGTTCTATTTTTAATTTTTTGAGGAACTGTTTTCCACAGTGGCTGCACCAATTTACATTCCCACCAACAATGTACTTTCTTTGCTGAATATTTCTTTGCCAGAACAATTTGACACGTAAGAATTTGGGAATTTAAGTGCTAACAAAGCAATAATGCTGCAACTTTATTTTCAGGATTTAAAAAGGTCACAAGATTGCAAAACTGCAAAGTGGCTGACGAGGATAGCAGTACACTACGACAAGTATGGACAGATTGTGAAGCTGATAGATAGGAATTGGAGACTAAGTAATTGGTGGCAAATTTTCTAAAGGATCATGTTTCTCCTCAGTGTCAAATCTGCAGCCAAAGCACCTTTTCTGGTGGGAAATAAATAAGTCAACCACCAATACTGAATCCTTCTTTAACACCATGTTTACCATGAATAACCCCCTGATATGGTCCATTCATCTATCCTGTCATATCACTAAATTTTCTCAAAGATAATATTATTGCCACTCTCCTCTGACATCCTACACGGGAGCCAGAGAGTCCACAAACAGAGGCTCTTCGAGATTTGAAAGCATACAAAGTGGGCTTGATCCCCGGAGTCATATCAGTCTATTTTTCCTTGACACATTTTATAAACTAATTTTAAATCACATTACCTTGCTTGTGATTCTGCTAGAGAAACCTGCCCAGGTATTTCTTTTGAAAAAAAATTAAATGATCTGCTTAAAATGGCCTCTTTTATTTTCACAATATACTCCTTTTCCTTGCCTCACCACATTCTTTAACACACTCCCAAATGATCCCTTCTCTTAGAATCTAGAATGTTAATGTTCTCCTAAAAGGAAATAAATTAAATCAGCCTACAGGGGTGAAGTGCTTTGTAAAATTACCAAAAACCATGCTTATTTCATTGGCTTGGGTTTGGTTGAGAGAAAATGAATAGAACGGGTCTGGACACACAGTGACTGAGGCAGATTGGGGCTCTGGAGGGTGAAGCCTCAAAATGAGTGACTGAGAAAGAAAGGTCCCAGTTCCCTGGCAGAGAAAGAGCAGCTGTCATCCCTGCTCAATTATGCCCAGCAAAGTTGTTAAGAAATCTGAAAAACAAGATCATCTCAACTGTAGTTTTGCTTTATTAATTTCTCTTACCAATTTTTGCTTAGTCCAATGTTGTTGTTTAAGTTCAAATACTTAATAATAAGTTCAAATACTTAAAAAGTTGTGTTTGCTTTGGGTAGACATTTTTCCTTCAATCCACCTGTGCAGATTCTCTTATCAATGAAATTCTCCGCTGTTTGATTTGTTCTGCATCAGAGGTGTTCTGCATCTGATTACTCCTACATGCTTCTCTTCAACTTCTGACTTGGCATCATTCTTTACTTCAGAATTTCTTTAAGAGAGTTCCCAGGGAAAATGACTCCCCCACAGGACCCAATCAAATTTCCATATCAATTAAGAAATTTGACAGCAGTTTTAACAGATTTTCCAATTATTAATACAAGCACTTTGTTAGAACAACTCCTTCCTGCTTCCTCCAACCCCTCAGAAATTCTTCCCTTGGGTTATAGTCAATAGAAAATTGAGCAAACAATTCAACCATTATCCATACAGCAATCTTTTTCTTTTTTTTTTTTTATAACAAGCAAGATTAGAAATTATAAGGTAAATAACTGATCTTCCCACCTAAAACAACAGACATAAAGTATTTAAGGAAAGCTTTTATATAAAAATAAAAGAAAGCAATAATATTTTGATGAGGTGTGAAAACAGTATTTTATTTGCAAAAGTTACTTCTTAATATAGCTATCAGTAAGTTTTCACTTGTTCCAGCTCACAAAACATAATTCCTCCTTCCTGCTGAAATAAATACCACATTTGTTTTTGCTAATCGACTCATATAAAATCAGTTTTAAAAAAAAGCTATTATAAAGCAAAACTTGGAGTAGAGTTGTGAGATGCATTTTTATGGGTGCTGCAAACTTAAAAAAGCAAAGACATTACAAATCTAAATTTTATAGTTTTGATCTATTATGGGTTTGCAACAAAAATAATATATACTTTCAGTTTTTTGTAGTTTATCAATTTTAAAATTTAATATGATCATCACTGTAAACATAACTTGGTAACTGAATGACTTGTTAAAAATCATTTTATAATTGAGGAAGACTAAACAAACCTTTGAAAAAAGGTTTGGGTGAAATATAAAAATCTCAGAAAAATAAATAAAATTCTCAGATAAGTCCTCTTTCAGGGACAATTGAGACTTTAATGTGAAAAATACAGTATTCACTAAATAGCTTTGTAAAAAGAGAAAATTATTTAAGACAAAAATAGATACACATTTTAAAAGCATGCTTATACTCACATATTCATTTTCAAGAGAAATCTTCCTGTCCTTCTTGTTTTCCAGAAGAAATCTGTTGCTTAGTCTCTCATTCTTGATGCATCCTCCTCATTACACCTGTGATCATGTACGCTAATCCTTTTTCCAGCCAAGAGGGGAGGTGAGCAGCTGCCTTTATATCAGAACTCAGTGCTGCAGCCAATAGGAGTGTTATAACCAAAAGCAAGTGTCATTCTCCCCCTCTTCCATCTGTCACTCCTACACCAGGTGTATCTTGCTGCCAGCCCGAGTGAGAATCTGTCCAAATCTACCTTAACTTTTATCATCTTGTGTGGCCATTGGCTATCTTGTTCATTAACTCATTTACTGTAACTAATATGCCAGTGCTAACAAAACTCTTTCCTTCATTTGAACTGTCTGAAAATTTATAAAAATACTTCATTTTCTTTAAAGGATTCCAAGATGTATATAGAATATCAGATTTTCAGGTTTTTTTTTTCACTGTGAGCTATTAAAGTGGAAATATTTTGATATTGGATTAGACTTCCAAGAAAGTATGACTCAGGTTAATACACTGCAGAAACCCAGCTTTGCTGGCAATTTTCCTGGCTCTGCCAAAGGACTAACTGGGTGTCCATGGGCGAGATATTTAAACATTCTCCTTAAGATTTCTCAACTAAAAAGTGGGGATACTATAAAATATACACTTGAAATATACCACTATTAGAGGGTTCACCAAGAAAAAACACAAATGAGAGCTGAGTACTTGTCATTATAACAGAAACCTCTTTAAGATCTAAATTAAACCATAATGCTTGAAACACATAACCTATGCTTGTGATTTCTGTCTTTTAATTTTAGAACTACCCATTTTATGAAATTTCCACAGAGTTCCTTCATCTCTACGGGGCAGTCACTGTTTAATCATTTGACATATTTTATGTTCAGGTTAAGTTAAAATGTGTTTGGTTGGGAAAGAAAGGGGTTCAGCTCCTTGAGTAAGTCAAGATTGGTTAGCACAAAAATAGCATTTGACATAAAGCCAGACCTCCAGGAGCAAGGATCCTAATACGTTCTTCATGGAGCAAGTAGCCCTTAATTAAGAAATGCATGGTGCCGCAGGCTCACGACAAGCACAGAAGTCATGGATAGACAAACATCTCAAGGAGATATTTGTAAAAGGAATATTAAGGATTATATAACCCACCCATATTGTTTCATGTTGGAGTTAATTTATAAAGCTAAGGAATGGAAGAGCAAATATTCCTGAATCCTTGCTTATCTTTTATCAGTTTGACCATATCAGAGAAAGGCAAGGCCACCAGACTAGAGGGGCAGCATGCTACCTAGATGGAGAAGGGGCTCCTGGGACCATCTGGAGAAACAGAACCTGTTGCTTCTCGGTTTATTGCTCAGATCTCAGGGCAGGGACGGAAAGGGAGATTGTCTGCTTCAGAGGCTGTGAGACTGGAGGCGGACGACTGAGGAAGGGGATACTGTTGAGCCTCTGGGAAGAGAACCTAAATGTAAATTTACTTTTCCTTTAGCGAAACCTCTCTTCAGTAAGAGCCATGAATTCAGTGGTGTTAGGACAGATTTTAAGAGATTATTTCCAAGTTTCTGAATGTCAGAGAAACCTCAGGAGTCTCTGGCAGGACTCCATCAAGCCCATACCTGGGCCTGCAATGCAAATGCAGAGTCCATACAATGAAGTAGCAATGTAAACCCGTAAGCAATGTGAGAAAAGAAAACAGAACTTTAAAGAAGCATTTTTTTTTCTCCTTTAATACTGTCTTTCAATTTCCAAGTTAGTTTTCTCATATTTGTTTGACTGATCTATCTCTTTGTGTTGACAAATGTGATGTTTGTTTAGACATGTGCTTGAGCCCTCTGTCATCAGCAGCATACTTCCAAGGGACAGTCTTTCTGCAGACTTTCTCCATGGGGAAGGTCCACCATGAGAATAGCACTGCCACCTACTGGTATCTATCTCAACCTGCAGCTCAGGTTACCATAGACCCTGTGACTACATGGAGAACAGAACCAGAATGACAAAACCAGACTGCTGCAGAGTAAGAACTTTGGAGATTTAGCAGCCATTCATTCAGTCCCTTAATTTTACTGTTGATGCACAGAGGGGAGACAGAGTTTTGCATTGATAAGATACACAATACACATTTACTAACGTGTACCTCTTGGCCAGAATTAGAATATCTGTCTTTTCACTTAATTAAAAAAAAAGTTTACATTCAGAACATTAAATTCTATGCTGTATAAGGACTTTAAAATACTTTGATCCTATTTTTTAATAATTTAAAATCATAGAAAACAAACCATAGTCAGGTACAGACATGTTGAGTAAACTCCCAACTAGAGTAACCCTAAGAGGAAGTAGTATTTCATTTAAAAGGTTCAGTTATATATTTGAATTCCAGCCTCCAGACATGGCAAAGAAGGAACCATCTCTGCACCAGGGCAGGCATGAGCCCAGGGTTTTGCATTGGATTCCCAAGCTAGGCAGAGATGACTTGGTTAGGAAGTTCACAGAAAAAGCAGTGCAAGTAGCAGAATTGTTTAACAGACAGAATTTCATAGGAAGACATACTGTAGACAGCAGAAACTCTTAGTAAAGGGAAGATGACTCCCCTTCCATTCTGATACAAGATTAGGAGAATATTGGTGATTTCTCTAAGGGTACATTGAAACATGAACATTTCTAGAGACCATGAAACTAGACCAACTGATAAAAGTTTTAGTTACTATTATTTTGTGCCGAAATAAAAATGGGTTAAATTACTTTCTGTAGAGCAGACTTGCAAACTTTTTCAGTGAAGGGCCAGATCGTCAGAAGTGTAGGATTTTAGGGGCCATACCCTGTTTATAGCAACTAACTTGATTCTGCTCCGGTGGTGTGGATACAGCCACAGACAATATGTACATGGATTCAGCCCATGGACCTAGTTTGCCAACCCCTTGTCTAGAGCATTTATTCTCTATTTTCTAATAGTATGTGGTGTTTCATCGCAATTTTAGCTGTATACATAGGTGTATGCATCTGTATAGCTGTCTATCTATCTATCTGGCACCTGCTTGAAAATGCCACCAAAATGAGCTGTTTCACAAGCAAAGCTGAATTTATTCCTTATAGCAATAAAGAATATACTCATTTGACAGAATCTTAGTAACTTCTTGGAAGGAAAACAGCAAAGATAATTATAAAGATTTTAAATAATTTGTTTAAGGTGGGTGTTTCAATGCAGTGACTTTACTAGGACTGAGTAGAGTTCACCATATTATAATTTAGGATGGTGGACACAGTGAGATATGGGTTTTGAGGTAAGAGTTTCATTCTTGGAAAATAAAGTCTTTTGAAGCTATTCATTGAAAGTTGGGTAATCTAATGTTCTTTAAACTGCTTTGGGGGACATTCCCCAACTGAACAATAATGTTTGCAATGTTTACCTTTTTGGACAAGGGTTGCTTGAAAAAGTAAAATGACAATGAGGGAGACAGTTGAATAGTCAAGTCATATTAATATAGATAGTAAATTATATGTGTGTTATACATCATACGTGCCACATTATGGTACAAGAGCCATATATTTTTAGAAAAATTGTTTTCTCTTTGTTTGGAAAAGTATTTTTGAAGCAAAAAAATAATACTTTTGAAAAATGACCTTGAATTATCTATCGTGCCTTAAATTATTGTCATACACTTTACAGTAAAGTGTAATGACTGTACACACTATAAAATTATAACATAATAAGAAAAATTACTTGGATCAGTTGACAAAGTGGTATTAAAATACGCACAAAACAACATAAAACCAAGTGAAGGGTAGCTTAATTGTTTTCTAGACTAACTAAATTAATTTGCATTCCACAAATGAAAAGTGAATAGACTCTAGGACAAAGAGTGCAGAAAATATTTATGGGTGATGTAGATTCCTAAAATGAAGTAATAAATCAAGTTCAAAAACTCCTCTAATTTGGAAGGAATCATCTCCAAATAACTGTAGTTTCTGTTTTGTTATAATTCTGGCCATTATAATAAACGGCCAGAATCTAAGAAATATTTTAGAAGCTATGAAAGACTGACTTTATTTCTTTATACAAATTAAATCTAACAAATGATTCTTTAAAAAATCAAACTGGTTGATTTGAATATCAGATGGCCACATTTTTTTTTTTTTTGATGTATGTAACAGACAATCGGAGAATACCTAACATTCACCTGTCCTAAGGGGCAAGGTGACAGGAAATGTCACTGTATAAAATGCAGAACAAACAAGAAAGCACAGGCATTCGAGGCACGTTACCCAGTCATTGCTATTTGAAGAAATAAAACAGAGTTTCCAAAATAGCAAGTAAAAATTTGAGAGTAAAGAAATAATATATTAGGCAAAACTATTCTAATCTCAAAAAAAGTAGAATTTATTTTTTTAACTAAAAAGAGTCATTATGTTTACTATAATAATGATTCCTTTTACTTTGAAAAAAAGGGGGGGGAGAAAGAATCAAACTTTCTTTGATGGTTATGGGTGGTTTTTATTCTCTTTAAAGCAACAGGCCAGCCATACTGATGTCTTTAATCAAAACCCTGAAATTGTACACTGCATGTTTCTCCAAAAAGAGATCATGCATCACATACAGTAAAAATTTACCCTGTGGGGAAGTTTTCAAATGCCATATTATAGGAAATAATTTAAAAATAACTGGTTGTGAGATTCCAAGCTAGAAAAAAGCCTATAACACAGAGCAAGTAGTTGTTCCTGCTGTAGACTTCTTCATACTGAAGGAATCACATGGGCAGTGCCATTACTAACGGCACTGCCTGGGGGAAGTCTTTTGCTCTGTGCCCCTTAGACACACTTCAGTCCTGCAATCAAAACCTTATCTCTGTCTCCCAAACAATAAACCGCAAAATTCTGCATGCGAGGTGATTTATTTAGATCTCTAAGCTGAAATATGTGATGCTAAAAGCTGACATTATCTGGCCACTTGAAATAATGCATTCACTTTTAATATTTGTTTCCTGGTCAAGCTAGAGAGTTCCTTGATATAGCCAGTGTCGCATGTGCAAAGCATAAGCTAGCAGTTTTTACTAAGCCTGTGTTTATTTTCCTTGCTGTGCCAGTACTTCATATTGCAGGTCACCACCATTACAGACCACATCAGGGCATTTTAAGAAAGCATTCGGGGCTGTTTAAAGTCAATGGTATACCACAGAATTATGTGAATTCCTGTGGGGTCCCACCTTTCAGCAGTGAAGTTTGTGGTTTTTGCAAAATCTGGAAATAAGCGGATGGCTCCTTTGGCATTTTTAGACGTCCACATTACATGAGGCAAGAACAATTCAAACGTGACTTAACTGACAGGAAGGGTCAAGAAGCAGCTAAGGCTCCTTTCCCCTAGGAAATGTAAGTTCTTTTCTATCTTTGAAACCCTAACCCATGAAAATCATACAGCCTCACATTTGCTCCTGGTTGAAGAGCAGGCAAGTTTCAAATAATTTTGTGAAAATTGTTCAATGCTGAGTGAAGTGTCAAGAGTTTCAGGGTCTCCCTTTTCATCCTCAAATATTTTACAAAGTTTAGCTACAAGCACACCAGAAGCCTGAGGCTTGGTTTGCTGGCAAACACACTAATGACAACAAGGTGGTAATTTTGTGGAAGGAACTGCTCTGTGACAGAAGAGCAGAGAAGTTATTTAGCCCAAAGGGTAGCAGGTAGGGGCAGGATACTCCAGGAATGCAGTCTCTGAATTGGCAGAGTCAAGTTCTCAGCAGGTCGAGAGAGGAAGGTCAAAAGGCAAAGGTGGGACAGACGCACACTCATTTGTTTAATCTTCTGATGCGTTCAGCACGGGTGCGGAGCCTTCTCAGGAAATATGCTCAGCAGCAATATCCACCCTCTCTGGTCAGAAATCCCTCCTCTGCAGAAGCAGATAGTGACGTGTTCACACTGGAAAACCGGGCAACACTTTACAAGCAACAAATCATTATCACTTCCTTTGATGTGCATTAGACTAACATTGATCATTATAAATTTTTTGTGTGTGACATTATTTCCTCTTCTTTGTTCTCACAAGAAAACCTCAAGCAATGTGTCACTTGCCAAACAAACCAGTGAAAAGGGCTGATTTATTTTTTTGGCTCTTTCTGGTCATAAGTGATTTTAAATGAAGACTCATCGAGTCTATGAAGGAAGAAGTAGGCATGATTATAGTTTGACTGAACTGTCTTCAACCATGACTCATGCCTCGACATTAGCCAGATCATACTATCATTTGCATTCAAATTTAAGTTCTGTCGAACGACGGTAGCATATACTCAAATAATTTCGCAGTTCTTTCAGTAGCTGGTATATAAAAGTCTTTCTTGCGTTTAGTAACATTAACGACCTTGTTTAGATGATCATTGCATTATTTTCCATATTACATTTTCTATTAAGCTCAGTGATTCTCTCCTCCTTCCACTCCATATCTTGTTTTCCTAAAAATAGGACACGTAGTTTAAGACATTAAAACTAGCTCATGTTGTTAGACGATCTAAGAAGTCCTAGTTTGAGAATTAAAGAACTAACGCTGGAGGAGTTAAAGTGATAGTTTTATGTCATGGTTCATTTCCTTAAATTAGCCCGATTTTAAACAAAGAGAAATGTTAAAGCTTAAACTATCTTATTTGTTTTTCAGCAAAGGATACCTCTGTTCTTTCTTTACAGACTCAGAAATTCCACGGTACCTTCATAATAGGTGCTACTTTTCCTTTAGCACAGTTTAATTTATTATTGTTACCTACCCTTAAGGACTGGCTGCTATTAACTGCTATAAATGCAGAATAAAGCCTTGTTATTATTCTCTTGCTTTATTGTTGATTAAGGTACTTATTTATATTATCTCCTATGTTGATGCCACACGACCTTGTCAACGAGGAAATGTATATTGCCCACTTAGATTTAAATATCCTTGTGTGTTTTTCAAATAGCAAGTCACTAACTAGGTAAGTTGTTTGGATAGTTTTTTTTGTTTTGTTTTTGTTTCAAAGCTTTGGGTTGTTTTTTTCAAAATTGGGAGATTTCACTCTGCTTCAATGAAGTACTCACACAATGACATAAATTATGGAGCAAAATACTGCTCATTCATGGAGTTTAAATTACTAGACATTTATGCCTATATGTCCCTGATATGAGCATTAAGTCATGCATGATTAGTTAAAATGTCTCATATCACCCTGTTGGTTATGTAGTAATCAGTTATCAATAATTTTAAATTATGCTGTATGCAGCCAAGAAGGAAGCAAAAGTACGTAAACAACCTTTGAGAGGTCACGATTCATTGATTCTGCTATCCATTCATTACAACTGTGGAACATTGAATATTATTCTCAGGCTGGATACTGGGAGCACATATGTCCCTTGCTTCAACGGAGTTCACAGTCTGTGGAAGTGATAGGTTTTAACCAATTAATAACATAAATAATACAAAATACATAATTTTAGGTGGGATCTAAAGAATGATGAGGGGTGAGCCAGGTGAATAGCAAGGGAAAAAGTGTTCCAAGAACAATTGTTCAAAGTCCCGAGAGGAAGAATAATACGAAGACGAGACTGTAGAGTAGACAGGACTGACATACAGACATTTAATTGTAGAGTTATAAAAAATTTGGGAAGATAGTCCAGATAGTTTCTCTAAACTCAAAACCAGTTCCCACTACCGACATTTGACATGAGCATAGTACATTTAATGAAGCAATATTGCTAAATTGTTGTTAACTGAATTTCATGGTTTATTAGACTCCCGCAGTTTCTACAATGTCCATTTTGTGTCCCAGAATCCTATCCGGGACACCACGCTACTTGGTCTCGTTTCCTTAGGCTCCTCTTGGCTGTAACAGTTTCTCAGACTCCCCTTACACTTGAGTGGCCCTAACAGGTTTGAGGAGCGGCTACTCAGCTATTTTGTAGGCTGCCTTCTGCTGCGGTTTTTCTGATGCTTTTCTCACCATTAGACTGGGGTTATGGCTTCTGGGGAGGAAGATCACAAAAGTGAAGTACCATTTTCATCACATCATGCCATGGACATATGCTCAACATGATTTATGATTTTGGACTGTAATTTCCTCAGTGGAGGAGTTTTGACAGTTTTTTCCACCGTAAAGTTATTCTTTTACCACTCGCACTTTCCCTAATCCCCTCTTCAGAAGGAAGTCTCTGTGTGCAGCTCACACCCGAGGAGAGGGAGTTATGCTCCACCTCGCTGAGAGCAGAGGAAATTTTTCTACTTAAGAGATTTGTCCCCATTTCCCCACTTGTCAATTTCTTCAGTCATTTATTTATATCAGTAAAGACTCACGGATATTTATTTTATACTTTAGGTTATAAACCAATACTGCTTTATTTATTTCATTGCTCAAATCGTTCCAGTGGTGGCTACTGGGATCTCTTCCAGCTACATTTGTGCCCCTTTGACTCAGACGTGACACACTCCCACCATATGGGATTTAATTTTGGGGAGAGAAGGCACTTCCTTACTCTCTGTCACTATGAGGTGCTTTCCTGGCTCAGTGCAAAAAATCAGCCGTTCCTCCAAGGAGCGGCTCCTTCTATGGGAGAATGAGCGTGAGAGCAAGAGCTGGGCACTCAATATGTTTCTTGCTACTGGGGTGCCCTTTATTTTAGGTCTCCTCAGCTGACAGAGCAATGACAGTGTGTCCTAGCCCATGGATATAGACATCTATAAATATTTATATCGGTGACCATCTATCTGTATATTCAGCTGGACGTGAAGTTATAGTGGTATCTGCAACTCTAATCCATCAGCACATCCATCGTTCTAACCCCCTCCTCTTGCTGCTCTGTAAATTCTCACTCCAACTGTGAGAAACCTGACAGCCCCCAACCCCCATCCATTTACATAGGTGTTCAGTTCCAGCGGACACGTATAAAAGCTGTACCCTCGTGGGAAACAACTCTATCAACTAGAGTAGAACGCTTATGCACAATTCTTTCCCTTTAGTCTTGGGGATTCCACGTAATTCCGAAGTTATTTACTTGGCATGTTTCTTCCCCTGTCCTCCACTTCACCACTTCAGTAAGGCAATTTCACATATTTATAAAACAATTGGATTCTCTAGTCATATTTCACCTTTATTTCTGGTATCTCCAGTCTCTATTTTTTCAAATGTGCATTCATTAAGGTTTACTCTTTGTGCTGTAAAATTTTGTGAGTTTTAACAAATTCATAATGTTATCCATCCACCATGACAATATCATACAGAATCGTTTCATCATCCTAAAACTCCACTGTGTTTGCTAATTCACCTCTCTTCTTCCCTCCTGGCAACCACTGATCTTTTTACTGTCTCTGCAGTTTTGCCTTTTACAAATGTCATGTAATTGCAATCATATAGTCTAAGAAGGACTTTTTGTTTGCTTTGAGTTTTTGACAACTGTGAGTAAAGCAGCTATAAACATTCACATTTAGGGTTTCATGTGGATGTAATTTTTCAAATAAAGTAGATAAATACCTGGGACACAATTACTGTCTGTGTGGTAAGACTATGCCTAGCTTTGTAAGAGTTTGCCAAACTGTCTTCTATACCTTTTTTTTTTTTCATTTGCACCAAAAATAAACGAACATTCCTGTTGCTTTGCATCCTCATGGTCATTGGGAATGTGAGTTTTTTAGATTTTGGCCATCCTAATAGGCATGTCGTGGTATCACATTGCTGTTTTAAATTACAGTTTCCTAATGACATGATGCTGAGCATCTTTTCATGTGTTTATTTGCCATCTTTTTGGAGGGACATGACTGTTCAGATATTTTGTCTATTTTTAAAGTTTTTTCTTATTGTTGAGTTTTAAGGGTTTTTTTTTTTTTCGGAGTTTGGATTCATGTCCTCTATCTGATATCTGTTTTGCATGTATTTATTCCTAGTCTCTGGCTTGTCTTTTCATTCTCTTGATAGTGTCTTTTAAAAGCAAAGCAGAAGTTGTAAGTTTTAATAAGCTTCAAATTAAAAATTATTAAAAGTTACAATTAATCATTCCAAAGACTGGGGAGGCATTTTTAATTTCTCTCTTTTCTGTCATAGCCCCTGCCTAGTTCAGCGGCAATCGTGTGGACTTGATTTTCAAAATATAAATTGTGATTTCCATTTCTCCTTATACCCACCACTACCATCTCAGTTATTTCTCTGTTATTTCTATCCCTGTTTCACTTCTACCAGTCTTGTTTCTTTAAAACCTATTTACAGTAAGATGATCACCGTGATATTTAAAAACTTAAGTCAGACATATGACTTCCTGGTCCAAAACCACTCAGTTCTCCCTCAACCCCCTCCCAGAGTTAAAACCAAAATCCTATGTGTCCTGCAATGCACCACATGACTTGAGTTTTATTTCATCTCTGGTCATGCTCTGTGACACCACCACCTTGTCTTCACATTGCTCTGACCACATGGACTCTCTCAAGCACGCACTGCTCCCAGTTCACAGCTGTTTAAAGGGCCTTGAAGTGTACCTGGCCATGGAAAATATTCATTGATGAATAAATTAATGAAGTTATCATTAAACATGACCATAAGCAATGTTAGCTTATTTTTCATACCATAGTGTATTTTAAGCCACAAACTAGGGGCAGGCAAGGGAAGAAGAGATAAACGCTAGAGAAAAATATAATAACCATAGGAATATATAATAATTGTTAATACCTAGTGAGTAGGAGTATCTGGTACGGAAATTCTGTAAGCAATAAACACTATAACTCAAAAGCTAAAGCCTTGATAGTCATTAATGCCCGTTACATCTTAGCAGACATGGAGTGCTCCCCTGTGGGGTCACTGGCAGTCACAAGAATATCACTGAATCATTAAAAGAAGGCTGAATGATACTGGACACATCAAAAAAGCAAGAAAGGCACGTAAAATGATTTAGGAGGAAAATAAATTTTATGAATTAATTTTCCAACAATTTAACTGCTTAAAAAAGTAACTTTTCTTATTTGGAGTATTCAGTTCAATGGAATAATTCATTTCCTAGCGATGCTGTATGTGGTTCTGCTCAGGTACCCCTAAGATATGTAACTGGAGAACTTTTCACTAGTATGACATAAGGACATTCAAGGTCAATAATAATTTTTTAGTTAGCATAAAATTAATGTTTTGCTTTTTAAATAGTGTATCACTATGTTATCTTACTCTTTATGAAAATTTTTTGGAAAAAGTAAAATAAATCATTTTTACTTTTTGTTAAAATAGTTTGTGCTTATTATCAAAATGCAGAAAGAATTGGAAAATAAAAAAATCATCTGTAGTCCCACCAGCAAAAGACAATCACCATTGAAATGTATTTGTGTATCATTACAGTCTGTTTTACATAATTATGCTCTTCTAAAACTCCTCAGTTTACTTAATATTTTATTATTAATTTAAAATTATTATTCTTTGTATATCTAAACCCATGCAACATTTCAACAATGTATTTTTAAAAATTTAAATCATTTCAGTATGCCACAGGATATGAATGCCTTTGTTTATCTAAGTATGCCATCCTTGTTTATCTAACAATGTCTGTAATACCTTTGTTTATTTTAAATACAAAAAATTCTCTCTGTTAGGCAAAAGTAAAACTAATAGAACATAACATTTGAATTATAACATTAAAATATTTACAATAAAAACTAAAGTATGACATACAAGTATCTACTTATTCACAGCAGTCCTTAATCTAGGGGGAAAAAGCAAGCTTAATTTCAATTTAAAATGTACTAATGCTACGTAGGTAAGTTACGATTCCAAACATTGTTTTAAAATGCTGTAATTTAATTGTTACGTATATTGCCAAAACTGTAGAAAGCATTCAGTAGTTGATAACAAAAGTGGAACTATACATTGCCATTCAACCTAAATATTTTCTTTCTTTTCTGAAGGGCATTTTAATTAAATCAACACAGTCTATTTACATATGGAGAATACATTACCAGGCTTTTACTTATCAGAAACCTTAAACTTTACATTTATATACCACTCTTTCCCTCCCTTGATGATAAACTCTAATCTTTGAACAAGTTCCAATGCTTAAACTATAATAGTAATCAGAACTGTAGGAAATAATTACTTGATCTCTTAGATACTTTTACATTTAAAAGGCATGTTAGAAGTCATCTAGTCTCATTATATTCTTTTAGAAATCCTTTCAGTGAGACTCCAGATAGAGAGTCATCCAGCCTTGACTGGGACATTTATAGTGGCTGGGACCTCATAAATCATTCACTCCACAATTACTTATTCATTCTTTCATTATTCATTTATTTAAACAGTATTTATTGAATATCTGCTCTCTGCCTGCCAGTATACTTGACACCAAATACACAAGATGAATAAACTTAGAGCGCCATGAGCACTGTTAGGATGTTTTGTTTTGACTAAGCTTATATGTCTCTTCTTGCCACTTCTGTCTTTTCTTGGTTATGAAAATGATGGCTGTGAAGAATCATTCTAATTTCTTTTTTTTTTTTTGGTTAAACATCTATTTAAACAATTAAGACAGGGTAAAAAGAAGTCAATGTGAAACAAATTTGTTTTCCAAGAGACAGTCCTCTAGTTATTGGTGAAGTATTTTTACTTTACTTCCCTTACTTTCTCTCCAAAAATTGTGCACAGAAACCCAAGTGCACACACCTTACATTTTAAGGCTAAAAACATCTTTAACTTATTCATGTGACACAGTTTCCAGTAGAGTTACCATATTTAAAATCACCTTTTGTCTAAAATTGTCTCTAATATGTTTTTAAGTATGGTGGCCAGAACTAAAGAAGTAACCATTATCTTTTAAATAGGATACCCAGAACTAAACATAGATTTCCAGGTGTAGACTAACCAAGTAAGTGCCTCTGTGTCCCTGTGTGTTTTGAACACAAGTAGCTGAGTTTAAACTACAGAATTTTTGGAAGAAGGAGGAAGGAAAGTCAACACACTGCTGACTTGTATGGAGCTTGCTTTAGACGTATAAAGTACTATGTCTTATTCATGGTACTGACTGTGGATTGATTGATAAGCCAGGATTTTTATTTTTTGTTTATTTGTTTTTACTGCTACGGCAAGATTTTTTTTGATCGTTTCTACATTTCCTCTCTGTGTTTTAATCTTCACTTTAACTTATTAAACTTTTGCGATTATGATTTTGTCATTGGGTGTCAGTTACCTATGCTCCCTTGATTTAAATGATTTCTAAATTTGATACTCTTTATAAAGTTATGAGTTTAAAAAAATGTAAACTGGGTCAGGACCGTGGGCAAAAACTTCAGAAGGAAACAGATAATAAACCAGTAGTCAATCCTTCAACATGATAATGAACTTCATCTTGATAATGAACCAGTAATCAATTCTTTTGTGTCACAAGACACAAGAAGACCTCACTGTCCACATTTTTCAATCTTCATATGAAAAAATCTTCAAATATCTTGACAGCAAACTGAAGGCATGTAACATTTCCAACATTTTCTTCATTGATCAGTACAATTACCCTGCCTAAAAAAGAAGCTATTGTTTGACCAAATTTCTTATGCAACCATTACTAAATCATTATTATTATCATCTTTATTATTTTCCTCTTATTTATCAAGTATCAGTGGACCACATACACCTTTGATAGTCTATTCTGGAATTTCATCAGGGATATATCTATTTTTTTTTTGTTTTTTACCTTATTGGTCTAATTTTATAAGGAATGATTTCTATAAGAAAGCACATATTTAGACTTTTTTTTCTTTTTCTTTTTGGACTGGAAGATAGGGTTAGATCATCTAATCCAATCTCATTTTTAAAATGAATAAATTGAGGCATAGGGAAATACATTATGTCAGTGTAAATCTAATCATGCATTTCATTTAGTGAGGTCCTTCACCATTTGCCAAGGACAATCCTAATTTACTCAAAGAAGTTAACTTCCAAGTTGAAGATACCCTCCGAATTTCCAGATATGACTTTCCATCATTATGAAGTTGAGCATATTTTATAACTACAGTCAGGGGAGTTTATGATTGGCCTGAATCCATCTACTCCACATAACTTACATTAATAAGAACTACCATTAGATGAGAAAGGGATAAATTAGACACAACCATTACATTTAGTATAATATACCAAACTGTTGACCTTACATCTATTACTGAAGGACAGACAAAGAAAAGGCTGAGATTTCTGTGATATGAGCCGAAGGGCAGACCCCAGATTATTGCTGTTTCCATGGTAAAAACTGGCCATAGAAAATTTAACATTTTATCTGGAAATAATTTGTTGAGCCTGTTTTCAGAGGTTTCAAATCAGCTTTCACTGTATCATATTTTTAACAATCAAAATTTAAAACTTGTGGCAATTTGTGTTTCCTTTTCTCAAATAAATTACATTTCTGTCAGCTGCACAGACACAGCATATTAATATGATTAACTTCAAAAAATGGAAAATAAAGCATGATAAATTAAAAAAAAAACAAAAAAGATACAACCCTTCAAAGGTGAATTTTCTTCTTGCTCTTTGTATCTGAAAGTGTACTGCCCTTTGCAAAACTACACTCTGTGTTAGGCCAGGTCTATTGAAGTAAAGAGGATTGAGGCTTTCCTTTCATTTTGAATCAATCCAGACAGAGATTCCCGATCACTTGAAAACCATGCAAGCTTTCACTTTTCTTTGGTTCTACAAAAACGGTCTGAAAAGCTGTAATGCATTTAGAAGAGAGAGCGCCATTCATTCTGGTTGTCAGAAAAGTAGACTCTTAGAGCCTTGAGAGCAAGAGCCTAGCACATGATTTCAAAATTAATCATTATATTCATATCTACATAACAGCAAATATTTACTGAGTGTTTCTTCTATGCCACGTCTCATTATTTTTATTAAATTTTAAAATTCACTCAATAAGTGAGTGCATTTCATTGTAAATGGTTCAGTCAATACACATGGAATAAAATTCAACCTGGATAAAATTCTTTTCCTACAATGCCCTTTCCCCACCTATGTGCCTTGTCTTTATGTGTTTTACATATGTATTATTTTATGTATTTTCTACAAGTATGCTTTATATATTGCATTTGTGTATATATGAATTATATATTACACTCTTCTGTGGGCTTTAAAAATAGGTAGGATCAATTTTTATGTATTGTTCCTCAATTTATTTTTTAATTTGACAGTATGACTTTGAAAATTATTTGGCAATATGTGTAGCTATAGCTTGTTCTTTGAAACATTTGCCTTGCACCACGAACCATTGTTCACCTAGCTATTTTGATGAACATTTAGAGGTTTCCTCTGATCCCTAATTATAAACAATATATTTTTGCAGGATTAAAGTATTTGTCTAGGGCAGACACTAAGAAATGGAATCGGCAGATGATAGTATATACATTTTACATTTTGTAATATTTTATCAAATTTCCTCTCCAAAAGAGTGCATGAGTTTATACTCACCGACGTTGAATGTGAGTAGCTGTTTCTCTGTAACCGCATCAGCACTATAATCGTTGTTAATTATTTATTTTAAATCTTATGGATACAAATTGTTATCTTATTGCTGTTTTAATTTACATTTCTTTGGTTATTACTATAGTTGAGGATTTTTGGCTGTTTTTTGGTGAGTCATGTTTCTTCTATGAATTATCTGTCCCTAAATTTTATTCACTTGTAAATTACATTCTTTGTACTTCTAAAAATTAATTTTAGAAATTCTTTACATATTTAAATATTCTGGATGTTATTTTTTTTATATGTAATAATAACAACTAATGGCTAATGAGTCCAGGCACCATTTTAAGCACCTTTTGTGAAATTAACTAATTTGATTCTTTCAGTACAATGAGCTTGGCAGGACTGTCCCCATTTTACAGATGAGGAAACTGAGACACAGAGAGCTGAAAAAACCTTGCCCAAGCTCACAGTAGGTGGCAGAGCTAGGTACAGACTCAGATAATCAGACAAACCCAGGGTCATTTTCTTAAGCAATGTTCAATATCAGGTGAGACATCTGATATTACATATGCTTCATGTAGTAGAATTTTTTTTCTCCCAGTCTGTCTTCTGTTTCTAAACAGATGCATTTTAACAGAAGGAGAGTTTTAATCTCAAAAGTACACTGGTACTTTTATGGTACTTTGTTTTATTATACTGGAGTTTATATTTTATGTCCTCAAGTTTGTTAGTATTTTACTTTACTGTTTCCTCCCTTTATTGCATTAAGACCTTCTGTATTCTAAAGATCCATTATATAATTTTTCCTACTAATATTATTTTTTTAATTTAGAATATATGATATACGAGCTGTAAATTTGTTTTAACCCTACAAGTTGATAACCAAATTTTCAAACCTCATCCATCCTTTTCCTACTATTTTGAAAGATGACCCTTATCATCGTTTTAAGTGAGTTTGCACGCATAGGTCTGTTTCTGCATTTTCTGTTCTGTTGCACTGACTGTTTTTCACTTTCTTGTAACAAACTCTCACTTAGAACAGTAATTTGATGTTACATGAGTCACTACCACAACCTTATGATTTGCTTTTCGTATCTCTAAGGGCTGGTCTCTTACCTTTCCCTTCCAGCCTTGTCCTTCCCTGGAAATTTCTTTAAACATGCCTAATATACAGTGTATCTATTTGCTTATTCCTTTGTCTGTGTTTTCTAAACTGATTTTTCCAGATGAAGTTTATAATCTCTTTGTTGAGTTTCTTGAAAAACATGCTAAATTTTTGTTTTCATTGAATTGATTCAAATATGGAGAAGAGACATCTTTGTTACACTGAACTCTCTTAACCTGGTGTGGGATGTGAGTTCATTTCTTTCCACCTTCCTTTATGTTCTTAAATACAGTTTTATGGTTTTCTTTCTCTAGGACTCACATTTTTCTCATTAAATTTATTCCTAACTATGTTAATGTGTGTGTTGCT
This sequence comes from Vicugna pacos, assembly GCF_048564905.1. Lineage (NCBI taxonomy): Eukaryota > Metazoa > Chordata > Mammalia > Artiodactyla > Camelidae > Vicugna > Vicugna pacos. The sequence continues at coordinate 18,202,479 of NC_133012.1, forward strand.
AGTATAATTGGGCATTTTTATTTATATTTTCAAATTGACTATTGCTGATGTTACTGATTTTGGTCTGCTTGCATTTTATGTGGTGGGCTGGGCTGAACACTTAGCTTCTTTCCATGTCTTCACTATTGTGAATAAAGCTGCGATGAATATAGGGTGCAGGTATCTCTTTGAGACAGTGGTTTTATTTCCTTTGAATATATACCCAGAGGTGGAATTGCTGGATCCTGTGGTAATTCAATTTTTAATTTTTGGAGGAAATTCCATACTGTTTTCCATAGTGGCTGTACCAATTTATTCCTACCAACAGTGCACAAGGGTTGAAGAGGGTGGAGTTTATCAAATAATTCTCTAGAATCACTCTTATTTCTAAAGCTCATAATAACTATGCCAGGTCAGAGTGAGAAGTGAGATTCAAAGAGATCAGGCAGAGTACAGGACCAGCCTCAGGAACACAGAAGAAGAGGGGGAGCTTTGAGCAACTAAAGAAGACCAGGAAAGGAAGCTGTGTTTCCCCTTCTTTGTGACCTTTCTCTCAGGTGCCTGAGAAAAATGATGGAAGCTGTCCTTAAGGGGACTGGCATCTTACAACCCAAACTCCATGCCAGTTAAAGTCAAAGCTTTTGTGATTGTATCTTTGTCAAAAGTTACAGAACCGTGAGCAGGTCTGAGCAGGAAAAAACATCCATCTGTCTCAATTGCTCTTTGTAGATCAAATATGTCCTGAGCCTGCTATTTCTGGACCTTACCAGTTGTTTAAACTAAATGGGTGAACTGCTGTAAGGCACGTCGGCCAAATTTCCTACCAGGACAATTTGGCAGCTGTCACATAGATATAATAGCAGCGTTCATTTGGGTAGAAATATATTATTATCTAAAATTCAAGTGTTTGACAGATATCACTGATTTTGATAATATATTTTCTGCTTTCTGGTTTTCACAACTAAATGTCAATGCTATTTAGGTATTGTTGTGAAATACCTTTCTAACCAGTTTTTTTTGTGACCATCATTATTCATCACCTCTGCAGTTTTGCATTTTTCTGTGAGACTCATGTTTTTAATATTTGCAATGTTTCAATATTTGAATGTTTCCCTAAAAATGCCTCTTGTTTGGATGTAAAATATATCTTTACTTTTAGAAAGTTACAGAGTAAAGTTTAAAATCAAAACCAAAACAATCTTTAAGAAAGGAGAATTTCTACTAGCTACAGAAGAATTTCCTTTTAGTATTCTTTCATAGGAAGATTTTACTTTATTCTGGGTAAGAAGCTATTCAGTGTCCTACTTAGACTTTCTGTGAAAGGAAGCCAATAATCCCAAGATGGCTAAAATTTATTAGAAGCACTGTACAAAAAAGATAGAAAATTCCCTTGATTTTTTTCCCAGCTTTGATCTAAATTATATCCTTAATACTATATATTTTACAAAACAAGGAAATTAGTTTTTTCCTAGAAAGAAGATCTTTCTGATAACTCCATTGTCTTTGACTAAACATCAAGGGCTCATGCCTGGGGAATGGGAAACTTGGACAGTGGCGTTTCTACAAATATTTATGACCGTCTCAGCCCTTACAATGCTCCTTTCCTTCCTGCTGGTATAAATGCAGCCAGAGAAACTGATGTGACACATGATCATCCTATAATCAGAAAATGCCATGGAGATGAATCGGCAAAAATGTAAACCATTCCACAGAGAAAAAAATTACAGATGATGAGTGTATGGGAGAATGTTTTGCAGTAATTAAATAGATGCAACTTTAAAAGATAAGTATTATTTTACATATATTAATTTTGCATTTAAACTAATAATACCTAATTCTAGTAAAACAGACATGCTCATATAGCCCTGGTAGTAATGAAGGTGGTGGAAAATTTCATAATATATATGAAGAGAGGAAAATTTCATAATGTATATATGAAGAGCAAAAATAATGCATACTCATTGGTCCATAAACCTAATTTATGGGTATCTATTTTAAGTAAATAATTCAAAAGTATGGAAAAATCTATTATATAAAATTACATTCTTTTCAGTGTCATCAATCATGATAAAAAATAAATGAAGACAAAAACCCAGAGTGTTCACAAATAAGATTTGGTTAAATAAACTTTGACACCTACATGAAATCTCCTGCAATCTTATTTGTGAGAATTTACGCAGAGGAGACACTCTAAAAAAACAAATTGCCAAAAAATCTTTATTATGGTCTAACTGGTATATTGGAGAGGCAAGACTCTTGGAATATAGCCAGATATCAACTTAATGTCTTCTCACTTGTTATTAAAACCATTCTGTGGGACTAATTTTTCCCATCTCCTTGGATGACAATTATCTCAGGTCCTATGATTCTCCATCTTTCTTAGATAATGAAAATCCCTACCAATACTTTACAAACAAATGAAAGTAGTCTATAAATTACATATTAGAAATTTTGTCTATTCTAGTAGAGTAGTTACACCTTCATATTTACTCAAAATTAGTATTTCTTTTTTCCCCTGATCCCAGTCCTGCAATGGGAAAGGAGAGCCATGGTAGATTTCTTCTCCTTCCCCCCATGCACATCCAGCTTCCCTCTCCATCCTTCACACACTACGTTTCACTTGATAAAGGACACAAAAAGCCTTACCTGACTGATAGGAGAATGCATAGACACTCCTTGGGCTTGGCAGCTATTTAAACTGACTCATCCATCACCAAGCGCTTACATGGCTTCTTTGAAGACCCTCTTATTTCTAGAGATCTCTTACAGTTCTCTTGATATTGGTGAAGCGTCTGTCATGACTGGTGGCTGGTAACTTTGGTAACCTCTGAGACGTCTGGAAGTCCTTCTCTTTTTGACATTCTCTCAAGAGTATTTAAGATAATCCTCACATGTCCTTTGGCCAACAATGCAGTAACCTCTCCTTGCCAGCCCAAAGTCTCTCGTATTTTAGATTTTTCATAACTGAGCCAGAGTAGGCTGTTGGACTCCAGGATCTGGAACCTCACAGCAAGCTTGTGGATCATTTCTCATGGTCTGAAGTGAGGAGAAAACACCATCATTGTGGTCCCTAAGTTTGGGGAAATGTAGTAGCTCATGATAGCTTTTTCCAAAAATCTATCCCTCTTTCCATCATCTCTCAGACCCTTTGGATTCTTTGCTTACAAGCCTTCATGGTTTCTCTAACTTCATTTTGGAATATGATAGCTGTTATTTGGAGATTTCAGTGGAATGGAGTCTAGAATAGTACCATTTTAAAGCTCTGTACAAATTGCAAAGTTTATTATAATCACAAAGCAGACACAGTCTGAATATTCAATAATAGGGACATGGTTAAGTAGGTTATTACTTAAATTGAATACAATGCAGCCATTAAATAAGTAGCAATAAATTACCACATGGGGACATGTTTAGGACAGAACTAGGTGTATAACAAATGGCACAAAGTTACATGTACTCTGTGGGCATAACTATGTACAGTGTGTATTAAAAATGAGACTTTTAAATAAATTTTATTTTAAAATTTATGAAAAATAATATTTTTTTAACAGAAGAAAGTTTTACAAGTTAAAAAGGTGTTTTTTTTAAAGAAATTTATTGTTGAAAAACTATCAACTCAAAGCACATGAAAATTTCTATGCTTACAATAGAAATGGTTTTTAATGGAGTTTGGATGTTGAGAATATGGTTTTTTAAAAGTATTTTCTAACTTTGTGTGACTTTTGATAGAGGTATAGCAATATTGGAAGGAGGACTCTACAACAGATAAAGCTCACTAGGAAAATATCTCAGTGCTACAAAGGTTATGTGTTATCATTCTAGAATCATTCATTCTTCAGTGGCTGGGATCATATTTTATTCATGTTTGTATTCCCAAAACTTGCACACGTATCACTCATATGTAGAATCTAAAAAAAAGAAAAAATAAGACACTAATGAGCTTGTCTACAGAACAGAAACAGACTCACAGACATAGTAAACAAACTTATGGTTATCAAGGGGAAAGAGGGTGGGAAGGGATAAATTGGGAGTTCAAGATTTGCAAATATTTTTTAAAAGGGACTCAATAAATACATATTAAAATTTAGTAAATGAATTGATGAACAATTCATTATTTAGACTGGGTCCTATTGTTAAATTCCTATTTATGTTATCTTTCCTAAGGTCTTTTTTTCAAGCTATGTGATACATAGCATATCTAATTAATTTATGATGTTAAAATGCCTTACATATATATCCCTTACAGTGTCAGATGCTTTCAGATAATTATTAGCTAAAAACATCATGGTGATTTTGTTATCTGTCTAACCTAGCACCCAACCTTCTCTATACTTATGTAGCACAGTTCTTGGCCAATGTCCAGGGAAGCTATTTATCCCATTCTTACCTCATGAATTGATAGTAACTTTTTATTTGGAAATATAATTTTTCCTCTTGTTGTAGTAAAAAAGTGAAGTGCAGTAAGAAGCACCAGTTATTTACACAGCTTATATGAAAAGTCAACTTGAATAGTTTAGGTAAGATGTCAACTTTATGATTTTGAATATCTGAAAGTTCTGCCTTCTCTAGTTTTGCTTCATGGCCAATATCTGATAAATTTTTAGCTCACATTTGCTCTTTAGTGACCATCTTGGAATATGACATTAGAAGGAAAACCATCGCCTTGGGGGCTGCAGCTTAGAACAGTGGGAACAGCAAAGGTTTCTATGTATTATTTCATTTGATCTTCACATCCTGCTGGTTACACATTACTGTTTCCATTTTAAAGGTGAGGAAAGCAAGGGTTATGAAAGTAATTTGCATGTTCATGTGTTATGTGCAAAACTCAAATCTAAAACCAGAACTTTCTGACTCCAAAGGTGTAGGAATCAGTAGAGCTGATTTGGTCCCCACTTTATATAGGACTTAGTATAGAAATGGGCAAAACCATTTACCGCTCTGGGTGTTAGATTCCTCGTCTGTAAAATAAAAATGTGTAGATAAGGAGATTCTTCAAGTTCTCGTCCACATTATTCATGTTTAATATCAGACTTTGGAGAATAATATCTTTGCTTTTAGAACCTTTAAATGCCAGGAGTCACATGCAGTTCGTCAGCTTTCAGAATAATCAGTTGTATACCACAGCATGGACGGCTAGGGAAGGTACCCACCACCATGCTTAGAAGCCATGCTTCCTGAAGGGTTAGTGAGATCATGGCACTGTAGTGGAGCAATAAGGTGCCAAATGCAAGTCTGTATTTAGGAATTCAGGAATATTGGCTCTTAGCCATTTTGAAGACTCTTCTTTCAAGTACATAGAGATAAATGAAGCAGATTGATCAAAGCGCTACCCTAAAACTCTCTGCAGTATGATTGCGGCAAACTGTTCTTCTGGGAGCATTCCGGGCCAGGTTTCTGTCATCTATATTTTATAATATCCATGGATTGAGAATTCTTGTAATTCTTACTTTTATGTACATTACAAGCAGCTACAGTGGGAGAAATATAAGCTTATTATAATTTGAAGAAAGACCTTTCAAGGACTTTTTTAAAATGTAATACCATTGCTGCATTAGGTACAGAATTAACATTACAATTAGAATAAATCAAAATGTTCTTGCATCGGTTTCATTTTTAGGAAACGTTAATTGCATGTTGCTTTATGCTCTGTCTGTATGATAGACTTCCTTAATTAGACTATGAGTTTTGGTTTGAAGGTCCAACCTCAGGGTGATTTAAACACTGGGTAATTGACTATATTTCCTAAAACTTACACTCTGGAAATATTTTTGTGCCTATATTTCTATGTCTTACTTCTTTTGTGAATATATGATTTTTACCTTCCTCCTTTCTTATGAAAAAAAGAACAGTGTAATAAAACAGTTGATGGTCTGCTGTTTTAATAAGAAATGGATTTTAATTTAGACAATGATGTCCTTGGTAATTGAGTGAGCTGCATCCATCAGAGAGAGAGGGCAGCAGTGATGATTTAAAACCCTGCCTCTGTCTGCCAGGATGAGCTTGGGTAACAGAAGCCCTTACTTGTGCCAAGAAGTGAAGTGTCATTTAATTGTTAGCATATTTCTAGTAAATTTCTGGGAACTTGTAGATGTTGTTAAGTAATACCTCAGACTTATGGTTAAATATCAGTTCTTTAAAAAAAAACAGAAAAGGTTTTTCTGCTTGGAGAAAAAGCAAGGAGAAGTGGGAGAAAAGAGAATGAACATGAAGCAAGGGACTGAGATAATAAACCAATGATACTTAGATTCTAAGGCAAAATAACAAAGGCGGGGAGCAAGTAAGATGACGGACACTTGTGAAATCCAATGGTAGGGGGTGGGGGGTACTTGGCAATGCAGTCTATAAAAGAGCAGTTAACAGAAAAGAATTTCACCTGGGAGGAAAAATGATTCATTAAGATGATCAATGTATTGCAGAAAATAAGACCTTTTTATAACTTGCTGAGACCTTAGAAGAGTTCTGTCCACACACATTTGGTGTTACTTTCCCTGGGACCCAGCAGAAACTGGGGCAGCCTGAAACTCTGAGCCTCCTGACACCCATAGAATGGCAAACAAAGATCTTCTTCCCCAGCCCCAGTTCAGCCTCCTTCTGAGGGTGGGTGGGTGATGGTGCCAAGACACACCAATCTCTACTTTGCAACTTACTGTGGTCCAGGACAGGGTAGCTCACCCCATAAAGTCAGTTTCTTCACTGGTAGATGGAGATGATAATAATAAATGCTTAACAGCAGCCAGAATTAAATCACATAGGTTAAGATAACCTATGTAACCCTCCACTGACCATTAAATGGGGTCAACACATTCATCTTCTTCATAACTTCCTTCTGTTAATAACAACAGTTTCTCTCTTCACTTTCAGAGTGATATCGATGTGTCCTTCTTTCAGGCATTAGTTTCCTAACAGCTTTACCCGACCCCTCAACCTAGCCATGGTAATAACAGTCTTTCTAGAACATCAGGAAGGCCTGGCCTCTTGTATACTCTCCATTGGGCAAAGACCATGAAATACGCCATCTACCTCAACCCCTTCATGATTTGCATGCTGCTGTCATTTAATTTCTCTCTGTATATTTTGAACTCCGTAAGACAATTGTAATTTTATACAGTTAATGTTTATTTAAGGTTTCTACGTATTTACCAGTCTGGTTGCCTTTGAGTCTTTTCTGTATCTACAGCTTTTCAACTGGGATCACCTTCCTTCTATTAGGAAAGTTTTCTTTAGTGGGAAGTGGTCTGAGTTCTGTTTATCTGAAAATGCCTTTATTTTCCCTTTATTCCCATTGAAGGATTTTTGCTGGATGTGGACTTCTGAGTTTTCTCTTAGCACTTTGAGAACATGATTCCACTATTGTCCAGCTTCCATTGTTTCTGCAGAGAAGTCTGTTTTCGGTTTATGCAGCACTTTACAGATGATCTGCCTTTTATCTCTGGCTGCTTTTAAGATTCCCACATGTTTAATGTTCTTAACAGTTTCGTTAAGATTTCCATGTATTTGATGTGCTACAGTTTTGTTAAGTGTATTGTGATTGCTTATTTTTGGGATTGCGGATTTCTTGGGATTTAGTAACCATGAACTGAGCTCTTTCATCAGTTCTGGAAAATTCTTATCCATTCACTCTTCAAATACTGCCTTTGTTTCTTTCCACTCTCTTAAACTATAATCTTGTCATTTCCCTTTATTTTTCTGGTAACATTTATTAAAGAAGAATTTATATTTTCTAGCTCAACATCCTTCCCAAATATCACTACTTATTGCACTATATCTTAAATTTTCCCTATAAGACTAAACCTGATTTATTCAAGTTTTCCTGTTTATTCCTATTCACTAAACCCAAATGCTTTACCTTGCTTCTCATTCTCCTCATTTTCTCTACAGAATTCATTACTATTTACCATGGTTTTTTCCTCTTAAAATTTCTTCTCTTCCTGACTTCAAGAGAAAATCAGTTTCATATCACAAACCTATCTTTTCAGTATTCCCCCTTTCTCCTCTTCACTTCAAATGTACAAGGTATGGATGGTCCCTAGAGTTTTTCATTGAACTCCTTCTTTTCTCCTAGTCATTTCCCACTCAGAGATCCCATTGCCTACCCACCCCTACCCATGGCTGTCATACCTGCATCCAGGGCCGATAGTCAGCTGGTGGGTACTGGCCTGGCAGTACCACGTGTTTATGGCCACCGTGCACTGAGGCTTGTCACTGTAGTGCTCCTTTGGTTATTTGGTATTTTGATTATCACTCATAATTATTATCCCCAATTTCCACCTCTCTAACAAGTCCTCATCCCATATTTTCAACTGCTTTGGGGACATTTCCATTAGATTTATTTTGAACATCTTAAATTCGTCTTCCCTAAAGCCAAAAATCATTATCTCCATCCATTCCCAACCTACTTATCTCCCCACATTTTCTTACTGATATCCACATATCTCTTAATAATAGCACTTGGTTTTTCTCAGCCATGAAATATCAGAAACATTTTTTATCCTTTTTATCCTTTTATTTATTTTATTTTTATTTTATCCTTTCTTTTATTCTAAATTCTATGTCTTCACAATTTCTCATTTTTCTTTTTTGTGTATTTTTCTGATTCTTTTCCCCTTTCTTTCCATTACCTTTGGCATAACTGAATCCAAGCACGTCACAACATGTGAACCTCTACCTGGTCCCTCCTTTCATCTACCTAATGTGCCAGAGCCTTATTAATATTAGATCAACACCATGTTTATAACATTGTTTCACATTCACAAAAGGCACTGGGGTTAGAGAAATATTTTCTATTTATATTGGAAGCCCAGTTTTGTTTTTGTTTTAAATTTGAACTTCACAAGAAACAATACCTTTGTAAAATACAGTAAAACAAATTTCACAAGAATAAAAAAAGGCATCTAAAATCCAGTGCCACTTTCTAAGTTATATGTTTTAACAGATATAAAATTACACCATCAAATTGCTGTAGAATTTTTACACACACACTCTCAGTTTCTCATCCTGGATGGTAACAGTTTGAAGACCAGCAGAGTCGGCAGACCACCCATGGAGTGGGCCACACTTCAATCACCATGACACCGTTTTTCTACTGTGACTACAGAGCAGAATCGATTGAGGATTTTAAAAAATATGCAAATGTCCATGCCCCTAAGAGCTAATGAATAGAATCTCTGGGAATGTTGCCAAGGCATGGGCATTTCAAAAAAGCTACAAAATTGATTCTGATACTCAGCCAGGGTAGAGAACTACTCGCTTATGGCGAAAAGCACAGACTTTCAATTCTCTATAATTTGGTTCCAATCTACCTTTTAAATATTATCAGAATCATTTCCTTCATATTTACCACATTTTAGTTAGTCGGGACATTTGGCCTTTCCAAACTATGACCTGCCCTTCCTTACCTCTGCTGTCTAGTCCCTGCCTTTATGTCAGTCTGAAATATCCTCTTCACCATCTCCACTTATCAAAATCCAGTCTGCCCTTCAAATGTCTATATACTTACTAATGTCGCTCATTTATAAAACCATTACCAAAGAATTACAAAAATTAATTTTGCCCTCATCTAAATGTCTTGACTACTTTGGTACAATATATACTTAGTTATTATTCAAAAGTTAGTGTAATCCAGAACTGAACCCATGCTTCAATATACCTTAATTTTTTTCAATTGCTTTCCAAAAGAGCCATTTAACAAGAAACATGTTAATACTTACCAAAAATAGATACTGGAAGCCAAGAAAAGTCCCATGATTTGGGTTCCTGACATTACTATGAAACTTGTTCTAGTAGTCTAATTTTTAGAAATATTGTACTGAATATTAAAATCATGAGGATCCTAGGAATATGATGAATTTGAACATATTCTGATTATACTTCCCTAACTTCAATCAACTCATCAACTATGTCTCTTGGGCCCAGCACCTGCGGGTTCTGCAGATATTGAGGGCCTTGTGTCTTCCCCAGACTACTCCAGGAGAAGCTATAGATAACAGGGAAAAAAGATAACAGGAACAAAAAAGAAAGAGAGAAAGAAGATGCGAGAACCCTGGAAGACTGAAGGCTGAAGGCTGTCTCCAGCTGATGTGGGTTGGGAGAGTGGTTAGCAGGATCCTGGGACAGAGGATGGCTAGAAGTTTTAGCAGGAGAACTAAGAATGGGCTGTAAGAAATCTTTCTAAATGCTTTGTTTGTTTGATTTTTTAGTTTTCCTCCGAAGTGGCAGAAAATTAGCAACGGTCCAGATTCTTATACATATATCCTGAAGTTATATCAAGTAGATTGAAAGTACTGCTGGAGAATTTTTGAAAAAGTTGTGGACTTAACAGCTTTCCTAAGACATTTGCTTCTCTCCTCTCCTACTAGCTACCCTCAGGGCCGGTGGACCAGATCCTGGGGAGACTACCTTCTTCCAATGCAGCCTCATCTCTAGGTTTAAGCCTAAACATGATGAGAGGAGGGACTGTCTGGTGAATAGTCATTGATGCTAGTGATTCCATGGTGCCTAGACTCTCTGCCCTTAATCTTATCCCCACCGTTTCCCTTAAACTCACCCAAGACTGACACAGAATATGGGCTGGCCTTAGTTCTCTAGACATTACATGAGTTCATAAACCAAAATAAAAGAAATACAAAGAGATAGATACTATATGCTCTGTGAATGAGAATTATTAGAGAAGGCAGACAAAATTTTTTTTAAAATGAAAGATAAATACGGTTAAGACAATAAGCTAAGATATTAGCAATATGAAACAAGAACAAGAAGCCATAAAATACAATGTGGGGGAAATAGTAGATAAGAAAGTAGAATAGCTGATGTAAAGAATACTGTGCATGAGATAGTCTGATGGGTACCACTGAAAAGCAAGTAAGTGAGCTTAAAGATCAGATTAAGAAAAGCTGTAAAGGAGAACAGGGAAGAATAAAGAGATAGAAAATATAAAAGAAAAGTTAAAAGATACAAAGAGTAGAGTAAATAAATTTTGGAAGAGTGCCCAAAGGAGAGAAAAATGAAAAGAGAAAACGTGAAAAATTAATAGACATTTTCAAAATTAAAGGAAATTGAAGGACTTCAAATCGGTAAGACTTAGAAAGGGCCAAATGGAGAGATATGGAAAAATTCATACCTAAATATTAAAATAAGAATGAAGAACCCAAAAGCAAAGGAAAATTGAAATAATTTCACCAAAAAAGGGCCTCTGTAAAGAAACTAAAATCAGATTAACAATAGGCGTCTCAACAGCAAAATGAAAATAAGACAATGTTGTGTTATTTAAAAAATATTCAAGAAAAAGAAGAGTGAATCTTAAGATAGTATAACGGGAGATATTGACATATAAAGGTGAAGATTTAATAAAAGCATTCTCAAAACTTTCACCATGAAATGACACTTTTTGAAGAACAAAACTGAAAGATGCCAAAAGAGAAATAGAAAGTAAGAATAAACAAATACCTTAGTTAAACTTATATTTTATGTTGGGTAAATAAAAGGATGGAAAAAAAGTACAAGTATATTGACAGTAATCCAAAACTAGAATTCTAGGTAATAGTAACAGAATAGTGAGAGATAAGATTTAAAAAATAACTAGAAATAATCCAGTTTTTCCTGTGTTAGGAGGAAGACCAAAATATTTACAAATTTAGGAAATTAATAGGGATCAATAAAAAGAGAATGACTCTCAGGATGAAGTCAACAATCAAATAATAAAAACTGAGCATGTAACTTTTAAATCAGAAGGAGAAAATTCTGTTATTGAAAGTAGGAAAGGGGCAGGAAAGGTAAAAAAAGAGAAGAATAAATGAAAAATATAAGATGACAGAGAGAGGTCTTAATCTGACAGTAATTACAATTTACATTTAAATTGAAAATGTGAATGAAGATGGCAGAAATAAGATTTAATTTCATAGTAATTACACAAACTGAAAACAAACATATTCAGAAAGACTGAAAGTAAAAGGAGGGAAAATACACACCAAGCAAATATAATTCAAAGGAAGTTTGGCATTTTCTTATACAATTTACACAGTGCTGAAAGACGGGGGTCAACACTACAATGAAACCAAATGGAAAGTTGGAAATAGTAGAGCTAGGATAGGATGTAGCAACAACCAAAGGATATTCAGGTGAGTCCTGATCCAGGACCCAGGAGCATCGCAGGGCAGGGTTGCAGTTTACTTTGAGAGCCGCTGGCTTAAGCACGCAGCCGCTGGTGGGAACCAGGTGAATGTGATGGAGCAGCTCCGAGAAGTCAACGTTGAAATCCATCTGTGGAGTGATTATTATGGGATATGTGAATGCGCTGGGCTGCTTTGAGGTGATCTGCTATAGAATATCTAATACCCACTGTACCAGGAGGAGTCGAATTTTAAAATATATGACTGCGTAGTCCTAAATAAAAAAGAAAGAAAAGGAGATATGCAAAAGGAAAAAGGGCGAGAGGGAAAAAGGGAGGAGGGAAGAAGGAAATAAAGGACAGAACAGATTATTATCAAGAATAAATTATGGGAAAAATAAAAGACAAAACCCCAGGGTTTTTCTAACTGGTACAATTATGTGTTTTGCTTTGCCTATAAAATAGCACTATTTCTGCTGTAGATGACGACAGATTGTCTTGCATGCAGTCCTAATAATTTGAATATTTGAGTTTTTATTATTTTGTTTATATGTGTATCTGAGATAATGAGACTCCATAATAAGTAAAACAAAACAGAAGATTGTTGGCTTAGATAACCAAAGCTGCCAAGCGCTTGGCTTCCTCCCCGGGGTCCGCTGAGGAGCAGGAACACAGACCCTCACTCCTCATCACCTTATCACCTTTCTCCGACCTGCTCTGAAAGTTCCAGAGTAGGTGTTTTGTCTGACTGGCCACTGCTCCCACCAGAATCAACTCTGGCCTTGTTTTGCAATGGCATCTATAACTGACAGCCCAAAGGGGAGAAAACTCATAAAATTTTAATTTTCTGAATAGAACAGAGGAAAACAGATATAAAGATTGACTCTACAGAAGTTTCCTTCCAAGAAGGGGATTTATAGAGCATTGATTATATTTCCTCATTATAAGAAATTCCCATTTGAATGCTGAATGCAGTAGCTTATTCTAAGATGAAACGGAAAAGGTTGGTACAGGAGGGCTACCCACTTAGAGACAGAGACATCATTCCTTATCATTTGTGCTGTTATTTTAACATTAATTCATAATAAACATTTCATTTGGTATATGGAGAAGATGCAAATGTCTGTCTTATGTTGTCCTTTGGCAACCAACATCAAGGGAAAAATAAAAGACCTTCTACCTTGATCTGCCTGTTTTTCATCATTGCCTCTATTAATTGAATTTTCCTCTTTTAAAAGTCTATGGATATTTTCAAGCTAGTAACTCTAGAGTCATGATTTTTATTACTGGGAATTATTAATACTTAGTTTACTATTTAATGTCGCATAAGAGAATTAGGTTGTTCTTTCAAAGGAAAAACGTGAAAGTAAATTTAATTTCTAACAGTTTTATGGTTTTCATAGTGAGATACTTCAGAAGGCCATCTCATGCATGGAGGTAGATATTAGATGTGCTGTTTAATACAGAGAAATGGACACAGGGAAGCAGGTTTGTCAGTAATGCTTTGTTGGGCTCTGCCCTTTTTAAAATGAGTTAACGGCATTTGCTTCATGGCCTATTTCTAATGGTAGCTTGGTCTTTTCAAAGAGGAGGCCATTGTCATAGCTCAGAGGTATTAGGCAGTCATGCCACTGTGGCACATTAAAAGCAGGTAGATAAGACTTAAATGTTAAACACCTCAGAGAACAAAAAGCCACCAGCTAATTAAATAAAGAAATCATTTGCAGACAATAGATTGTAAAGATAGTACTTGGTAAGAAAATGTCTTGATGGTCAATTTCTGTTTTTAAAAATAGTTACAGTAACTAGACTAAGCACTAGAAAGCACACAGCTTTCCTAACTCAAATACCATCTCATTGTAGATCAAATGCTTTCATGGAGGTGGTTTTTAAATTTATATAAAGGTGGTATTTTTGTCTCCCTTCCCTCTGAAAGCCCGCATTTTGCTTCATCTGATTTTGTTTCACTTGGGCTTCGGTTGTAAAACATCTGGGAAGAGCTATGACTACTTCTCATTCAAGATTATAAAATATTTCTATGTGACCTAGGTTGTAAGCCAAGTGAAATTATATTTTAAGATTTAAAAAATCAAAATCCTGTGTTATCCTAGCATTGCTCTGGACTCATGAGTTATTTGATATCTCTAATCAAGAAATTTCTCTTCAGAAGAAATTTAATTCTTCATCAATTACGAGATAGTCAATTCAATTAAGCATATTCATTTAGGGTTTTCTCTAATGTACTATTACATTGCGGGTTGCTATGGAGAAGTATAGAGTTTTTCAAGTAGATGAAACAGGCAACATCAGCACATGTGAACACACTCAGGAACAATTCAGGGTAATAGCTGAGCAAATATGATTATTCATCATAGAGAATTTACAGCAAGAGAATGACCTCATAGGTGAAATTTCGGGACGAATTTATACAGGAAGTGGTTTTGGATGCTGGAAAGATTATTTCTTGTGTCCTATGCTCATTCTTAGTGGCTGGTCGTTCACAGTAATTCCAGGTTGTGCTGAGTTCCTAAAGGACTAATGCAGAGATGATGCTCTGTGTAAAGGTACAGAGGACATACAGGCCAGCCATATCTGAAACCTAACCTAGACCCAGGGACAGTATCCCATCATATCCTTCAGAATTCCCTCGCATACCTCCAATCTGTCATTTCATCTTAGTATGCCCATCTTTCTCTTCCTGGCTATCCACTAGGTCGCTAAGATTTCTCACTCACTATTAAGACAGGGGGGATTTAGAATTCTGACCCTATTACTTATTTTTCTATGACCCAGCTTGTACTTTACCTAGTTTATTTTGGAGGCAACATGTAGAAGACAATAGCACAAGGAAGGAACTGGAGGTTTGAAGAGCGGTTTTGAGGTCACACCAAAACCCTAGGTGAGAGGTTAAGAGTACAGTCCTTGAACTGAGACACGGGGAGTGAAGAGGCGGCTGATCCAATGAATATCATGGAGAAGACGACCCAAACCTGCTGAACAATTAGATGCGAAGGAAGAGTATTTGTTCATCATCCAACCCCAGTCAGTCCAGCGTGGGCGTCCTCAGCTCTTGGGGCTTCACTGCATGAGACACTCAGCCTCCCACTTGTAGTCCAAGAGGAGGCTTCTCCATCTCGCCGCCGCAGGTGCCTTCCTGCCAGGAGGGAAGGAAAAGAGAGACAGCATGCTCCTTTACAAACAAAACAAGAAAGCCCAGGCTCTGGCAGTTGTGTACATTACTGCTGTTGACTTCAAGGGGGGAAAATAGATCCAGTCTTTATTCTGAGTGGCCATGTGCCCATCTGAAGTTCAGGGTTTTATTAAATGAGGAAGAAACAGAAACAGAAATGGAAAGTAACTCCCAGTTGAAAATAGAAAGAGAGATCGCCAACCCCAGCCACCCAGGGGAGGAGGAGAATCAAACTAAACTTGGACGCTTTCTTTGTTTTCTTGACTCAATAGTAGACAAGTTGGTATAGATTCAGATATAAACACAAACATATTTACACATATACACAGGTATATGTATGTAGGTGTGTGTGTGTTTTGAGGGGGCAGTAATTCTGGGCAAACCATTCTATACCCTACCCACGTGTTGACTTAAATCACACTTTTATAGGAAGCTAAAAAAGAAACAAAACATTTAGATTGAGTTATAAGTACCCCGTGAGAAAGATAAATTCTCAAACCATATGGTGTTTTAAATTCTCTTTGATTCAAGATATCATGTTATTTCCTTTAAGTGAGAGTAGAAATGGAAGAATTTGGGAGGGAGAACAGAGCTGCTGAGGCATTACTATAAGTGCTCATAAAACATATAATCGTAAGTAATATTATTTCAATCATTACCTTATTATTGAGGATATTATGTTTCCTGATGTATCTTAAAATTCGTTTGACATATATGCCTTTTTATCATTTCTGAGTTTCTATGCTGTTCTTATTATCATTTGAAAATGCAGTGGTTTAATTTTCAAATCTATAATTAGTTTACCAAACATTCCACAGATGTAGCAATCTGCCAACTTCCTTTTGTGCAAAAATCGATTTCATAACATATCAAAACAGTGGAATGAACTAGGGCCTCTTCCCTATAGTTGTATTCTGTGGTGCATCCTACTGAGTGTTGTGCTCCTAGAATTTTATGCCTTAGTTGTTGTTTTTTCCAAACACAGTTATTGCTTTGGGCCATTCCCTGCATGAGGAATCATCAAGTGTGAAACAGAAAACAGATTGAGTGGATCTCTAACATCAGAACCCTGCACATTTAGGAAAGTAGCCTTAGATATATTTCAAGGTAGATGTATTTGGAAAAGATAGCCAAGCTTTAAGTCCTAGGTGGCAGAGCTAATAATCAAGACAGATATCTTCTAAGATTTTTTTTTCAGGAAGATAAGAATGTTAATGAGGTCAGAAAGCAGTTCAATGATGGCATAATAAGTCATGCAGATATTGCACTGGAGAAAAGACGAAAAGGAGTTTAAGAAAGGAAATAAGATTTTAACCTTTGGGTTAAATCTTTTGAAAGGACATCACCATTACTCATACTAGCGTTACTCATTTTTGACCAAAAGCTGGACCAATAGCATTTGATTCTGCAGCTTATACTCCATCAGTACTGATATTAAATTACTGCATTTTAAACTTCAGGAATTGCATATAAATACATGCTCTGGGTCGCTTTGATGTAAAAGGTCTCAGAAAATTTATGACATTGTGGGGAGGAAAGGAGAAGCCATGTTTTGGTTTAGAGCAACTGCATTCTAACCACTCTAAATCAGAACCACTTTGTCAACACAGAAATGCTTCCGCATTGCCATCATGACTGTCATGGGTTTTTGTACCTGTTGTTTTTATGGATTGTAAGAACAGAATGCATAATATTTGGAATTAAGCAAGCAGTCAGTGAGACTGGGCAGGCACTTTACATTTGTCATTTCTAAAGGCTGTTTGGTGAATCCTTTTAGGATATGTCTAATTTTTATCTGATAATTTTGGTCAGTAATTATTTTATGCTTCCAGTATCTAACTCTCTCTTGCCTGTTCGCCAGACTAAGTTTTATCCGCAGATTCTGAGTTCAGGTATATGAAAGTGTTCTATAAACTAGGTGCCACCTGAAAATGAGTTGCTACCAATTTAGAGTAGATGTTAAAGGAAGTCAGTCTTGTACGACAAGAGGGCAGAGACTGGACCCGTGTCCTCCTATGCACAAGTCAAAGGGGAACACTAGACACTCAAACAATGTAGACTTCCTTTCGTCAAAATTAAAAGGTGGTTGAATTAATGATCTCTAAGGACTCTTTCTATTTTAAGTATTCAGATTTTAGAACAGTTAAATCCATGGAAAGTTCAAGTAGCAATGAGGTGAAATGCTTCAAAAAAAAATAACAAATTCGGCTATAAAAGGAAATGAAGTACCGATACATGCTACAACATGGGGAAACCTCAACACTCTATGCTATATGAAAGAAGCCAGACCCAAAACACTGCGTCATTGTACAACTCCATCCTTGTGAAATGTCCAGAACAGGCAAATCTATAAAGACAGAAAGTAGGTTAGTGGTTGCCCAGGGCTGGGAATAGGGCTGGGGGTGGGGGAGGGCAGGGGGACCTCGGTAATAATGGCTACAGGATGCAGGGTTTCTTTGGAGGTGATGAACATATTCTAAAATTGATGTGGTGATAGCTACACAAGTGTGTAGTCACTAAAAGCCAGCTGTTGAATTGTGTGCTTCAGTGGGTGAATTCCCACTTAATTATATCTCAACAAAACTATTTTTAAAAAATCATTTGGCTTTAGTCGTGCCCAGGAAGACATTGGAAGTATTACAGTGGTTCTCTTTTACTGTCATGCCCATCTCTGGTTAAAAATT
This sequence comes from Vicugna pacos, assembly GCF_048564905.1. Classification (NCBI taxonomy): domain Eukaryota; kingdom Metazoa; phylum Chordata; class Mammalia; order Artiodactyla; family Camelidae; genus Vicugna; species Vicugna pacos. The sequence continues at coordinate 18,220,435 of NC_133012.1, forward strand.
CCTTGATTGTCTTACTAATAAAAATGATCCTTAGTGTGGAAGGTACAAAATAGGGATATATTTATCTCATGTGTTTTCTTATCGATCCTACCAACCTCTTGCGGTGCCTTTACCTACCAATGTCACTGTTTTAACTCTGTCATTTGACAATGAAGTTTTTATTGATGTGGCCTTTTACTTTTCAACCTACGCTTCTTTCTGTAGCTACTCCCACCTGTCGCAACCATAGGACTGGACTTTATCCTAGCAATAAACACTGATCTGGAGACAGGGTGATATATGGCTGAGCAATACTGGCACATGCATTTGTATAACACATGCATCATCTAATTTTGCTCTTACAGTTCTGTGAAGTGATCAGAGAAGATATTATTATTCCCAATTTACAGAAGAAGGAACCAAGGACCAGAGAAGGTAAATGTTTTGTCTAGTGTCAAACAGCTATTATGTTGCAAATCCTGGATCAGAATTTAATTCTCTGATATCAAAAGTCAAGTTCTTACTTTCACATTGTGCCAACTCTTTCACCAGAATGAAAAAACAGTTACCTTTTGGAATGCCCTATATTTTTGAAATAGAGTTGTTATATAAAACCTCCTAGCAACAGAGATAATCCAGAAAGCTTGGAGAGAAACTGAAACATGAAAAATCTAAGAAAGATTTAGGAAAACTCTACCTATATAAAGGATTTTTAGTTCTGCAAAAAGATTAAAAACAGAGCCTAGAAAGCTCTCTAGAAAGCAAAATTATATTTTGTACTGTAGATTGAACACTGAAATTTGAAATTAATCAGACCTCTACTTGAATAAAATGAAACCCATCCAACCAAAGAACATGTAAATATTGTACCTACACAGCCATGGAAACATCAAAGACCTTCAGAAAAGCTAATAGATCTCATGTCGACAGCTTAGTATCATGTAAGAAACATGGGGATTCCAAGGTTATAATGTAATTGAAGAAACATGTTCATGAATAGAGTTGAAATGGGCAAGGACCAGAATTCTTGGGGGAGGTGGGAGTAAATTACCTAAGGGTAATGAAGTTGCTTTAATTTTTACCTATATATATTTTGACTTCCACCTGACATATGGTTTTGAGAAGAACTGAAGACCAGAACAGTGAAAGGTATTCTCAAAACCTTGCCAGAGAAACAAGTAAAAACATCAAAACTACAAATTGTTAAGATTATATTAAAAAAGGAAAAATAGAAATTTTTGTTAGAATACTTATGTAATTATTCTGTTCTTGTAAAGTTGAAGAAAACATATTCATACATTACGATTCATTTATGAAAGACAGTATCTTTATTAATCTTGGCATATTTCATTCTGAAACTTCAATAAGACTTTAAAAACATAGACTGTATTTGTAGATGCAACACCTCAACAATTTTGATAATGTTTGACACTGTTTATCATGTTTTCAAGAATTTTGTGAACAGGAAAAGATTAACCTGGATAACATAAAGACTTTTCAAAATGAATCCTAGACTGATTATCATGCCAAGACACCATTCATTCACAGTAGAACAAGCACTTACTAAAAGCCTCATTCATGCTAAGTGTGGTGAATGGCACCTCCATGCATGAAAGGTTCATATATATATATATATATGCACTAGTATATTTGATAGAGAACCCTCAAGGTGAAAAATATGGGGTATGGTGGGGAATGAGAGTGACAGAGAAATACAGAGACAGAGAGAGAGAAAGTAGAAAGTGATTGCCAAAGTGATTGAAAAGTAATTTTACTTTTTTTCAACTCCCTGATTTGAAGTTTAAATTATTAAGCTGAAGGAATATGGATCAGGACTTTGTAACAAATTTAGCTTACCCTTTTGATAGCTTCTTAGACGGTTAAAATATTCATTGACATCTTAGGATGTACTGAGTGTGTTTGCCAAACTTGACTCACAAATTTAGTTGAAGAGAGACTGAGGTGAGAAGAAAGGAAAGGACACTGAAAGAGACAGAGGTAAAGGAGAAAATCATAACTTGCTCTTTCTCTTCTCCCACCCATCAAACAAAAGATAAGTTTACAACATTTTCTTAAAAGAAAAAAAAATTATTATTGGATAGCCTTAAAGTTCTTAATAATTTTGGATGGCTGTGGTTGATATTCAAATGTGAAATAGAAATTATGTGCTTGCTTACATGCACAAAAATGTGCTTAAGATATTGAATGGACAAATTTATTTTATTCTAAATATATTTTCTTAAAGAAAGTAATTCAATGAGTAGAATAAATGTAGGTACATAAATCATTTGCAAAATGATAAAAACAAAAATGACAGTGTTTCAGAGAATTTGGAAATTGAAGAGCATCTCATATTTTTGTTAGTGTGAAACAGAGAATTAAGATTTTTCCTATTCTGCATTTGATTAATCAACTCGTTGAATTACATTTGACCTGTATCTTCAGATTGAGCATGATTTACGTGTGTATTTTTGGAAAATAAAATCCAGCTTGTAATCTTATACATGCTAAAAGCGTGAATTTCTCTAAAGAGGTGCTAGAAATAGAGAAGATCACAGTTTTGAGATTAGCTACTTTATCAGTTTCTTATAGTCCCAAGAAAAAAAAACAATGCTGTGTCCCAAGCACCCAAACTCAATGGCTTCAAACAAAATCATTTATTATCTCTTGCAAGTTTTCAGGTTTAGTGGATCTAGATAAGACATGGAATGGAAGGTCCAGTCCAACGCACATATATGTGGCCGGTTGAGGGTTGGCTGTCTGGGTAGGGTTGGAGTCCCTGAGTGGGCTTCTCGTCCATGTGTCTTTTATCCTCCTTCTGGGACCCAAGGATTATCTTGCAATCCTTCCTTCCTGCAGAAGAAGCACAAAAGAGCAAGCAGAAACACGAAAGGCCTCTTGAAACCAGGCACACTGTCAATTGCATCTCATTCTAGTGGCTAGAGCAGGTCAGATTGCTGACAGCAGAGTCATCTGTTGTGGAAGAGATGGCAAAGCCACAGGCAAAGAGGTGACTACAGGGAAGGGTGGATAATGGAAGTAACTCATGAAATCTATCTTGTCTCTGCTGCTAATGGAAAAACCTGTAAGACACATTCGAGAGTGTGCCAACCATGAATAGCACTGATATTAAGAGGATCTACTTCGAAGCCTCTGTAACTTGGTCCCAACATTCAAGGCCTTCACTGGGCTTGTCTTTGCTTTTTGTCTATTATTTTTGTGCCATCTTTAGAGATAGTGGCATGCCCCACCAAATTGGGCAGGATCTCAGCACATGTGGTCTTGGAGATGTGATTTGTACAGTGCCTCTAGCCGCCGTGTCACTGGTCCATACATCTTGTGTTCAGTGGTTATGCTAGCTTTATTACGGTAGTACTTCATCAAGTCTGTCTCTATACCAATTCTGTGATAAGTAGAAAGTACAAAAATATCCTTTCAAAGAGTGAAAGTTTCTTTTATGGCCATCCCATCCTTTCCCCTCCAATTCTACTAGGAAACACTATCAAACAAAAGAAGTAAAGGTTTTGGGATGAGAAGGCAACAATAAAATGATTTCTGTTAATAAGTTTGGTGGAATGGAAGGACAGAGCAAGGGAGGCTCCCCAAAGAATTGCATTTTCATTTATATTTTATTTCCTTTCCCATATCTATCTTGTAACACGGACAATTTAAAAGTGCTTGTTTGCCTATAGGATATTCAGATCTCTCAGAACAAGCAACAGTTGTTTTAAAAAAGCCTTAGCTGCAAAGCCATCAATATAGTCTGGTTCTCTTATTCACAAACTCAGCTCTAATTGGGACCATAAAATGATTTAAAATAAATCACCTTATGAAATATGTTCTCTTTTATAATGTATATTTTATTTTTGTGTGTGTGATTTTTCCAGCAAATGAAATCTAAAACTGTGCTAATAACAGCAAATAAAATAGCTATTTTGGTGCTGACTGCTGCTTTCTAGACTTTTAAACATTATCTACTGTAACACTTTTTAAAAGATTAAAATTTTTTTATGATAGCTAAACAGTTTTATATTTAATTAGTTTTCAAGCATCCAGAAATGAGCGTTAAGGTTATTTTTTTTTCAGTTATAAAAATGAGGTAGTAACATGATCAACTCATTTAGCAGCATTCCTTCAGTTAGCTTCTTTTCTTTTTTGACAATACATCTTAAAATTACTGAGTAATACACAGTAGTGAAACATGTAAATTAAAATTTTTCACAAAAATGTCAAGAAATGTTAGATTAGAGGTATAGTCATATATTTGTAATTCACTCAAAAGTGGTCTTTTCTGCCTAAAACTGCAGGAGGTCACTTCTGAATAGCTAATATTTGAGCCGTCTTACAGTTCGCAAAGCACTCGCAGCCCTTTATACCTGTGGTTCAAGGAGGCGACTTGCTGAAAGTTACCTAGCAAATAAGATCAGAGCCCACACCCACATTTTCTGGTTTTTAAACTTGATATCTCAGTCAGCAATCTCCATAACCTTTGCGTGCCTCTCCACTCCTTATCCTCATCCTCCTCATCCAGTCCTTGCTTTTTCTTAAATTTATGTAGACTCAGTTTATACTCCGTACATCAGCAAAGTTTCCCTTGATTGTTAGGTGAATGTTATGTTCTGTCTTTACAACTAAACTGAGAATGTTATTGCAGATAGAGATCTCTTGTGCTGGCTGTTTCTGTTACATCTCCCTCCTGTCCCCATAAGCCCTTTACCTCTCCAGATTTACCTATGCTCAATACCATTTGGTGACTGAATACAAAGAAATGTTTGGTCGTTAGTGTAACTTACAGCATTTCGTAGTTCAAACTGATTTGAAGTTTCTTTGGTTTAGTACACAGGACTACAGTGCATGTGGACATGTCCCAAGGATTCGGTAGCAGTAAATAGCACAGAGTTTCTAGAATACATGAAAAGTGTCTGATCTAAACAGGGTTTGCTGAATTTTGTTGGTCCAAACTATCTTTCCTGAAACTTAGATTAATTTTCTCACTTTTCATTCAGTAAAGCTCCTAAATCTCCTTCTTAAGAAATACATTTATGATTTTCTGCTCTGAATGTTGAAAGGCTTCCAACAGGACCTGAAAGCACAGTATTTCATCTCCTGGAGTTTCAATGAACTTTTTTTTCCCCCCTTAATAGCTCAGTGAAACTGGAGAATAATTTCTTTTTCAGTTAATGTTAAACTGATGGCATTTTTAAACAAAAAGCTGGCAGTGAATACTATGTCAAGCTATAGTGCACTGAAGAGTGGTTTGGCCACTTTGCAACTCACCTCTGAAACATCAGATTTCCTTTGTCGTGCCAAGTGCAGCATTAAGAAATAACACAGTGGAGACAGAGGGGGACATGGAATTTTTTTGCTCTAGGTGTAGAGTTCTGTATCTCCACAAACTGCTACATGAGCCTGAGTTTCCCATCCTTTCTATAACCAGGCAACTCTTTAGCAAAGACCTCAAAGTTCCATTTTTTCACAATCTAAAGAATATGTACATATAAACAGCTTAATATTGATAAGCTGTGTACATGCTTTAATGTCTCTCTGGTTTGTTTAAAACCCGGGACAAATTCATAGTCTTTTGTCGTACCTTTTGAAGTGCTTTAAGAAGACAAGAAAGTAATATTTTCTGGCAATGAACCAAGCATCTGTACAGACTATACCGATGACCGAAATGATGGATTGCAGAGCCAACTCATTCATATAATCTTAACAGATATTTCAGTCCATCAGTACACATGCTTTTTTTTAAAGAGCAAAACTCTGTGTTGGATACTGTGGGGGCATTTAGCAAAGATGAAACAGTTTGGGTTATGACAATTAAATAAATAACTGTGTTTAATACATGATGGAATACATGAAGTTTGCTAGTAGATGTACAGATAAAATTCTTTGTGAACAAGAAGAGGAGATCTCCTTTTTGAAAGGGCTGAGAGGTGGTGAAGGAGGGATGGGGGCAGAGCCAGAGATCTGGGTCAGAATTGGATGTGATGTGACCTTAGCTGTGGGTTTCTACCAGGAACACACACAGGAGACAGGCAATCCAAACTGAGAGAGATAAGTACAGAGTCAGGAATCAAGATTGGGGTCACAGAGCTGGGCGTTCAGAGATGGGAAGGTCAGAATGAGAACAGTTTGGGAACAAGTAAAGATGGATGGGAGACACTGAACGGGGCTGTAAGACATTGGGCGTGGGGACTGGACGTGCTTGGGTTGGGCTGCCTCCTTTATTTGGCAAGAGGATCACATGGAGGAGAGGCTGTGTGAGCGGAAAAAGGTTATGCTCGCACTGATGGCTGTTTTGTGTGTGTGTATCTGAAGAAGGACTGGATTATCTGTGCAGATTACATGATTACCACCATATATATTTATGTATAGAATAAAGCAGATGATTATATCACTTAGAATCTTAAAATCACTTAAAGCTCTGCATTATCCACAATGGATAAGATTGAGGCAATCAGCTGAATAATGCAGTTTTTCAGTCTTACCTGTAACTGAGTAAATGCAATTATAGTAGATGTAGGTTATCTAAGTACGTAAAGGAGGCGACCAGAAAATTGGCATACTTTGGTCTTGGTTCTCTTACCTTTTTTTTGTTTGTTTGTTAAGAAGTTTATTGTGGCATATTTTACGTATCATAAGGTTCATCAATTTCAGGTGTGTAATTCAGTGAATTTTGTTCACTTGACAAGGAATGCTAACATCACTGTAACTCTGTTTTTGGACATTTTCATGACCCATCTAAGATCCCGTCTGAGTGTCTACAGTTAACCCCTCTTCCCACCCTCACCCCCAGACAACCTCTAATCTACTACCTGTCTTTTAAAAATTAGCCCTTTCTGGATATTGCATATAAAGGGAATCATAAGCCTGTGGTCTCTAAGTCTCTGGCTCCTTTCACGGGGTATAATGTTTTTGAGGTTCATGCATGACGTAGCATCTGTTAGTAGTTTCTTCTTTTTCATTATCCAGTGGTGTTCCATCATATTTTGTTTATCCATTCACCAACTGACAAATATTTAGATTATTTCCAAGTTTTAGCTATTATGGATAATGCTACCACGAACGTCTGTGTGTAAGTCTTTGTGTGGATATATGTACCATTTCCCTTGGGTAGATATCTAGGAGTGGAATCCTGGGGGACATGGCAGTTTTATGTTTAACATTTTGAGAAAATGCCAAATTGTTTTTGAAAGTGGCTGCAGTGGTCCTGTTATCTTGATGTTGATGATGAAGACAATACCCTGCTATTACTACTTCTCCCTGTGTTTATTTTTATCTGTGGGCCAGGATATTTCAAATATATATATATTTCTTTCCATTCAATTCTCACAAAAAAGGAGGCACCAGCATTATTATTCCCATGTATGTCTTGGTGCTTTCACTCTGTTCCCATTTCAGTTGCTCCAACATTAGTGACCTGGTATTTAACAAGCTGCCAGATTCATCAAGGAGAAAGACCCATGTGGTCTAAGTGAGAACAGGGACGTATCAATATTTGTTGCTGTTAGAAGCCTGAGTAATTTACGAACAACTCTAAAATAATGTATGGCTGAATTGAAGGGGATGAGCGAAGAGGCACGTTTCTTTCTTGGGTGACCCATACATGCAAGAAATGCAGTGCATTTTAGATGAGGAATCAGACTGGCACCTGGGGAGTATCCCATGATGAGTACTGTCTCAAGCTGATTGTAGCTCAGGCTTAGCTCACATCAGCCCTGAGAGCAGGTAGATGAATTCTTACAGGACATAGACTAGTCTTATTTACTGTTATATCCCTGATGACTAGATCGTAATAGGGGTATGGTGTGCATTTTGGTTGATCAAATGCAGCAACAAATAAATACACACTTTTCAGAGATAGCTTCAGAGGTATTACGAATAAGATCATGGTGCGCATATGCCAAACAGAAGCACCGAACTACAGGGCTGATAGATTATGATTGCTAAAACTCTAAAACTCATACTAGCAAGGTAGCCTCACTTGTGTGCTTTAAATTAGTCATTACAAATTTCCTCCCAAGGCCAAATTATATCTTTAGGGGGTTCTTTTATTGCATGCAGTCACATGTACTTGGTCTCATAAAAAAACCTAAGTTAAGTATGGTCCAGCAATGTGGAATTTACAGTACAGCAAACTTGCTTTGAGAGGGGAAAAAAGGCATATCTCCTCTGCATGTACTGCATTAAATGAAACAAAATAAAATCTAGATAAAGTTACAACTTTTCATGCCAGTTAAAGAGTTAAGCTTAGATCCTAATAACTTACCGAATATTTATTTTTATATTAAGGAGAGTTAACTTAATAAATACTTAATAATTTTCTCTCTTTCTTTCTCTAATTGGCTTTAATGAAGATAGACAAAGAAAAGCAAATAAATAATTAAGGCAAAGGTGTTGATTGATTGACATTGACATACCTCTTGATTAACTCTTGGTTTCCACTGGTGGAAAGACAGTGCAGGACTGATATTTCTGTACTCTGCTTCAGCATTTACTCTGGAAACAACTTGGCAACAACCATCAAAAGCCTTAAAAATGCTTGTGCCTGTTGACTAGGTAATCGCTCTTCTTAAGAGTTACTCTAAGAATATAAAGATAAATGTAGGGTATATGGAAATACTAGAGAAAAGCTCTCTGCAGAAAAATATTAATCACAGGCTCTCCTTTCCATTTTCTGGCACTGGAAACACTTTCTTTAGACAACAGTAGGGAGTGATTATGTATATATCAAATGACCCACTTACTGGCATATGAGATAGCCATTAATAATGCTGGTGATTACAGTTACGTGACACACGGGAAAATGCTCATGATAAAGTTGTACATAAATTCGAAGCAAAGTATTCCACGCATTGTAATAAATTTATTTACTTTTAACGCATAGAGGTAAAAATCCTGGAAAATTGTACCAAAATACAAACGGAGTTAGGGTCCTGCGACTGGGGACACTATCTCTTCTCTGTTTTCCAGTTTCACTGTGTGGTTATATCAAGGAAAACAAAAAATAACAATGAAATTATTCATTAAACTTTTACTTAAAAATAAATCTTTAATTTTCTTTAGGGTAAATCTCTTATTGATTGTTAATCATGTGCTGTATATGAGGCTTCTATATATAATATTATTTAATTTGATTACTATTGCACAGTATGAATAATCTTCTCATCTTCATTTTGAGTGGGAAATGACAGCTTAGGGAGTTCATTGTGTTAAGTAAGGTTAAGTAAGGAGGTAGGAACAGCACTGAGTGAAGTCCCAATCCTGGCCAATAACCGCCAGAGAATAAACTGAATCAATGCACTTGTCTAACTTTAAAACTGGAACTGGGGATCGGACCTTGTGACCTTTCAAGTTATCTATGTGAAAGAAAAAGAGATGTATTTCTTCTAGATTTTGGTTTTGCATACATGGAATTTTCATGTGTCTGAGTTTTTCACTTGCAGTCGGGACCTTGGCAACGTGAACCCAGATGCGTGGGCTCGGAACTCAGAGCAAATAAAAGTTCTTGGCATGCTTCCTCTTGACTAGTTTTACTTTTTCCACCCTAGTTGACTCTAAACCACCATCGCATGTTTGCCTGATTTCAGGGATCACTGGGTTAGGTTGGTTGGGCTCAAGAGTAGCTGGCCATATTTGGTATTCCTGGACAAATTTCCATCTTCCAAATAGAGTTTTTGAAACATGCAGTCTGGACACGAGGAAACAGGAGTCACATTTCCTGTTCAGTGAATTGTAAAGGCAAAGTATTACTAGCTCTAACCTTGATTCAAGGGCCAACGAGAGCAGATCAAATGTGACCTTTCAAATGGGGTTGTAAGGAGTAGGGGGGTGATACTTCCCTTCTCGTTCCTTAAGACGATCTGACTCACCCTGCCTGATGAGCTGAGTGATCCTCTAAGAACAGCTCTGCATGAGAATTACAGTAACAGCCTTTGTCTGACAGCAAAGAGATTTTCCTGAGCCAGTGCGTTTGGCCTGGAGAGGAGCCCAAAACAGTTTTACACTAGAGCAGTTGAGTTTGTCTCAAAAAAATATTTGTTTGTCCTGACTGTTTGGAATTTGAATGGGGAGTAGGAGGAACCAACTGGTGGCTGCGAAGTGTGACAGTGTTTGTTTGAAGTAGACGGTTAAAAAGGGAGTAATATCGATTTGGGTAAAGAAGCTCTTCATTTGAAACGTCTGCACTTTTGGCCTCTGCGTGACTGTCCCACTCTCTCCGTTAGAATAGATCTTACACTTTCATTCTGGTTTAGAAACCAAAACCCACACCAACAAGGAGATGAAGCCACTATCGTGTCTCCCACTGTCTTCCTGGGACACCGTGCAGTAGCTAAGAGTGCCTTATGCAGTCACGGGAAGGGAACAGCACAGTTTCCATGCTGCTTAGAATAGTTTTCAGTAGAGCCCGAAGGCACCCTGACCTGTTCAAGAAAAATGAAGACCTGAGTAGACTTGCATGGAACAATGCCCAGAACTGGTACCGTCACATCACAGTGTAGGACTGTGCAGTGAATAAAAACACAGCCTCCCTTTCTTACATTTGCCAGACTCAACCCTCTCCTTCAAGTGCTAGAATTTCACCCAGGGAAGGAGTTTTCGGCCTCAATCTCCAAATTCATACATTCTGTGCTCCTATGGCCCCAAACAGGAGCAATTTGTAACAATTTACCCAGTAATAAATAAATGATCCTATTGTGATAAAACGAATGGCCTTTAATCATGGAATTTTTGTTGTATCCTTAATGAACATTGATTAGCATCATGATTATAATGATGTGATCTGTTACAATAAATTTTTAAGTAAACGCTGCTACACCTGCAAGCAGCCAGAGGAAGATTTGAAATCAAGCCAGCAACAAACGTTCTCTTTCTAACCTTTCACGTTCTCAACTGCCATTTGCTTTGAGGAGGGTTTTAAATGAACATTACACATTTCACAAAACTTGCTTTCTCTGTTCAATAATTTATTTCTTGTTAGAACAGTTTTTCAGGCTAATTAAGATGAATTGTTTGTAATGAACAGAAACCTGGCATTCACAGATTGGCTTGAAGTCTGAATTCTAAGTGACTAAAAGAATAGGGAACCTTGAAATTAGAAAATGATTACTTGCTCTGTAATTTGCTGGTCAAAGAGAGTACGGATTCGTGATTCATATTACCACACATATGTAGGTCATGTTTTCTAAGCAATATCAATATTTAAGACAAAAGTTGCTTGCTGATTAAAGGTTAAAAAAAACTTTTAAAAAGATCAGAGATTCAATTTGAGTGTGTCTTGAAAGATTAGAACTTTTCTGGGAAATCTGTGAGTTAACTTTCTTCAGAGATCTGTTTCTTTCCTTCAACTTTCTACTCTCAGATCTTCTTCATTTCCTTGATTCCTAGTATGAAAGATGTTTTATAAGGGAAAGGATGTTCAACTGACCAAATTCAGTGACCTTGGTTAAAGAACATATTTTTATTTTCTATAAAGGCAGAAGGTTGAGCTAGACAACCTGTTAAGATCCTTTTCAGCTCTAACATTTAATAATTCCAACTAGTTTTTCTCCGTTGTCATGTATTCTCATTGGGCTCTGAGTAACCTTCTCGCCCAGGTTTACTATCTGTGAAGATCCAGCGTAGGGGCTGGATCAGACCTTCTGAGCAAGAAGCACAGGGTGCAGGGACTGGTGTTAACATTCAGTTCCCTTGGCCCTGTCCCTGGTACTTGGGTTTAATAACAGTTCCAGGGAGGTCTTAGAAATCAGTGTGTTGAGAGACCACCTATGTAGATTTTGTAGCAGATATCCTGTGGACCTTTCCCTGTGGGCTAAATAGTTTGGTTGTTTATTTACCAGTTTTATTTAATAACACTAGGAAATTGCAGATTGTGCAAAACCCAGATTGTGACTTTGTGCTGATCATTGTCTATTACAAGCAGACAAAACTTAGTTAATATCAGGAAAGCCAAATTTTAGAGAATGCTGCTTAATCAGGATGTCTCTTTTTTCTTGAAATAGCCCTTTATGAAAGATATAAAAAAGGAGAGGACATTGAGACAAGAAATAAAACTTCAGTTCTAACTACTTGGAAACTCATTTTTCAGTCTGGAGAAAAATGTGGTTTAAGATCTCCGATTCCATGTGGCTTAGCCAGGTTTAAATTAAGAAGGCTGATGAATTGAAGAATGAATTGAAGGCGTTGTTATTTTAACCCATCAAAATGAGCAGGATCATCTTGTTTACATCTCCTCACATCACGTGCGAAAGCACTTTAAGATACCTGAACTCAGCAGCCTGTGAACCTGAGGCTCACAGCACAGATTCTTCTGTGCCTTGTCCATGCAGCTTGTCTCTGGCCACTCGCATGCTTGTGTTTCCTTCCCTGTTTTCTGTAAGAAATTCATTACCATCTACGCTTTCCTGATCCAGCAGACTGTACTGAAGATGTGACGAGACCAGGAAGGGCCATGTGTGACGCAGTCCCTGATTTCTTTACCCTGCCCATGTCTCAACTGTTCTTTCTCTTTTTAAGTAGAAATCACTCTCTTGTTTGAGAAAGGACAGTATCAATAACATGCAGCTTCTTTTTGTCAAGACGTGTTTACTAGAAAACTTCAATGCTGCCTGAAAGAAATTGGGATGAATATTTCTCCTTTCCCACCTTGTTAACTATGGGGCTTCTGCCACATGAATAGACATTCTGTCTCAGACATGGACTTTCCATGTCTATAAAAAACATATAATGCTAGTTCATTAATTAGTTTGTTTTAAAACTTTTCAAACCCTTTAATGAGCTATTGAATTGTGTGCATATCCAGGGGAGGGAGAAGTAAGAACTAGAATAATCTATTTTGGCCAAACATTTGAAATAGTTTTTTAAAATAAAAAAAACTTAATGACATCTTGTAGTACATTAGTGTCTTGTGGAGCGGTTTTAGAAAACGTCTCTTGGGAAAGACACACTGAGTTTCCATTATGTGCTGAGGGGGAATGTGAACCAGGAAAGAAACAGGAAGCGTAGCCTCGCTTGACAGGTTGCATTTGAGTTTTAGGCAAAGACGTAAGGTGTGCAGAGGTCAAATGGGACACTTTAACACATATACCTTGAAATGTACAATTTTCTCATCAGAATGACCTTATTCAGTGGTTCCTAGCCTTTGTGAATATGAGGGTCCCTCTTTCACATCAAAAGTTTGAATTTTTCCATATGGTTAAATTATTACACTTTTTTCTCTATGTATGTATTGATAAAATATATAGCAATAAAAAAGCTACTATGATAAATAGTGATGAGATACAACTATAAGAATGGCTAAAATCCAGAATACTGACAACAGCAAAATGCTGGTTAGGCTGTGGAGGAACAGGAACTCTTGTTCATTTGCTGGTGGGAATGCAAAATGGTGCAGCCACTTTGGAAGTAGTTACAAAATTAAAGTTTCTCACAAAATTAAACAGATTCTTACTATATGATCTAGTAATTGTGTTCCTCAGTATTTGCCCAAATGAGTTAAAAACTTATCTCTATACAAAATCCTACACACAGATGCTTATAGTAGCTTTATTCATAATTGCCAAAACCTAGAAGCAATCAAGATGTCCTTCAGTAAGTGAATGGATAAAAAAAAACTGTGTTGCATGCAGACAGCTGACTTTTATTCATCAATAAAAAGAAATGAACTATTAAGCCATGAAACTTAAACGCACATTACTAAGTGAAAGAAACCAATCTGAAAAGGTTACACACTATATGATTCCAACTATATGACATTCTGGAAAATGCAAAACTATGGAGACAGTAAAAAGATGGATGGTTGTCGGATAATCAGGGGGAGAGAAGGATAAATACATGGAGAATGTAGAATTTTTAAGGCAGTGAAACTATTTTGTATGACACTACAGATGGTAGATACATGTCATTGTACGTTTGTTCACAATCATAGAATGTATAACACCAAGAGTGAACTTAAATGTAAATGATGGATTTTGGGTGATAATGATGTATCAATTTATTGATTGTGACTCTGGTACAGGGTGTTGATACTTGGGGAAGCTGTGCAAGTGTGGAGGCAGAGAGTATGTGGGAACTCTCCATATTTGCTATAAATCTAAACAGCTCCAAAAAAAAGTCTATTAAAAATTAAATCATTAAAAAGTACACTTACCATATGATCCAGCAATCCCATTCTTGGGCATTTATCCCAGAGAAATAAAAACTTATGTATACAACACACACACATACACACACACACATGCTACTATGACCTTAGTAATCCATTAACGTTAATTTGCAGTCTATTAATCAGAATAGCAGCTTGTGATGGGTTTCAAAATAGAGCTTAGTGCAATTGTAGAATGTAGGACCCCTTGGAGGCTATTGGGGACTGACAGATTGGGAACCATTGCCTTATGGTAAAATGACCTAATTTGGAGATTTTGAGATTTTAGCATCTGGTTATTTGCACTCAGCGCAAGCATCATTTTGAGATGCTGTGTACATCTGCTACCTGCATATTGGTATTTTCAGCCAAACTGTTCAGTGTATGAAAATGATCACTGAAAAAGAAACTCAGCCCAAACATCAGCGCCAGGCGCACATCATCTCTCTTGAACTCTCTATTTTCAAAACTTGAGGGTGTGAAGCCTGGACCCAGGCATCTCCTCAGGACCTCAGTTGCTACTTACTGATCCCCAAGTGTTTTACAACAGCAGAAAACTTTGAGAAGCTCTTTTTAATGACCTAACACGTCGTTTGAAGTATTTTGTTTACATATTTGCTGCCTTGAGCTTTATATATCACTTATTTGTACCCAGACTTGTATCTGCTTAATCGCTTGGTATACATTTAATTTAATGCATATTAGCATGCACTTACTGTTCTCATGAACGCATACTTGTAATAAAGACACCCTGTGCTGAGTAGCTGCGATGTCTATGCCAGGAAGCTGTGCTGGTGGTTTATATATGTTACTAATGCATATTATTGAGCAATCTCACAATAACGCTGCAAAATAGGCATGGTTCCATTTTACAGGTTTAGAGATTGTAAGGCTCAAAGAGGTCAAGAAATTTGATGATGGTGGCAGAGCTTGTAAGGAGCAGAACTGTGAACTGAACCCAAGTCCATTCAATATTTAAATGATAGTAGTGATGATGATGTGAAAAGTAATTCCCGTAGTTTTAGACAAGGACAAATTATTTCACAATGTATTTGTTTATCATAACACCTAGTGGTTAAGAGCCTCAGTTCTACAGTAACCTGCCAGGACTGGAATCCTGGTTACACCAGGTACGTGCTGTGTGACCTTGAGCAAACTGCTAACACTGCTATGCTTGCATTATCCATCTTAAGATGGGGTAATAGTGTACTTGTATTAGAACACTGCTTTGAGAATCAAAGGAATTGATGTACGTAAATATGTTTAGAACAGTGACTGGCACGCAGTAAGCAGCCAATCTGTCTTAGCTATTATTATCAAAGATTTTAAAAGAGCATTTTAGGTGATATTACTACAACACTGCTATTGTAGAATGTTCATAGGTTTTCAGCGCCAATGACCACTGCTTAAAATTCTGATTACTCAGTATTCTCCATTCAATGTGGGACTCACTGGAATTGAAAAGGTCTCTACACTTAACTGATCTGATTGGATTCATCGCTGAACACCTCCTTCAGCAGCCTCAGATTACTGAATGGCCACCGTCTCCCTGACTGTAGATATGGGACACATTTGGAAGGTGCTTAAAATGAAGGCTGTGGAGCCGAAATTTTCTATTTTGGAAAATTCTATGAAGCATAAACTGAATAGGATCCTTTTATTGCCGGGAATATTCTCTGTTTATTTATAATGTTGGTACCTGGGATAACACAGAGTCAGTGTTGATAGGGATTCGAAGTATCATAAAGCAGGTTTAGGAATGTGTTTGCGGGTCCTCATATTCTATAAGAAGAATCTCTTAAAACCTCAAAGCTGCTGTACTTTAGGTTACATAGTTTGAAATTACATTAGTTGCAGAAACATCAACTCTGCTGACATCAGATACCTCTCCCTGAGAGGAAGATTGAAAACAGCATCATGAGACAGTAAGCCAGAGTGAGATGCTGTATTTTGACATAACCTGATGTTCATTCACTAGGGCCTGTGTGATTATATTCAGCGTTTCACATAAACACACTCATTTATAGAATCTAGTACACAAACTCTTTCCCTCATTGATCTGTTAAGATCAAAACGTACATTTCTAAAACTATATTTTCAAATCATGACTGCTTACCCCAGGTTTGTACTTTTCTTTAATCTTAAGGGAATCTTTCTGTTTTTCTAACAGTAACATGAAAGCACACAATTACAGCTGAGCTCCAACTCTGGATGCAAAGATGATTTTTATACAACCTAGAGCTAATGTGACTGCAGTAAATAGCATATGAAGTATATTTCATTTTATGTCAGGTCATTAGTAGCAATATGTATGAGAGACATTAGAAGTTATGACCCAAAATACTGTTTTATAATTAACTTATAATTTATTTAAACATAGAAGTTTACAAGTAATTTGCAGAAAACATTTCAGATACTCAGGAACACAGTTGCCACGAACAGGACTTGGTTACTTCATCCTGTATATTAGGGACAAAAGAAATATGCCATGTGAGATGTGTTTAATGATGGAAATGATAAAAGAAGATAAAAAAATTCTTAAACTGAAAAAAAAAGTGCCACAAGAATTTATCAGGTGAGGCCTGGAACAGATGCAGACAGAACGCTTCTCATTTTGCTCCCAGACCCCCGAGGCGAGGCTTACCTCAGAAAAAGAATGTGCATCTCATTAAAAATTGTAGTCTTGAATCTGTTGTAAATCTTTGATTTTTAACTCAAGAATGTAGTCCTCCTGCCTCTTGACAGGGACAGAGAAAGGAAGCAAGGTTTTTATTTTTTCTTAAGTTAATTAAGAGTCTGCTGTATCTTTAAAGAGTTCTTATTCTTACAAAGAAAGAAAATGATGGAAAATGTGTTTAAAAATGTAATAGATGCTTCTTCAAAGAAATTAACATAATACGTTTGGGAGCAGGATCACTGCAAAATGAAAATTTTAACCATCACATTTTAAACCCACATAGCCATACGAGCGTGGCTGGAGACTGAGAATTTAAATAAATATTCTGTTAGTACCTGCCAGTTTGCAGAAACTTCCAAATACAGTAATGGAGTCATTTAGATAGAGTGTGAATCATAATATTTCTATTCTATTGGACTGTGAGTTGGTGGAATATGAAATGGAGGCTTGTGATAAAAATGGAATAGAGTACAATTAGTAAACACGTGCCATCAGTAATAAATGCATCTTACAATAACAAAATACTGCGAGGTAATTACTACAAAATATTGGGTAATGAATTCAGGAAACTGTGGTTTTTCTCTCTGAAAAGAGTTGATAGGCTCAATCTAGTTCTTAGTGCTTATTCTGAGGGTATTCACCACGTGAAAAACTTCACAAAAGAAGTGAAGCAAAACAAAGGAGCCTGAACTGAGCAACCAATTGATTTGCCTTTTTTTTTCCTCACTCCCTCTAGAATATCTGTAAAAGTCTTGCTAGTTAGGCCTGCAAAGGAAACAAACACATGTGTGGTCCAAGTGGAGGAGTAAGAAAGCCCTGATGGCATAGCAAAGCATATTCCAGATTTCCCCAAGGCCATTTCTGTTAGCAATTATAGTACAATCCATTTGGAATATATATATATATATATATATATATATATATATATATATATATATATATATATATATTTTAATCCAAATAGTGAATGAACTATTTAGTGCCAGTCTGAAAACTCTTTAGTACCATTTTTACCTCTAAATACATATAGAAATTGAAATTGTAAGTGTTTAGAAAATTTTATAGCAATTTAGCAGGATAATTTCATGTTTATTGGTAGAGAATACTAACTTTAATTCCCAACTAAGCAAAATGTTTTTACTCTCCAAAATAAATTATCCTTCTCATTAGGTTTATATTACAAAAAATTGTACTTGATTTTTATTAAAGTCTGAACTTCAACAATAAGAATTTGTGAAAAATTTTTTTTCTCCCTTATTAAATAGTACATCAATGATACCTTGATTTTCTTGGCCCGTGAAGCCTAAAATGTTTACAATCTGACCCTTTAAGGAAAATGTCCGCCACTGAAATAGAGACATGTTTTCCAACTCGTAAGAGTTCTTACAAGTGCAAAAATATGTATGTTCTTACAAGTGCAAAAATATGTATGTTCTTCAAGCTCATACATAAATGTTTTAAATATATACGTAGTAATATAATTTCAAGTACACACAGATACCATTGCAAGAAAATCCAAATTAAGTTTTCTAAATTTAATGAATTTTTCATTAGGCATTTTATTTTCACGTATTTACAAACACATTTGCATCAGAAATAACACGTGGAAATTCTTTTTAAAAAAAATAGAGGAGAGTATCCAATGAAAGACGATTCGCTTTAATCTCTTTCCAAAACCAATCCAACTTCCTGGAGAAACTTTGAAACATTTCTCTTTTAAATTCTGCTGGTGGTTACCACCATAATTCTAAACTACGTGCTACTTTACAGTTTATCAGTTTTGGATATTACCTCTTAATTCCCTTCCAAATAAGAGGAGAGTTTCAGCTTATTCAGTACTTCCTCTCATCATCTGTCTTCTTAAATTAAGGGAAATTATTATTTTAGTTTTTATTTTGATATCATTAATACTTTAAAATGGTAATACTTTTAAATAATATATCTAAGTGTTTAGTGGTTTGGTGTTTTTTTTTTTCCTAGCAAATTTAAGCATCTCTTGATGCCCCAACTTGTTAAGGAACCTAATTTTCCTTATACATCTCTTCTCCAAGACTGATAACATGTGCATTCCGATCTGTAAATGTATTAAATCATTTTTAAGGCCAGTTTTAAGATTTGAAAAGAGATATATGGCCTTTACTTTTTCTCCATATCCCTGGTGCAGTAATTGCTTCAAGGACAGGCTTACAATTCAAGTTAGTCCAATAAGATGCAATTTCAGGACTTCCAACCATTGCAAAGAGACACTTTTTGCAGTAGTCACAGACCTCTCCTTTAAAAACTTCGGTTCGATGTTTATTGAACCATCTGGATCTTTATTTCTCTTGATTTTTCTCTCATATGATCTCCTTTCCTTTTTATTCTATATTCTGAGAAATCTCCTGTATTTTTTCCCAGCAGACTAATATGATTTTTAGCTCAGTGGATAGTTACTTGATAACCTTAGCTTTAATTTCTAAGAACAATTTCCTGTTCTCTGAAAGCTCTCTCCTTATAGTAGCATCTTGTTATTTTATGGTTATACATGTTCTCAAATTCCTAAATAAATTAGAAATTAATTTAAAGTTCTTTTTAAAACCTTTTTTGCAGTATTATTCTTGTTGCCCCCAGGATCAACTGTCCTCATTGTTTGTGGTGGTGTTTATCTTTCATAATCCCGGTGTAACCCAAATGTCTGGTGTCCTTGGAGCCTGGTCTGTGGCAGTTTCTCTAATGTTGCCTTCTACCACCTTCTCGGATAATGGATCATTATAGGTAGGACTTGGAGAGCTGGCACAGAGGCTATGTGAGACAAGAGAAGATTGCCCTCCCCACAGAGTGAATGCTCCTTTAAAGCATCCACAAGTCAAAGGGCATTTTTGAGACTCTGGAGCAAAGAAATCCCTCAGTGTGACTTCCTGTGGACAGTGGTCTCCATTTGAATGCATTCTAACAAGAAGATGTGGGGAAAATATAAAGGTACAACGAACATCCTAATTGCCTGAGACATAATGACAATGCAGTCAGACTGACTTTCTAGGTAGATTTGTGGCTCTGAACAGATTGGCATGTAAAATGCAATGAAATAGCTGGGATCCCCAGATTATCTCTATATACAAATAGCAGAGGGACACTGATTACTCCTGATAGGCTGATCCAGACCTACTGAGAGGGTCAGCATACACAGCTTCTAATACAGAATGACACTTCTCAACGCAAAAGAAAGATGGATCACACCAGACATACTGCACACATTCCAGAATCCTTGGGGTCCCCTGCCCGCACTGCCCTGGACATCCTTATTGGGGAGGCAGTTGGACTAAGGAGCCACCTGTGGACCACCTTTTATTTCCTCTTTCTATGTATAAAATGTTTAGAAACATTTCCCCAAGTTTCAGCTTGGCAAGGATTTCACATATTCATTCAAGCCAATGTGCATTTAGGCATTCAGTTATCATTGACAAAACCATGCCAATTTACAAATACTGGCAATGATAGCCAAATGTCCATAACAGTCCCTAAGAATTATATGCATTTATAGGGACTACTTAATCTTTTTGAAATTAACCTAATTTCTACCACCATGCAAAGTTTTAACATCTGTCATGATTTTGACTCTGATAAGGCGTTTAAACCCTTTATTCTTCTCAGTCTGTAATCAAGGCTACTTCCATAGAGTTTGTTAATTCCTTCCAAAACCTATTTTAGTCATTGACTGACTGTTACTCACCAAATACTATATTGAAAGAACAAATTGGTTAATCGTATTACCATAAAATATATGAACAACTAAATAAATATGTTAGTATTATATTAATTACATTATTAATAATAATTAAGAAATATTAGATAAAAAATAATGACCATGAAGGTTTAAATATTTAAAGCAGTATAAGCACTATCTACAATGAAGTTAGAAAGGATGAGTTGAATAGACCATTCATTGTGTTCACTCTTCTTTCTTGCTTTGTCTTTAAAAAGACAAGATTTTTAGTGGAATTCTTAAATTCAGATTATATTAGACACTATGTGTAATAAAATAAACTTTGGTTTGAAAAGGCATAGACAGATAACATATACAGCTGAACAAAAATGCACATTATGCATCTCACTTAATGTGTAAAACTTGATACACTTATGGTATCTGTATCCCATGTTCTTCTACATCCTTAGCACCTGTCCCAGTTCCAAAATGCCTTCTATTTTACCGTTTTTATGATGCCTGGCAATCTCTCTACTCAGTTGAAGCTACTCTTGTGAATCCAGTTATTGTATACTCCTTATTACACTAATTAGACTAAACCACACACTATGGTCTATTATTTGAAATTACGCTGGCATATTGTTTTCTGGGATTGAATGACTTGCTTTCATGACATTGAAATTGTTATAATCTAAGTTTTAAAAGAAAGGGAATGTTCTAATTACTATTTTCTTTTTTGTTTTTTGACAGATTGTCAAATTATTAGGGGCCACATGATGACTATACATGTATAGCAATCAGGAATTGTGCACAAGTTTTTATTTTAAACATGTAATTTGGTTTTATTATAAAATTTTATCTAGACAACTAAATGAAAAAATAAAATCAATACAATTCCCCATATGTATGGGACTCTTTCAATTGAATGAATATCTTTATTTTATAATGTATACAATAACATAAAATATAAAATAATATGTTCATAATGTGACATGATCTTAAAATTCCACTAAAACCATATGGTAACATGACACAAAAAGCACAACTTTTTCTGTGAGCATAACCTTAGCTTTAATTTGTAAAAACAGTTAAAAACAATGAACATTTAAAAAACATTTAGTAGGAGATTTGTCTGCAAAGAAATAAAAACTATTAATAAAGAACTCTTGTTTAATTAGATCTCAGTTTAATTTGAAATTAAAGATACCCAATAATATTCCTGACATAATTTTACTTTTTAAATCAGCATTTTCAAAGTCTAAGCTGTGACAGCTTAAAACCTTTATGACCAAAACAATATGTACATATCTTGTTTTTATATAATATATATAAACATGTACATATCTTGTATGTATCTATATCTATATATCTTATTTTTTAAATATATTTTTATTGTAGTACAGTCAGTTTACAATATTATGTCAATTTCTGGTATGCAGCATAATACTTCAGTCACATAGAAACATGCATACATTTGTTCTCATATTCTTCTTCACTATAGGTTACTACAAGATACTGAATGTGGCTCCCTGTGCTGTACAGTATAAACTTATTGTTTGTCAGAATTTGTGAGAATCTTCCTATATTTTGAAATAGGAGACACTCTGCCAGAGTTCAGTAGGTGTTCTGTGCAATTTGATGGGTTTGTAGAGGTAATTCTTGGTGTATTTGTGAGAGAGGGTGAGCTGTGATCTCTCTACTCTGCCATCTTGGCTCCACCCCTTCTTATTTTGATACCCTGAAAAACTTATACTAATGTGAAATACAAAATGCTGTAAATAACTGTCTTTCTTTTTCACAACTCACTTACTATAAATGTAGTTGAGCCTTTATATAAAAAAAAAAAAGCTCTCAACCAACATGCAAAGGACACCACAATAATGGGGACTTGTACAGTAAGTTAGTACACTTACCAAATTAGGAGACTGTGTCATGTCGTGGGGAAAAAGACTTGCCAAAATCGAACAGCATATTACTGAAAGAGCTAGGCATATACAGAACAGACCCTAAATTTCCAGTGAGTTATCTGAGTCTACATCACACTGTTCCTATACATCTTGAGGTGGCTCTGTTAGTCAGCAGGCAGCAAAACCTGACTGATTAAAGTAAGCAGAAACTTAAAAACTGGAAGGATGTTGCAGAACTGACAGAACCAAGGTGGAGTCTGTAATTCAGGCTCTATAACCCAATAGGGACCAAAGGAGTTGCAAACTCAACCAAGGTCAAACCCCAGGGACACTGTGAGTTAAGAAGACTCTGTAGGACACTTGATGCTCTTGCCAGTGGACTCAAGTCCCCAGGGCTACTGCTGGCATTTTTTTAAAGTTAACTTTATTCAAGTCAATTTACATAGACTAATACACACAATTTTAATTGTACACTTCTGTAACTAGTACCCCAGTCAAGACGCAGAACATTTTCATGACCCAGAACATTCCCTCCACAGTCAATCCCCAATTCCACATCCCAGGCAACTACACCTGAGGTATAGTTACTGTACAATATTATATATGAGTAACAGATGTACAACATAGTGATTCACAATTATCAAAGGTCATACTCCATTTATAGTTATTATAAAATATTGGCTGTATTCTCCATGTTGTGCAATATATCCTCGTAGCTTATCTTATAGCTAATAGTTTGTACTGCTTACTCCCCATCCCTATGCTGCCCCTCCCCCTCCCTCTCCCAACAGGTAACCGCTAGTTTATTCTTTATATTTGCAATTCTGCTTCTTTTTTTGTTATATTCACTAGTTTGTTGTATTTTTCAGATTTCACATGTGATAACATGCAGTATTTGTCTTTCTCTGACTTATTTCACTTAGCATAATGCCCTCCAAGTCTACCCATGTTGCTATACATGGCAAAATTTTATTCCTTTTTTATGGCTGAGTAGTATTCTGTTGTATATATCATCTTCTTTATCCATTCATCTGTTGATCGACACTTAGGTGGCTTCCATCCTTGGCAATAGTAAATAATGCTGCTGTGAACATTGAGGGTCCATATACCTTTTTGAATTAATGTTTTTGAATCATATGGTAGTTTTATTTTTAGTTGTTTTTTTAAAAATAATTTTATAGTTCTTTTTAATTTTCTTAAATGAAGATACTGGATATTGAACCCAGGACCTCCTGCATGCTAAGCATGTGCTAAGTGTGAGCTATACCCACCCTATTTTTAGTTTTTTGAGAAAAAATATCATTCCTTTTGAATCACTCTCTGAAGATTCAAAACTCTGGGACAGAACCATGCAACTGGCAGAGCCTAGTTCATGTGCTGTGATACTTCCCCTGATTCCAAGAAGAGGGAATATCTAGTTCTTTTAACCTGTTAATAAGGGAGTCTCTTGAGGAAAGAAGGGCTTGAGATGTTGGGTTCCAGAAAATTGAGAAGTGTCCTTTAGTACACTGAGAAAAGGGTTTGAACACAGAATCATGGACATGCAAAATCAATGAAGGTTGACATGGAGGTTTCTACTCAGCATATATAAAAAAGCTCAAAGGCATTTTGCTACAATCTACCAAACTATCGTTTATAAATGTTTCTCAAATTCCTTTTAAAAATTATATGGATGTGTGTGTGCTTTAATATGCAGCAGAGTTCTCATCTTTAATAAATCAGAATGTCCCTCATAGAACAAATAATCATATTAATATGTTTAGCAAATGAATAAAAAAAATTTAGAATCCCTTTTATATAATTCAAGGCACTTTTCTCATTAAATATATATTACATGAAAGCATGTATTTATCTGTTATTTTCTCTACTGCAAAATGTTTAGAAACTGCTTTGAAAGAATCCTAAGATACATTACTGTTCAAAGTGCTGCAAACAAGTGGATGATATAGAAAAATAAAGACTGATCAGGAACTAAAAAAAGCAGACACGAAAGAAACGAAGAAAAAGAAAATCAAAGCAATTCGGTCGGTTCAGAGAAACCATGCCAGATTATTCCTGTGCTTTTGTCTGTGTGTCTGTTATTTGTAGGTGTGTGTGTGTGCTGAGACTGAGGACTGAGTAGGAAGGAAGAGAAAAAAGGATGAAGAAGAGGGAAATAAACTTGGCTTTAAAGACAGTAGACACTTGGATCACTACTAGATAAGTCCACCATTTTCTCTCAACTTAAGGTAGCAGCTTGCTCTGCAAGACAGTAACAGAATTTCCCCTGTTCTAAGTGAGCTCGGAGTTTCCTTACCACAGTAGCAAAAGCCAGGATGAATCTCATTGCCTACTGCGAATGCAGATAACCTCCCACTAGTAGATACTGGCCAAACTCGATTGCTCTGGATCCCTTCACTTTTCATCTTGTTAACTATGTCCAAATTGTACATACCCCCTTGCCCATGAGTGCTTTGTGGAAGCTGACTGTCTTACCCCTGTTGTAATCATAACACAATTTGGGCAAATGCAAATTGTGGAGATATTTTTTGCTGACTTCTTGGAAGGAAGTTGAATTGCTTTTCTAAGCAGTGGGGAAAAAATAATCTTTCTTCCTCCTGAATATAATTAAGTAAGGATGTCTCTCTCCTGCTAGCAGCTGGACTCCCATCTTTTAACCAGAAGGAGAGATTAAAGCTAAAGCCAGTTTTGGATTGAAATAATACTGTAGAAGACAGGGAGAGAAGAGATGGAAGAAATCTGTCTTTGGTAGCATCATCATGCTGCTTGATCAAGTCTTCTGAGCTTCAGGTTTTCCTGTATCATTTAAGACAATTCGAGTTTAATTTATTACTACATGCGAGAGATTCCTAAATAACACACTCTCAGAGCATGACAGCTTCTGTTCACTTTCTGTCTGAAAACATTTCTCAATAGAGAATTCCTACTTCCTTTTTTCCATTATTTTGAAGAAAAAAAACTCCATAATTTGAAATTATTTCTTTTTGTCTACTCAAGTTCAAGTTCAGCCATTTTCTCACCCAATAATGTAATTTTAGTTCTTTCAACTAAATCCCATGTCTAATTTTTAATTTTAATTGTTCTCTTTTTTAGTATTTCTCTCACATAAGTAGGCATTTCTTCATTAACAGTAGCCACTTCTTCTCCCACTATCTCATTTTATATGGGCTTTCCATTTCATACCTTTATTTAGTAATGTTTCAACCTAAAATATAGAATACCTAAGAGGGAATCAGATAGCTTCCTAACACTATCATTAATCTTAAAAATAATAAGAGACCTAAGGCCCAGTGAAAATAAGCTTATATAGTCGAGGAGGTTAGTATTAGAAAATGAGAATTAAGAGCCTTTGTTAAATAGAAAAATAAAAGCAACAACTTTTCAGCTATTCTCATCTGGATTAGAAGTACTCTCACATTTTGATTACTAATGAAATGAAATATGTTAATTTACAAATTGACTCTACTTTCCAACTCCTTGGAAGTCTCTCTAATTTCTTACTTTCTCAATATCTAAAATGTGAGTATATAATGTGAAATTTGCTAGTTTGAGCATTTTCATTAAAAATATTTCATGAAAAGTTTTAATAGAACCTTAGATCTGAAAATTTTGGCCCTAGACAAAGGAATAAATAATGACAAATTACTAGGAGACAAGGTTGCTATCAATAGCTTTCCTACAGCAATGATTGTGGATCCCTAGGGGCCCATAAAAGTCTTCCAGGTGCTAGAAACTGATCCTTTATTTTATTCATTTTGTACTAGTTTATACTTACATTTCTATTATAAATATTTAATTTGAAATATTTAGGAAAAACAGACTTCCTTATTATATTTCATCAAAGGTAACTTTATTCCTTATCAAAGATATCTCCGTTCTTCACCTAATTCAGATGTTTTCTTTTCCCAGGAGTAGATAGGGATAAATGGTCTGCAGATTCATCTGTTCTAGTAAAATATAACACTAGTGGAAAAATGTTGAAGGTCTTTTGCATTAGAGGTGGCTAAAGTCTGTTCAAGTAAATATAAAGCTGGAATAAATCAGGACTGAAGCTGTAGCATGCTTCTGTAAGTCTGTGTCTCTACCTTTGTGTGTGTTTTGTATAGCTTAGGCCAGAGTAAGGGGCCATTTTACAAATGCATAAGAAGGGCTTAAATACCCAAGGAAATAAAAGAAAGTATTTGGCTTTTATGTGTTTATATTTTATGACATTATCTTTATCTCATTATTATTAAAAGTTCCCTGGTACACGGAAAAATATTAAAAAGTGGACTGTACTCTCAAATTTTTAAAGTGTACTTTCTGTCTGGCATTAGACATCGTGTAATAGTAACAAAGAGATGCCTGCTACCGATGGAAAAAGCCCAAATTCAGTAGAAAATGTATGCTAAATGTTTTTCCAGTCATGTGGATGGATTTGTGTCAAACAACTACAGTCCTTAACTGTTACATTATATATGTTTTAAAGTAGATGGTCAAAATGGAGGAAGGCTCTAGAAAGGAGTGACCTAAAGACCTGCAGAATTACGTTGGTGAGTTAAAGCAAATGAAACACCTCTTTGGTGAGGCAAATGGGCACGTCTTTGGGATACAGTCATAGAGGAGTATATGCAAATAAAATGAGACATTCCCCAGCAAAGTCTCTTCTGGAAAAGCACTGTTCTTGTCCACAATAGGATAATAGGTCCCCTCTTGTTTTCCCTTCCTTCAATTTCTGTGTTTTGCAATTAAAATAAAAAGATTAGCCACCATAGATAGGATTTCATTTTAATAATAAGAAGAGATATTGTTATAAAATCAGGCACTACATCATGTGCTGACAGATTTTTTTTTAAAAAAAGCTATTTTTTCAATCAAGTTAAAATATTTCTTAATTAAAATACGTTTATGAGAGATGCCCTTTTCTGTCCATATATATGCACCCAATTCTGGCTGATCTTATATTTATTTGTAGTAGTAAAATTTTATGCATACTTGTGAGGCATTCTTAATGCTTGTGAAGCTTTGCAAAAGAATTCATTAATGTTTGAAAGGGACAGTGGAGCTGACCTTGGAAGGGGGCTGGAAAATGTTCCACAAATCCAAAGAGGAACTCAAAAAAAGTGAGTGAAGGGTAGAGCTTGAGTGATGGGAAAATGAGCAAGAAAAGCGAGGTGAAAACAGGGAAGGGTTTGTGAGAGATTCTTAGCAGAAACAAATTAAAATAAATCATTAGGCACCCAGTGTGATTATAATGTAATGAGATAAATGTTCCTGCGTTGCTTATGGAAATATCTTCTTACTTCAGGATCATACCACGCTCTTAAATCTGCTCACATTCATCTCGTGCTGATCCCCATGGCAACAAATTTCTCATTAAGCAAAACTGAAAATATGGAAGTCCCAAGTTATAAACTTCTCAAGGGCAAAATTGGTGTCATTCTTAATAGTATGTCCAGTCCTTAACACGGTGTGTGGCATGTAGGGGACATTCCATATATATTTAGTGAACAAATATATTAATTTCAACTAGAAGTGCACGATTAACATAATAATCACACTTAAAGTTTAATATCTAGAAGTGCTCTCAGTTGTCTGTGTTTTCATGAGTTTTAGCTAATGTATCCAACATCTAGCATCACCATTGGTAGAGTGTATAAAATTTCTACAATGGTGGTCACCCTATGACGATAGACTAAGCGAGAAGGAAAAGCACCTCTGCATTGTGCAATGTAGTTACAGAAATATTTAACCATGGCATAGAAGATTCTTCAATTGCCTTTTAAAGTGGTGTAGATCAGGATCTCTCTGGCATTATCATCTGCCAGGAGTAATTACACCTTTCTCTTCCAGTAGAAGTTGGAAGAGAAATGGTCTCAACCAGAGCGCTTAATTGCCTCTCTGTCCCAGGAAAAGTCTGAGGCAGAAACTTAGAGAGATAAGGAAATTCTGCTCCAGCCTCCTGTTTCTCATCAGTATGTTAAGTGATGCATTCCATTTTCCACGGTGAATTGTGAAGGTTAGAATTCTGAGGCGAGGGAGGCAGTTCTGACCCAGGCATCGTTCCTGCTCTGCCACATGTTTGCTTTCATCATGTAGGTCGAATGACTGAATATCAATCATGCCTACATTCAAATGTAAATATGAAAGCATATTCCAAAGTAGGATATAAAGTGGATTTTGGTCCATTTGGTGACTTAAATTATCTGCTCAATTGCTTCCATCCATTAGTGTGGATAATAGAGAACTGAACATCTCTGCACAGGAATGATCGAATGAAGCTTTCCATCTACAAAGCGACGATCACAATTACTCAGTGTGTTTAAAGCCCACTATAAATCTTCCCTAAAAGTAGGGAAAGAATAAATAATAAGTCTTTGAAGTATTCAACGTCTGAGAAAAAGGGAAATTAAATACCACAATTATTCAAAATTATAAGGAAAAAAAAAACCAATTTGTGGCCTGCCCAAACTCTAGGAACCACAGTATTGCTTTATTAAGTAAACATAGGTTAGAGTTTCCTTAACAACAGTCTAGACACCGCACCAGACCTTAGCTCCTAAATATTTAAGAAAAATTTTCTAAGAAAGCAAGATAGATGTAGTCTGCACACACACATACACACAAAATCCTTTCAAAAGATTCTGCTCCAAAAAAAATGTGACGATGAATATATGTATGTCCATGTATAACCACACTGGAATTTGACACAACATTGTAAAATGACTATAACTCAACAAAAAAAAGTTAAAAAAAAAAAAAGATTCTGCTCCAGAAAACACTGATAGCATATTCTCAAAAGGCCATCTTTTTTAAGAGCTTCTATAAACCAATAAAGGCATAGTGATTCCATGCTCCTTAGAGGCATTTTGGTTCTGTGATAAAAACCTATGCTCTATCAACACACATAGTTGTACTTGAGGACTACCCTTCTGGCAAGAAAAAAAAAAAGTTGTCTAAAATTAAAAATTAATTTTAGTTTCAGTTTAGCCTTCTCTCTCTATCTTCTGTCCGGTCCGTCTCTACCTTTCTCTCGACAATCTAAGATTGTATTTAGCATGTGTACTAAAAATACTGCAAAGATGAAGACATGGAGGTGATTTAATATTTCTTCCACATCTCTAGATTAATATTTAAAACACAAGCAAGCTACGTATTAAAGATGCCATGGAAAAACTCTCCAAGAGCTTGACTTCCACAATCTTGTAGCTGTAGTTTATAGATCACGGACCCCACTCCTGGTTTTAGCCACTCGAGGCTCACGGAGAACAGTCAGTTTAAGTTGTTCAGCGTCATACAGCTAGATTGTAGAAGAGCTCAGCCTGGAACACAGTCTGAACTCTGTTAATAAAATTATTTTGAGGAGGATATAAAATATGGGAAAACAAATGTCTTGATCTAAACCTACCTACTCCATTTTGTTATTTAATACATTTATTGGCAATGCATTTTTTTTGCTATCTTGAGTCTCCTAATTTATTCATATTTAAACTTGATTTATGTCTTGACTTTATGATTATTTTCTTTAAAATTTTATTGAATAGTCAGTTTACAATGTTGCATTAGTTTCTGGTGTACAGCATAGGATTTAGTTATACATGTATATATTGCTTTTAATATTCTTTTTCATTATAAGCTGTTACAAAGTATTGAGTATAGTCCCCTGTACTATACAGTGGGAACTTACTATTTTTTTATTTTGTATATAGTAGTTTGTATCTGCAAATCCCAAACTCCCAATTTATCTTTCCACCCTCCCTTTCCCCCTGGTAACCACAAGTTTGTCAGTCTGACTTTCTACTATATTTTGAGTTTGTCAAACTCATGTGTGATGAGGAACACTCTATTTGCCAACTTAATAAACCTCCAAATGTCCAGTGCAGGATGCCATCAGTAAAAGCACCCTGGAATGTCATATTCCAAAGGTCAGGGTTGCACTTTGTTCATATTTATTTCCTAGCCACTAGCCATCTGTGGCTATTTAAATGTAAATTTAAGTTAATTAAAATTAAATAGTTAAAATTTACTTCCTCTGTCCCACTAGCTGCATTTCAAGTGCTCAATGCCTTGAAATAGCTCAATAGCTCAAGTGTGACTAGTGGCTACTGGCAGATATGAAGCATCTCCAGTATCACAGAAAGTTCTCTTAGACAGTGCTGGTGGGAATGAGTAATAAGAGCAGAAACAGTATGTTAGGGAGGGAGGGAGAGATAAAGACAGTCGAGAAGTAGATTAGATAGATAAGGAGGGCAGGAGGCATCGAGATAGGAGGGTGGGAGGAAGGGAGGGAGGAAGGAAAAAAGGAAGAAAGGGAGGAAGGAAGGGAAGAAAGGATAAAAGAGCAAGAGAAGAGGGAAG
This sequence comes from Vicugna pacos, assembly GCF_048564905.1. Taxonomy (NCBI): domain Eukaryota; kingdom Metazoa; phylum Chordata; class Mammalia; order Artiodactyla; family Camelidae; genus Vicugna; species Vicugna pacos. Next base: position 18,251,163 of record NC_133012.1, read on the forward strand.
AGCGATAATTAGCTGATATTCTGAGGTATTTGAGATGCGCTCTGCTGCTGGATAATTGTGTAAGAAGCTGGCTCTACACTACCTTTCTGAGGCTTATAAAATGTGGATCTGACCCACAGTGCACAGAACGGAGGAGCTGTGACTTACACAGGCACCCCATCACCTCAGTTAATACAGCGTGCCCACTGCGAGGTAGGTGCTTTGAAGCAGAGTGAAAAATAGTGGCTTTCAAACCCTTCAGGCAAAAGGAAGACAAAAACAGCAGTAACGATAATTTAGGATGTGGAGCCTCTGACATTTATATTAGTGGCATAGGGATCCAAAAACGATAAAAAATCTCTGTATATATGCAGTTTAAATCCATATTTATAACTTTCCCTTGAAGACTGTCTACTGCATTCTCACTGTCCCCATCTTTCTGTCATTTTCTACTTGTTTTAAAATCATATTATTCTATTATTCATAGAATTAATTTTAACATCTTACAAGCCATTTAGCAGAGCTCATGTACATCTGTTATTAAGTATCACATAACACCAATGAGGATTATGATCCTTGTCTAATGGCTACATGCAGGAAATTTTTTTTCCTGCAAAATATATAAAAGGAAAAATTTAAAAATGAACCTATTAGGTTACATAACCCTTTCCCAGAGCTGAATTTCTCCAAAGAATAGACTCAGTGTTTTTTTTCTCAGCCCAGTTGGAAATGGCCCATAAAATGGTATGGCTGTCTGCTCCCTCGGGAAGCCACGGTATCTAGAATTCAGACTTAGAATCATCATAATTCCTGTGGTAGCAGAGTGAGGTTTTCCCATCATACAGTAAGAAAGAATGTAAGCCACCCATAAGCAATAACACACAAAAAAGCTTTTATTAAATATTCTTATGAATCTATCTTGACTTTTTCCTTTCATCTAATTTTTAATTGTTATTCAAAACAGTAAATCGTTCTAATGGGAAAGCATCTTGCCTTTTCTTCAGGAATGGTGGCACGCATATGAAAATATAGCCAATTTCAGAAAGACAGTTTCCATTTGGGTATGTCAGTATACTGAAATATTTTAAAAACTCAGTGATATGACCCATGAGGCAAATTACACCACTGTTAGTGGGATACCGTCCAGACTTTAACATCCATTTTGCTTCACAGCAAAGGATGCTCTCAATCCAAGGACAGCCTCCAACCGATCTTTTTCTGTAAGTAGGAAAAATTCATTTTAGTTTTCAACCCCATATGTTCTTTTCTGTATGGGTTATATATTAGAATTTTTTATCCAATCATTCAATTAACAATTACTTTGCTATGCCAACTATATACTAATTCTGGAGATGTGGCAATGAATAAGAAACTTATACTTTATGATTTTATGGAGCTTAGAATTTAGTTGTGGACGTAAACATCCAACACATTCTTACATAAGTATTTATTTCGTCAAAATTATAGCAGGATAGTCTCATATATATAGATAGAAGATCCTACTGTGTATACATGTAGTAAGATAGTCTCATATATATATTTTGTCCTTTTTTTAAATGAGGGACAATTACCGGTTGCAAGTGGGATATGCAACAGGTGGACCTACCCAGGCTGAGGGGTTGGAGGAGGGATTCTGGGAAAACAGCATTTAAACGGGGTAGGTATTTCCGTGTGAAAAACCAGGGAAAAGCATTCCAAGAAGAGGGGTCGAGAGTGTTCTAGGAACTGAAAGAGTATGTGCCTAGAACCAAGAAGGGAGTGCTGAGCTCTGTAAAGGAGAGAGAGGCAGAGGCTGGCAAAGGAGATGCTTCTGAGAGGTCCAGGGAGATGAGGACTCACGGGCGACCTCAGCGAGGGCTGTTCTGGTGCGGGGTGGGTGACTGGCCGCCTTCACGAAATAGGTTGGGGCAGAGAAGAGGAGGCGGAAAGTGTAACGAATGCTTTTGAAAAAGTTGGCTTTGAAAAGTGGAGAGAAAACAACAGTTGCAGACGGTAGTTTTGGTCTTATTTTTAAGGATGGCAAATACTAAATGAGATTTCAGTCCTGATGAGAAAGGGCCAATAGAGAGGAAAAACCGGAGATAAAAAAAAAAAATTGGAGAGAGAGAATAATCAATAGCACAGGAAAACTACAGAAAGGATTGCATTTTACATAGTTACGTTTCTTTCAAATATTACACCCATGTATCTGGGAAAATATTCGACTCTGTGCTATCTTATGGAGATTCTCTTTGTAGTTCTCTCTTTTCTAAATCCAATTAATTTATTGACTTTTAATATTTAATCATTTGGCATTAAATGCTTTACTGTGCATTGTCTTGAAACTATTCACAGGGCTCTTTACTAATAATTGCTTACATTAACTTAGCATTCCCCTATTACTAACAAATTTCTAGGTCATATCATGGCTCACATAACTAGTGAAATTTTGGTTTATTTGGCCATTCTCAATAGTATGTATCTATTCTTAGGGAGAACCTTGATCTTGGGACTAAAAGAATGAACCTAATGGAGTGAATCTCTCAATCCTCTGAATAGAGAGGAAAATAAAGAGTAAAGAAGGAGGGTAGAGGGCAGATGGCAGCTCAGTTCAACCAGCACTTGTGGTTGCTGTGACAATAGAGAGGAAGGTGGGGAGCTGCTAGCAAGTAAAGCCAAGGGCTCCCTCTGGGCCTCTGGGTACAAAGTTCGAGCAAATTCTTCTCCTCTGTGAGCTACAGCAAAATTAAAGAGTTCTGGGTGACCATCTTGGAGAGAGCCTGACAAAGAGTTTTCTGACTATGAAAACAAAGGTGGTGTCTTATCATTTGACTGTCCATCTAATCATTGACTCAGGAAGTCATGCTAATCTTCCAGAAACATGAAAAAGTCACAGGACCAGAATAGATACTCAGAATTCTGTCTACCCTTGATATCAGGGATGTGAGCCTCTGAATCTGGAATATTAAAGCCAAAAAAAAAATCAAATGAATTGTTATGTATCAGAAATAAATATTTAGAGTATATAATTTTAAAATATTTTATTGGCAAAAGAAGGAGGAGAAGGAGAAGAAGGTGGTGGAAGGAGGAGGGAAGAAAAACTGAGTAACCTTTAAAAACAATATTCTAAAACTTTATGGAAGTATACAAAAGAAGATCCAAACCTGTGGGAGGATAAAACATACCCAGGAGGACACTGTGGAAGTACTGTTTGAATTTGCATGGCTCCTGTGCCCCAGCAGTTCTATTCCCACGTGTATATGCCAGCGAGACTCTGATACACAGATACCCAAAAAGACATCATCATAATCATCATCACTGTTGTCAGAGTTAACATTTACTGAGCACTGGTCGTACAGGTACAATTATAAACACACTGGATGTAGCAACTCATTTTTTAGGTTGCATCATATGAAAATCTGATATTTGGCTCTTTTTGACCGACAAAAATCACAGTTACATATGCTTCAAGTTACTCTTCTCAATATTCCCAGGAAGCATATATTATTGTCTCTATTTTTAAAATGGAAAACCGAAACCCAGGGAGATGAAATAACTTTGCCAAGTTTGCTTAGCTACTAAGTGGACTGCCATACATCAAATTCACGCAATCTGACGCTGGAATCCATACCCCAAGCTGCACTGCCTCTCAGCCCGGAAAGGATGTTCACAGCAACATGCCTCCGGGAAGCAAAGAGACGGAAACAACAAAAATGTCCCTTAACAGGGGAATACGTAACCAGATGTGCAGTCGTAGAAAATAAAACACCAGAAATGCATAAACTAGAGCTATTCATTTCCACATTAAGTGAAAAAAAAAAAGAGAGGTTCCAGGAAAATATATAAAATATGACCATTTTCAAGGTCATAACACAGAAGACAGTGTTATATATTGTTGAGGGACAAAGACGTATATGACACACAGTTAAAAGATTCGTTCTCATGAATGACAAACACCAAGTTAAGATGGTGGTTACTACATGTGTGGAGGGGTGTCATTGGGGAAATGATGAGAAGGAAATAGCTGTGTTGATAATATTTTAGTTTTAGTGAGGTGGTGGACACATGAGTGCTTGTGGTCTCATTCTTAAGGCATTTCTGCAGTCAGAGAAAGAGACCGAGAAAGACATACCCAAAGGAAGCAATTCTCAGTGAGGGAGAGTAGATAAAAAATTGATGAGAGCACTTGCAGAGTCGGGGAATTAAAAAAAAAAAACAAACCGTAAAACTTTTCAAAGATGTACACAGGAAGTGTGACATGATCCCATTTATGTAAAATTAATCTATATTTGCATATATGTTCGTAAGAGGAACATGAAACAGAGATGCCAAGATCTTAGCAGCTGTTGTTCCCCTGTGATAACATTTCAAAGTGATTTATATGTTTTTTCATATATTTTTGTGCAATTTTCAAGTTTTATAGAGAACTTGTATGTAATCAGAAAAATATACAGCATTGTAGATAATGAAAGAGAGAGCAGAGATAGCTGAACGGGAAGATAAGTGTGGACTTGACCTTGAAGTATGGCAAGTCACTGCAGGGTTCTCCCTCACTCAGGGTGATAGGCAGTCAGCATCCTAGTCTGGTCCAAATTCCAGATCTGATGGGACAGTCTCATTATTTGTTTAATGAGCTCCCTAGGAATGGCTGGACTCCCTAGGAATGGTTCCAGGATGTGCTTATATCTTTGACATGCATGGAAACCAGTGTTTTTAGCTAGAATAGTTTGGGCTGAGGGAGGAGCAGCTTTCGGGTCCGGGAGGAAGGGAGAATTTCTAAATCTGAAGTTGAAAATACATAGATTTTTAGGAGGGTCAATAACGTGAGAGATGGATTATAGGAGGACAGCACGGGAGGAAGGATCTCAAGTTGAAAGTGGGGATAGAATTTCGAAGAATAACGTGAGGTTTTAATCCTTCCTTTATGGGAAGGGGTCTGTTCCACCTATGCCCCTTGAACTGAGAGTGAGCCAGGGTGACCCTGGAGGAGACCAGGCCCCAGCACTGTGCTTTTTCATGAAGAATTGAGATGAGCACAGACGCAGACCTTCCTTGTTGCCTAGGTGATGAAGTACGGGGTGTGCTGGAGAGGAAGCCATTCTCTCCACCTCTGCCTGGAGTCTGGAGATTCTTTGTCACCACAAGGATGGGACTTCACTGGCATCTGGGGTCAGTGAACTTCTCAGGAAGGGCAGAGGAGAGGTAAAGCCTTCCCCAGATGGCTTCCCCGGGAGCCAGAGCAAAAGGGCAAGTGAACTGTGAAGGGGGCTTGGTCCCCTGCTGACCGACCAGGCTGTGAGCGGTCACTCTGAGGACTCCTAAGGATGACTGGACGACTTGAGGACGCTGATTTCTAATCACAGAATGACTGATTTGTTCATTACCAGGGAATGTATATCATTTGGTAAGGGAAATGTGTCATGGTTAGAAGTAGGAACACAGGTTACCTTTATTTTGTTAAATTTGGAACTACGTATTGTGGAACGAAGAACGTTAGAAATGCTTTTTAGTGCTGTGAGGATTATGTTTTAGAAAGTGAGTAGAATTGTCTTAGTTTAACTTTTTTGTTGTTTTAATTATGGAACGAGTGAAAGAGCAGTAGCATGAAGGACAAGAAGAGCTAGCGTGGAAGGGAGACAGAGGGAGACAGACGGAAATGGAGAAGGTAGGACCCTCAGTTAGACGCAGAAGCAGACAGGACGGGGAAGAGAGATGCAGACCCGTAATAGCTCTTCAGTCTGTCTTTACAGAAGTAAACAACACTTAACAGTGAAAACACAGAGCTGAAACCTTAGAGCTGAAAGGAGGCTTAGTTTTCAAAAATTCTAAAAAGCTCATTACACTGATTAGGAAACAGTCTACAGACTTCCTTAGAAGAAGAATATCAGATGAACAGGCTCCTGTTGAATGTCATGTATTAACTTAAGGCTTAATATATGTATTGTTAGAATTTTCTGCATTGGATTTTCAGCAAATTAGTAGCAAATGAATCATCCATAATTACCCAGGTTGGATTAAAGGACGGTGTTTTCCTACTTAAGAGGTAGGCTGAGGTCAACTTTATGGCAGAATTATTTATGTTTGTGCATAAAGGCATCTGGTGGCCTGAAATTTCCATTTCCATTTCCATGCCTTTTATGTTTTCACAAGCTTGTACAAGTTGAACAGAAATGTCTGTTTCCTGCTAAATCCATTAGAAACCGATACAAGGGCGAGAAGAAAGGATGTAATGGAAAAGATAGGGTATTAGAATTTAAAAGAATGTAGAATAACAGAGCAGACTATGGAAAACATGGGTGAAAAGAATTATCCTCATCTTTAGAACGGAAAAGCTAAGGCACAAAAAGTTAAATCAGATCCTTGCTCTGCTGTTCACTGATGTCCGCCCTGCAGGTGGATGCGAAATGCTGCTTACTGTAGTTTTAATTTGCTTTTCTCTGATTGCTAATGAGTTTGAGCATGTTTTCATATGTTACATATCCATTGAGACTGTGTTTTCTTTACTGAGGAACTTCTATTCATATCTTTTCCCAATTGCTACATTATTTGTCATTTTAAAATTCATTTGTAAGAATTCTTTATGTGCTCTTCAACCAAACCTTTGTTGGTTTTGTGTTCTGCAAACACATTCTTCCTATTTGAGGCATGTCCATTCACTTTTTAATGGTTTCTTTTCATGATCAGAAGTTCGTTATTTTAATGTAGTGGGATTATCAATCTTTTATGGTAAGTTCTTTTATGTTTTTTTTTAAAGTCCTATCCTGAGGTAATTAAGATATTCCTTATATTGTCTTTTAAAAGCTTGTAGTTTTTCCTGAAAAATTAAATTCTTTAATCTACCTTAAAGTTACATCTGAAAAGGTTGTGAAGTAGAAATACAATTTTCATTATTTTGTATCTATAACTAAATATGCTAGCACCTCTTGTAAACAGTCCCTCCTTTACCATTGAACTCCAAGCCCCGTTCACTAATTATCAAATTTCTCTATGTGTGAGATTATTTCTGGAGTTTCCATTCTGCTTCCTTGGCCTGTTTGTCTATCTCCAGACAAATCTCACGCTATCTTAATTACCTTTGCTTTACAATAGATTCAACATATCTGATAATAAGCCCCCACCTTTCTTGATCCTTTACTATATACATTTTAGAGGCAGCTTGTTGAATTATATGAAAAAAAAATCCTTTTTTTTTTTTATTGGCATTCTACTGAAACTATGGATACACTTGGGGAGAATGGACATTTTTACAATATTGGGTCCTTAAAGTTTGGCTGTAGTTTCTGTTGGGAAAGACATTATTTTCTTTGGCCAATAGGCATGATTTTTTCTAATATTAAAGTTAATTTATAGCTGAAGCAGAACTTAACAAAACTGGATTTAAAACAGGGTGAGCATTTATAAAAATCGGAAGCTCGTCCCCAATTCTGGAGGCCAAGGAGCGATTTACAAAACTGAGACACATTTTATAAAGCACATCTCACCTGAGACACTTGCTCTTTGTAAGATTCACTGAGTTATAAGAAGAGAGAATCAGCTCTTGTAATTTTAAGGGACTTAATTCATCTGCTTCGAGTTCATTGATACTAAATTAATATAAAACATTCCTGATTGGCTGCTGGAAGTCTAAGGTCTTTTCGGTTGAATTATAATTCCTGTATGGAATTGCTTTTTTATAAAGCTACATTTTTCTACAGATACCTCCAGTTTAAGTGACGATCTCCTCCAAAGATTCTCTTATTTATGCATTTCTGACCTTATGTATTCCTCTCACGGTGAGATTAACAAGCAGCTAAGTTTAACAGGGTCAAAACTTCAGAAGCCCTTTTTCTTGAAGGGCTGGGTTCAAAATTAACTTACAGATTCAAAACTGGTCCAGAGTTCTTATTTTTATCATTCATGTGTTTACATAAGCAAAACTTCCTCTTCCCTACATCCCATGGGTAGAAGGCAGTCCTTCCAGCCTGGCTGACCATAGTATGTCAGCTAGACTCCCTCTTCATCCAAGGGTAGTAAGTGAGCACATGGGATATGGGCAGCTTGACTGAGCTGACTCTCACTGAAGGGGGTCCCTGCTCAGGTGAATGCCAGAAAGGACAATGTCATTGGGACAAGAACTGGGCCTCCCCTCATGCAGAGGGAACACTGCCAGTGGAATCCTAATATGTGGATGTAGCTAAAAGAAAATTAGTTTTATGTGCACATAGTAGATGTGCAAAAAAATTCGTTGTTAACAACCAATCTTCAAAATTGTGTATCTACAGAAAACCAATTCAGAATTCTCAGAAAGCCATTGAAAAACATAGTGATACAGCAGAAATGGAGGGTTTTACTTCTTATTTTATTTTAAAATTTATTAATTTTTATTTTTTTGTTGAGGGGGGAAGGAAGTAGCTTTATTTATTTATTTCTAGAGGAGGTACTGGGGATTGAACCCAGGACCTCTTACATGCTAATTATGTACTCTACCGCTTGAGCCATACCCTCTCTCCGAGTTTAACCTCTTAAAGCAAGTTTTCTCTACTTCTTTGATTGTCCGCATCGATTTTAGATTTGGATTTGCATAATTAGATTTGTGGAGCATCATTTTTTCCTTCCTGACTATGGCTACAATTTACTCAACAAGACTCAGCCTTGGGTTCTAGTCTCCCAACTAGATTTCCCAGGGTGAAATAGCTGGACCTGAGAACGTCTATCCTGCGTTGCATTCAGTTAAGTTTGCTGTTGTTGTTGTTCTGAAATACCATTATTTACTAAAGTAGTAAATATAAAATGCTAACCAATATTAAATTATATGCCATAAACAAATGGATAGAATATAGAATAAAGTTAAACAAATATCTAGATTTAAGTTCATTGTATCTTTGGCAGTGGGCGTGAAATGCTTTCTGTCACTGTTTAATCCAACCTTGGCTTTCCTTAATCATTAAAGAAACACAGTTAACTTTTTCTCCCTCTTCAGGCATTAACAATTCCAGAGACTCATTCTATCACAAAACTTCGTGAGTGCTCACCCATTCTGCATACTTCACATAGGTGAGATTTCACAGCAACGTAATGGTATTTAATGGACTTCTAAGGCTTCTCTCAAAGATGATTTTGGTTTATCCAACTAACACTCCCAGTTAGCACTGGTATGTTCTTTTTACCCCATCGCAGCATCTCAAGGAACAGTCCCTGCCCCTCCTCCTGACTTGCTTTTTGCATCGGTTATCTGCTTCCTTTCATTTTAGAACAAAGTTGGAACATTTTCTAAATAAATAAAAAATAAATAAAATACTAACTGTTCAAGCATGTCCCTAAACCGCAGTCTTTTATTTATTTATTTATTTATTTTCGGTTTGCTTTTATCACAATCAGCAGGTTTTTTTTTTTTTCCCTGATGCCCAAGCTACCATTTCACTTACTCTAATTAAAGGCTTAGGCCTTTTATATGCTACACGTCAGTAATTAAGGTTATGAAACAGCCAGCCCGGGAGATTCATAACACATATTTAAACTTGCTTCTTAACGGGGATTTGCGCTTTTCCCTCTCTGGCCATTGTAAAATTCAGTCAGAGAGAACCAGTGGTAAATGTTATATTCAGGGCCGTTCCTCTATTCTCTCAGCCTGTTTTTGGTCCTCACTTGATACATCCATTCTTCTTGTTTCCTTCACTGGATAGAAAGAGTAGCCAACTTCTTTGTAGCTCAGAAAGTACGAATGGCGCTTTTTAAAGGTTAAATGTTAGCCGTATAGGATTATAGATTGCAAGTAGGGGTGTTTGATGTGGCTGAGCAAATTTTTTCGAAGAATGACTTTGGCTTTAACATTTTATCAGTTGCTGAAATAGAAAATATAATTTTGGGCTCTTTGCTTGTAGGCAAACAATGATAAACCACTACTACTTCTTTAAAACTTATTTTCTATCACAAATCAAAGGCAGAAAAAAACGCCAGCTTTATCAGTGTTTTAGCAAAGTGCACTTTTTCAAAGTCTAAAGCTTGCACTGCTTTTTTTTTTTTCTTAAATGATAATGAAGTGACTCTTAGGCCCAGTAAGAAACCCTCTTCAGATGGTCTGTCACTCTAGGCATGCTTTAAAACAGCAATATTCTTTTCAGAAGTCTAATCTTTAAAAACAGCTAATTTGAAAGGCATTAACAAACATCTTCCTGAGGGTCAAACTTTAGGAAAAATAAAAATTTGACACATGTTCGTACAAATCCAGCAATGGATGTTTTTAATTCTTAGATTCTATATACACAGCTTTTAAAAACTAAATGGTACAACATTTTGACTTTAAAAATAGCATTATGAAGCAGATACGTGTCTTTTCCAACTCTTTTTAAAGCAGAAGTTCTTGTTACTTTTCATTGCACTTTTAAAATTCCTCTATTCCTTCACTTACAGTGTAGACTCTATTTAGTAAGTCTTACTTTCTGTTGTCAGACTGTTGAGGTCAGTGGCCAAGTTTTCTATCTCAGTACGGACAAAACTTACAGATTAGTACTCATTCTATACTTGATGAAGTTGAACATTCACCATAAATTCCACCCAGAGTTCTTTGTACCTGTTTTCTACCTTCCACTGAAAACCATGCATTCACTTTAATTACTATTTCACGTGGACTCTGTCCCCCTCAGTCTTTTTATTCTATCTTTTTGTTTCTCAAACTTAATAATATGCAGAGTCCTAAGATAATCTCAAGAGTTCTGCTGATCCCAGTTGGAGGAATATAGCATAAATTAAATTTTATATTTTAGGTAATCATTTAGCATGACAGTGATAACATACAACAAAACCTATGGTACTGAAATTTCATAGCAATATGCAATCATAAGATGATCATCCAGATGATTCAGAAAATGCTTATATTAATTTTTAAAACATTTAATCAAAATTAAAACACCAAATAAAAATGACTCTCACAGAGAATCCCCAGGTCCCTAACGGATCCTCCAGTGCCATTTTGAGAACCACTGCACTATGGAGATTTCCCTCGTACTTCTGTGCATTGCCAATTAGTTATCCAGAGCACATATCAAGGGTCACGAAATAAATACCGTGGATATTTGTTCATGAGAGGGGGGGATCTTATACCATCCTCACAGTCACATCTCACCAAAGAAGAAGTAGAGTTTGATTATGGAATAGAATTAAGATTAGAAGAGAAAGTGAATGAGAGGAGGAAAGAACAGGTAAGAGAAGGGAAGCTGTGGCAGCAAATAGAGAACTGAACTGGCTCCGGAGAGAGGCTGAGCATGCGTCCACCTTCATGAATTTGTCAGGGGTGTAGTTCACCACAGATCCTAAACGTCTGCCTTGCGCCACCTGCTCTGGAGCTTCCATGCCTTTCTGCTCAATCAGAAGTTTCAATGTGCAATGAAAGAATGTTCCAGTAGGAACACTGTCTCTAGAAATTATTTGTAAAAATATCCCTGTGTTACAGGAAAAAAAAAAAAAAGAACAGACCAAGCCTTCTGTTTAATTTTCTACAGTGACTTGTTAGTTTAGATTGACTTCCTTTTAGCCAACTACAGTTGTCAGAGGTACGAGGAACTGAGGCTAAGCCTCATGACAGCAACAGCAACGAGTATAAAAATATATGACATTTGTTGGAAAAAAAAACTTGAGTGCCAGGGAATGTTCTATTTATTTTACATGTATGAGATCATTTAGCCTGGAAAATAACTCTAGGTTAGGTGCCATTATAAGTTTCATTTTGGAGATGAAGAGACTTTCTGACATCACATTTATTGATCTTGCCATTATATTCATCCAGTCTCTTTTCAATAGAACCTTTGGTCATGAAGAGGACTAAAGACGAGGACGGGGGACTTGGAAGAAGCACATCTGTACGGTTGGGAGTAAATTCTGGGCATTTACCCTATAGGGTGTGAGTATCTTTGGTTCGTTTGATCAAAATAAACATTCATTCAATGTACATGTATTAAGCTCAAACTTATAAGTGCTGGGCTAGGGCCTAAGAATAGAAAGATGCAGTAGAAATAATGATTGAGAAATACATGTAAAAATACCTTATGTATGAAAAACATCTGTCTTCAAGGAGAATATTTCATGAAAAGACTTTAACTCTGTTCCCCAAGCTTCTGCTTTATTCTTCCTACTCCATGAAAGAATTTACCAAGCAAAAGAATTTTCACTTCAAAATAGGTTCTTTCTGTTCCTTCTGTCTGAAGACTGAAACTCCTTATTGCTTGTGTTTTGATCGAGTTGACCAGAGAAGATTGCCATATATTTAGATAGGACTTTGATTTGTCCACTCAAAAATTTTTATTGAGCACCTATTATCTGCCAGGCTCTGCTAGGTGCTATTTAGACAGTGGTGAACAAGACAGAAATGGTTCTGAGTCTCATGGAGTTTACTGTTTAACATGAGCTTTGGTGGGCTACAACTAAGTGAAAAAACATCTGCTATAAATCAACAAAGTTATTTATTCAAATTTCCATCCATAAGGTGGCACACCTCCAGTGATTTATTGTGCAGGAATCCCCCTTGCTGTGTATGTTCCTGTGGGACCTTTAAAACTAAAAATATCTGACCCAGCTAAATTTTGGAAAAGGAAACTATTATTTGAAGAATTCATTTTCAGCAGCCGAATGCCTCAGGAAGTTAGTAATGCCCTATGGAGCTTTATGCTTCTGGTCCTCTCATTTGAAACCAGCAGAGGTTGGAACAGTTCTTAGTTATTAACATCTAATGGCTGTTTTGTGACTTCTCAAGTACTTTGGACTCCTCCTCCCAAGTCCCAGGGAATGGAAAGATGCTTGTCTGAATTTAATTAACTCAGAGGAGAGTCAGCCTAAAGGATAACCATTGAATATACTTAGTACTGAGTGTTCCTACATCTTCCCAAAAACTTAATGACGGATTTGTTGGACTGCTAATTGCTGGGAGTATGTGAAATGGAAGCCCGACAGAGAAGTAAAGCCAAGGGCAGGAAATATCTGTCACCACTGTTCTCCCTCTGTGATTAGGTTATGGTCTCACCTCTGTCTGTATCCATCTTCCCACAGAATTCCCTTTGCAGAAATACCCCTTGTGTTTAAAAGCCAGGTAAAACTCTATAAAAACACAGAAAACAAGGGTCATGAGTGAAAATTCCAATCTGCACTTTTTCTTTGAGGGAACTTCTTCTCAGTCTCTCTTTTTCTCCTAAATGTTTATATATACATGTCACTTTGCTAATTGAAAAGATACTTGCATTTTGATTAGAGTCTTTGGTAACTTCTTTTTGACCACCCAAATTCATATCTAGACTGATGAGATGCTATATGCAAACACCATGTGATTTTGTAGATGCTGTGAAAACCTATAAAAGTGATTTGTTTACATACTTATTCATTCTCAAAGATTCTCAAATGTTTATTGCAGACATGCCACGTATCAGGCATTGTGTGAGGAACTGTAGGCCTAACAGTGTACAGGACGTAATTACTGCTGTTACGGAGTTTACAGACTCACACATATATTTATGTACCTGTCTATTTAACTAGTATGTATCATGTGTTTAAAGGATCTGGGAAGATTCCAAGATAAATCAGAAATCATTCTGAGGAAAAAAATCCGGGGTCCCTGAACTACGACAAGAACATTGCGGTCATAAAAGGAAGGAAAAGTCTTCGAAGATAGTTCAGAGGTAGAATCAACACTGGATGATTTTTGAGGGGTGGAGAAAAGGTAGATCTTGATGGGGAGGAATTTAAATTATTTCCAGGTTTCTACCAAAGGTGTTTGGGAGGATTGCTGGCACCATTAAACCAAATTAGAAGATGAAGGAGGAGAACCAGGTGGAGGGCAGGTTTAGGGGCGAGAAAACAGTAAGAATAGTGAGAGGAGAAGGAAAAACACTGAGGCTGGTTTGAGATAAACCAGATTTGAGATGAGCCATCCATTCATGTCCTTTCAGATTCAAATGAGAGGCTGAGCTTCTCTAATCTCAAGAAAGAACCAAACTCTTCACTAGATGCATGTGTTAGATATTATTTATTTTTTTAAATCTAAATCTTGATTACAAATGAGTTTTGGCAGCTGAAAAATCCATGCAGAATACAAGGACCTACTGTATAGTACAGGAAACTGTATTCAATATCTTGAAATAACCTATAATGGAAAATCTGGAAAAGAATATATTCATGTACATGTACAACTAAATCATGTTGCTCTATACCTGAAACTAACACAACATTGTAAATCAACTATTCTTCAATTTTTAAAAAAATGGCTTTAAAAAGCCACACAGAGTAAAGTAGGATAAAATAGAAATGAGGACCTCAGGGCTGTGCTGGGCATTTCTTGCCTATGAAACAAATCTCTCTCCCAAATTAAAAGCCGTTCTTTTCTTCTGCTTGTATTTCTGGAGATTCCTCAATCTCATCCTCTCCAAAGTCTGGTTGTCTGACTTTTTCTTCATTTCTGTGAGCTAATCTAGACCTTTTAAAAAAAATTTTTTTTTTCTTAAATCAGTCAGAGCAGGTTTTTCTTGTTTTCAAAGAACCCTAACCTGACTTTACAAAGGTCCCTAGAAGTAAGATATTGCAAATCACGGAATCTTAATTGTGTCATTAGCTGAGCTAAAGTTACCTGAAACGTAATGAGAGCCCTCTCCCTGGCTGGGCAGCTGCAAATCCTATGATACAGCAGCAAAGTGGTTGGTTAACGGATTGGGAATCAGTCCACATACTTCCTAGGCAGAGATTAATAATATGGTAGAAAAATAACAGGTTTTTTTTTTTTTGCATGTGTTGACTAATTCTCAGAGGTTCTGTAAAGAGAGACAAGTTTTGTACTTTAAAGAAAGCATAAAGCATAAAGAAAATGAAAAAGTAAATGTATTTTTATTTTGTTTCATTTTGTTTCTCAGAGAGACCTTTTCTGGACTATGGCTGGACATTTGTGATTGCTGAGTGACTGGAGTCTTGGAGGATATAAAGCTAGGGTGATGGCTGAAGTAGGTCAGTGTCTCCAGAGCAATGAGATGAAAAATAGAGTAGGGGATAAGACGGGACCTCAGGAAAGGTATATAGGTCAGGCCCACCCAAACACCTCCTGGTAAAGGTCTTTCTTGTTAAAAAAAAAAAAAAGAAGAAGAAGAAGAAGAAGAAGAAGAAGAAGAAGAAGAAGAAGAAGAAGAAGAAGAAGAAGAAGAAGAAGGAGAAGGAGAAGGAGAAGGAGAAGGAGAAGGAGAAGGAGAAGGAGAAGGAGAAGGAGAAGAGAAGGAGAAGGAGAAGGAGAAGGAGAAGGAGAAGGAGAAGGAGAAGGAGGAGAAGGAGAAGAAGGAGAAGAAGAAGAAGAAGGAAGGAGAAGAAGAAGAAGAAGAAGAAGAAGAAGAAGAAGAAGAAGAAGAAGAAGAAGAAGAAGAAGAAGAAGAAGAAGGAGAAGAAGAAGGAGAAGGAGAAGGAGAAGGAGAAGGAGAAGGAGAAGGAGAAGAAAGAAGAAGAAAGAAGAAACCTGAGGACAAGGGACAGGTAACTTTGGACTCCTCACTTGAGGCTCATGTGCTAACGGTCTGGTAGAGGTCCAGATGAGCCTGATACTAGTTAAGGTGAGGCAGCCTCCGATGGAGAATCCTATCTAGGGCCATCTCAGGTGTGACAATGAAGGTAAATAAACACAGACGATCCTCACAGAGAGAAGAATTGGAAAAGACAGGTTGGCTAGCCGAGAAGCTCTTTCGGCTGGTAGAGCTCCAATTCTTATTTGCTCTGGACCTGGTGCCATTCTGTTGTTTTCCTTCAGCTCCTTTCCAAAAGAGGAGGAGGAATTTGTTTTGTTTTGTTTTGTTTCATAATTATTCTTTTTTATTTCCACCACTGTATATGATGTACATTGGGGATGGTTACATATATAATTTAAGTATATTTAAAGATATCAATTAACCATAGGTTTGTCCACCAGTAAAAGCTAATCTGGATCTGACCTAAGGAAATTCCTATCACCCAAAGGTCCTGACCTTGGATCTGGAGGCAGATCCTTGTTCAGAGGAGAAAATTTTATGACTCCCTTCCTTGGGGAGGAAGTGAGTGGATTTTAGGTGTATAATTAGCATGTGCATTAAATTTGATGTGGGCATATTTTGAAATTGTATGTTTGAAAGGGAGATTCAGATTGCTTTTTGGAATAAGATGTTTAATATCGTGAGCACCCATTGTTTTTGCCTGTTTTATTGGTCAGTTTGGGCTAAGAATTGTTTCAGCTACAAACCCAGTATTCAGTGGCTTACAGCAAAGGCTTATCTGCTGCTCACATTATGTGTTCACAAGAATTAGCACAGATTCCACTTTCTGCCATCTTCACTCCAGAACCCAGACTGATAGAGCTTCTCTTATCTGGTTTATCTGGGATATTGCAGAGGGATGAGACAGCATTACAGAACATGCCTACATTCGTAAAACTTCTACAAAGAAATGACACATATCTCTTCTGATCCCATGTCATTTGCCAAAGCAGGTCACAAGCCAGGGCTGACAGCATTGGAGTGGGAGTGGATAATCTTCCTGAAAGGAAAGGCATCACAAGGAAGGACTCTGAAAAGCCTTCCTTTTTCTGGTAATAGCCACCCAAATTTCTCTTAGAGAATATACCCTGGCCAACCCTTAGTGATGGTGGGTTTGACAGAGATGACGCAGATCCAGAGATGGCATGAGAACTAGGGTTAGCTAACCAGTGTTCCGTTTCTCTGGCCAAAGCAAGTCCAATGAAATTCAGTTCCTGGGTGGAGAAATTCTATTTATGCTAGAGTTGCTAAGAAGATAGCCTATAACCCCAGAGCTACCAGGAGCCATCTAGGTGAGGAAAGAGCCTGTCCAAGCATGAAATAATCACAGAAGCAAACAAAACTGAGAGATAGAGTGTATTAATCTCAGGCCTGATGTCGCTCTCTGACACTATCTCCCCCCATGTCAGAAGGAAAAGGTTTAAATCTGGAATTCCAAAATATGAGTCTGTATTTGTTTTCCCCAAGAGTCAGCTTAGGTTTGCGTTACTTGTAACTTAAAGATTCCTTATTTATAAAGAGGGGGCCTTAGTGCCTAAAATACATTTCATGTAAATGGTTCTCTATATTTTGCTAAAGGGGCTCCCAATTTTGGTTACAAGCTCCCTAGCTATTAACTCAGAGAAAAAAAAATGATTAGTATACAATACCATTACTATACTGTATCTATATTACAAGAAATTGCCCAATATATGTTAAAAATGATCAAACATTGGCATTTGCATATGGTCTTACCCAATAGAAGTTGCAGTACTGCATAGTGGAAACAAACCATTTCCCCAGCAATCACAGCTTTTCTGAGACTAAATTTCTACCAAGGGACATCAATAAAGCTTCCTACACAAAGTATGGTCCTTGGACCAGCAACATCTATATCACTGGGAGTTTGCTATAAATGCAGAATCTTAGCTCCCACCCAGACTAATAAATCAGAGTATGCACTTTCAAAGGTCCCCAGGTGATTTTTTTTGGACATTAAAATCTGAGAAGTATTTATATAGAAGACATTATATGATATGGTAAATATCTTCAAGAGTACTCTCGAATGTATTAAAATATTTATAAGATTGTACAACATGTCTCATTATAACTTAATGGCATAATGTCAAGTGATTCTAGGAGGGGTGGAAAAAATCCTTGGAGAGGGTCTTTGGAAAAGGTTCAGATAATATGATCCAGGAATTTATTACTAATGTGTTTCCGAAGACCAAAGCAACTCATACAATCAACCAACTAGTAAACCCTCTATTAGCCCTCATATCCTAATGAAGGGAATCCATAAACTTCATTGAATCAAGTAAAATGTAGGGTCACTTTATGGCATGGTCCACTCCCCACTTCAAATCTTTTCCAGTCTGGGCTACAACTGACTTCACCTGATGGCGACTGTCTGCTTGCGTTGAATACAGATAGATTTGCTGGGTCTTGTGGCTCATTGTGACTTCCAGGATAGCAGTAGCAATGTTAGCTGGTGGCCCCAGTTCATCAAGCTGTCAGTCCTATCTGGAAAGATTCAGCCTGGACAGTATCGGGAACTGAGGCTGAGTCTCATCCTTCACACTTCCCCAGACCAGCTGGCCGTATCTCAGCTCAGTTTTTGACCTCCACTGTGCTTCCATTGTTTTTTTCCCACCACCGTAAAATAAGAATTTTCACCTGCCAGGTTAAAGAGCAGTCTGGACAGAGGACAGAGCCAATCTCACATTATGGACAAATTTGGTTATCACCAGGATATAGTTTATTCTCCTTTCAAAATAGAGAGAATGGTTTCACAAAGGACAAACCTAATAGAAGGACAGTTGACTTAACTATGACTGAGTTCTCAAATGCATAGTAGTCATCTCTGCGAGCATCAGTGTGTCAGACTACACACTGCAAATGCTCTGCCTTCCCATTATTTAGAGGGTGGATTATGCTGCTAAGCCGCGGAGAGTGGTCTGTGTGAGCACAGTTAACCTGGCTTCATATGGAGGTCCTAGGCACCAGGCACCAAACAGAGGTACACAGCATCTGGTGAAAATCACCTAAAAATAGTAAGATTTTTAAAATCTCTCTGGGGTAAATTTGCAGTTGCGGATATCTTTAAATACAGACTTGAGCTTCTAATTAGTGAAGGTAACATTTGGGTGTAAATCCAGTGTAAGTAAGCATTCTGAGCCCTTTCATTTAGAACCAACAAAAATGATATTTCTTCTTTTCTACTGTTGCTTCTTTCAGCTTTTTTTAGGGAATTAACTTCAATATCTCTGCCATTTGTAGAGAGGGTGGCACAAGAGAAGCTTAGTTTTTTGGATTAGAATCTATTTCTGTATTTGATTGGGACTAAATAATGAAATGAAAATGACAGTACAGAATTATTTTCCCCACCATTAATATGAATGAGTATTTTGGCCATGAGTTTAAATATTCTACCAGCACAATGACTCAAAATCAGAAAGACCAAATGCCAAGAGCTCGACAAGGGTGTGTCTAGTCAATTTGCTCCCTTTTCTATTCCCTCTGCATTCATGGATGCTAAATTAGGTGACGTGGTGATGTTGATTTAAAGGCACCCCAGGAGAAAATGTGGATGAGCATGGTGGTCAAAGATGCACAGTTATTAGAGGTGATAATGACTTTATATTCTTAAAACTCATAGAACATCACTTTACTTTTATAATGAAGTAAATTTTTTTCTGTAATTAGTTTCAACCAAAAAATTTTTTCAAACAACTGTAAATTCCAAGACTGAGGGATTATTCTGAGAAAACTTAATGGATATTCTTAACTAATTAATAAAGCCATTTTGATAAGCTCATTTGTAGAAACAAGACACTCATGATAGTAATAGAAGAAGGATACAAAATAGGAAGAAAAGCATGTGAGAAACACTTAATAACTTGTTGAAATATAAATACAGTAATTGTACTTAGAAATAATATGCACTAATTTTAACAGCATCTATTGGTTCTAGGTATTTTTGTTTAAACTTCTTTGCCATAGACATCTTTGCTGCAAGCATTTTTGCCACAAACTTTTTTGTGGTCAAACTAATTGGCCATAAGGCAATTTTGTCATAAAAGATAAAATAGCAAAAAGTAAAAGAGGGGCATTTAGAAAGACAATACGAAACATGAGAAATGAGTATCAAAATAAAAAGGCTTTATTACAAAATAAAAAAATATTTGAATGCATTTAAAATATGTGTAGTTTCATAGTGATACTGTACAAATAACTGATTTTATTTTTTTGTGGATTCTATCCAAGCACTTGTCTTCCAAGTTCTTTTTTTTTTTTTTTGCTTATGGATTCTTCTTGTTCAACATCGCACTTTTTATTTTTTGCTAATTTCGTCCTTCATTGAAAGAGATACCAGTTTCCAAATACTAGGGTGCATGTTTATAACTAAGCTTTGCATTGTATTGTGAAAGCCTCTGTACGGCTGAATGTTCTTGGCATATGTTCTTGGCAACATGTCCATTAATAGACGTTTCAAAGTTCTTTTGGAAATGTGGATTCAACTCTGCACTCAGCCTTCAGCCTCTTTCTCCTCCACTGTAGTATGTTTCAAAATAAGAAACCAGCTCTTGGGATAAGTCATTGTCATCTGTCATAATTTTTGTAATGTATATGTCAAACCCAACTCAGCCAATTATTTAATCTTTTATGGCAAAGTTGCCTTATAACCAATTAGTTACGTGGCAAAAATGCTTGCAGCAAAGATATTTATAGCAAAGAAGCTTATAGTGAAAAGATCAGATAGCATTTATCCATCTTTTTCTTTCTATATTATTCTTATATATTATTATTATATTACATTATTCATATATCATAGAGAGTTTCATTCTTTCTTTTTTCTTCTAGAAAATACTGATAACTAGTCTACAAGAAACTAGAAATGTCTAAAAATTAGTGTTTAGGTGCATACCTTTAAATTTACAGAAATAATTATTTTGGTGGAACCACCATATTAAAAAAAACACCAAATATGCATAATTATATATTTAGAAAAATACCCATTTTCATACTTTATTTAAAATGCTATTTAAAAAGAAAACAAAGGATACATCTGTGTGTGTCTTATTGAGCACTTACTATGTGCCGTATCTCTACTTCCCTTGTTTCAGTTAAGTTTTATTCCATCCTTTAGAAATTACTTTTCCTTTGAGGGATGAGGGTCTTGGAGAATGATTCGTCTGGGCAAGCAACCATGACAGTGTTACGTGATTTTTCAGAAAGGGAAAGTGAACAAAAGTTCTCAAAGCAGCAGATTAGGTAACTGAAATGCAAAGAGATTCCAAGTGGAAAAGTAAAGATTGGATGCAGGATTCTGTAACATGAAAGCTTTTATCTTTACCAAGAACTTCTTAGTTTATTGAAAGCAGAAGATTTTATGTATTCACCTTTAATTGTTCAATGCTAGCACAGCACCGGCTGAGTGTTCAAGAAATCTGTGAATTTTCTGTTTTAAACATACTTCCTTACTAATTCCCTCTATTCTTTTCAAACCTCGCACTTGGCACTTTAGGTCATTCTCTCATGTGTACGACTGCATTCATCTCTGAAGTTGTTTTCCTGTCTTTTATTTTTTACCTTCAATCAATTCCCCATGTGATTTATGCCCTGCCTACTTCTTCAGTACCTTCTCAGGTTACCGTCCACACTTTACAGTGGACCCATGAAGCTACTTTGTATTCTCTGAACACCCAATGCAAAACAATACTCCTCCACAATACCCCTTGTTCTCTTTGCTGAAATGACCTTGTCTACCAAAAAAAAAAAAAAGTAACTTATTCCTCGAGACTTCAACTTTCCTCTATGAAATTGTTTTGAATCTACCCAGAATTAGTGACTCTCTTCTTTTTGCTAGCATTGGGTCTTGTATAAACACTGTTACAGTGACTGTTACCCTGTGTTGTAATGGTTTGGCCTTAACCTCTGTTTCCTCAGCTAAGCTGGAAGTTCCTGGAGACAAGGATATCTTGTTTGGCACTATATCCTTAGAACACATTCACTTGGGTTTGATAAATGTTATTAAATGCATTTTTGTTGAACAAATGAATGGACAAGTCTATGCTTGATCAGTAAGACATTAACTGCTGCCAAAAAGACATTGTTTTTCTTATTAGAGGTTATAATCTGTGACAAAGAAGCTTATCTACAGACAGAGCATGGATTCACAGAACCCTAAGCCTCTTGGCATGCTAGGAATAGCAGCTTGACACCAAGTATCTTGGGAAATTGTGAGCAAGATGACATATTAGCTTCTTACACTACCTAGAAATCCACACAGATTACACCACATTTCCTAAAATCAACATTGGAAGCTTGAGCAAGAATGTTGCTCAGTGGAATGGTATGGTTAGGTCAAGAGCAGAGTTCACTTGGGAAAAACTCTAAAAATAATGGCCTGAGAATTGACAGCACTTCTCTCTAAGATATGATTGTTTTAGAAGGATACTTCTTACTATTGGCAAGCTGAGTAAGCTCAAAGTCAACAGATCAACATTGGTAGAATCTTAGGACCCCTTGATTTCACCTTCCCATTCCTGGAAAGACGCTAATCCAGATTCAGCCAGAATACTTCCTCTGATGGGAATCTCCTTGTTTTGGAGGCAACCATTTAATTTTGGATTATTCATGTTGCATTGAAATCTTCCTCTCTGCAGTTTCATCCATTGATCTGATTATTTTTCCTGAAGCTACGTCTAATTGTTTTTCTAGTTGAAAACTTTTCATATATTTGAATGCAGCTATCATGTCCGCAAAGCTTCCTTTCCCAAAGATTAGAAGCACTCCACCTTCATGTGGTAATTTTTTGTGTGTTGTTGGTTTAAAGCATTTCAGCTCTCTGTGATCATATCCAATGGACACATGCCAGTGTGGCACCCAAATGTGAATGCAGCACTACGGATGTCAGCCTAAGCACAGCAATCTATAAGGAGAAATTCCTCACTTTATATGTTTAATATACTTCTTAATTATGATCAAATATTGTATTGGGTCCAGTGAATGCATGGATCAAAATACTATACGCCAGGAGCTGTCCTTCGGGCTGGGATAGAAAGGTAGGAGAGCCTCTGCTTCAAGAAGCCCACATCTAACACAAGCTACTAATATCCTTAACAAATTGTGTCCCTATACGAGTACTGTTTTTGAGGTATAAGCGAAGTATGATCATCAAGTAACTCCTGTATTCGGTTTTCAGACAATTGAAGATGTGTGCTAATTTTAGATGACTTGGTATTCGTCAAGATCACCCTACTTCCAACCACATGCTGTTGATTTTTAAAATCTAAATGTCAGACTTTATACATCTTCCCTAATTGCATCTTGTTGATTTTGTCGTAATTCCAGCACATCAAGGTCTTTTAAATCTTTATTCTGTCATCAAATATGTTAGTTTTATACTGTCTATGCTTTGTGTCACCTCTAAGTCTGATAGTAGCAGGGAAATTGGCTGCTTCTTACATGAACAAGATGGTTTGTGTCCTGCTTTCCCAGCAGAAATATGTATTGGGGAATTTGGTTAATGGGAAGTGATGAGTGTATATTTAGAAAAGAAAGTTTATTCCCCTCTAGACAAATATAGACAATTGGAATTCTATCCACCATGACTCATAGAAAGTGCAGCTGTTTCTCGTTCTCAGCTACCACATGGTGTTGGCTGCTGGCGTATGGTGAAGTCCGGATCTGAGAAACACCAGGGGGGACAGTAGCTGACTTTTTTCACGCCACTTCCTGATCACCAAAAGCCATACTGGAAGTTGAAAGGTCATCTTTACTCCAGCCACCCAATGGCACATGTAACGTGTTTATAATAAATTTTCCCTTCATCCTTGCTAGAGCGGCCTCCCCGATTGCTCTATAATGAAAATTAACAGCCCTGCTTCCAAACTCCCTCGGTCCCTCGCCCCGCTCCATTGTTTCCCGTGGCTCTTAGCACTGTTTGGCGTATGACATGGGTCTGTTTGTTTACCGCCAGGCTCTCTCCAGCCCATGCCCACACGCACTAGGATATAAGCTCTAAGAAGGCATGGGCTTTGGTTTATTCATTGCGTGTCCCCATGGCTTTGAAGAGCGCCTGACACTGGCACTTGTTCTACTGGTGTGTGCAAATAAATGCTCGTTGGATAAATTAACGAATCTGGAATAAAATGGTAGTAAATTATTCATGTACTCAGTTGGCATAAGATTTTTGAAAAATAATGACAGAAACAATTGAGAAAGTTGTGTTTACTTGATTCTTCCTACAAAGATAAGATTAATGATACAAAAAATTTTAAGCTTCTCTAAATGAAAGGACTCCATGTGTACTTTTACCATATGTTGGTGTTACTTAGTGACGGGTAGGTAGAAAAGAGCTTATGAAAGAATCAGAGTAGATAGATACCCATTACCAAATACCAAGTCATGGACTAACTGCTTAACATACATTTTGTCATTAAGCATCAGAGCATTCCCATAGAGTAGATTTTATTGTGCATCTTATTTATACAGAAATGGAGGCTCGAAGGACTTCAGTCATTTATCAACGACCCATTACTCAGAGTGCCAGAACCCACAACTGTGTCTGCTATAACTCCTCCCAACTTGCAACATTTACTCCCAAGTAATAAGCAGAGAAACAAATGTCTCTTCCTTTTGTGAAACTTCCTGGTACAGTTGCCACACAAGCTGGGGAATTTTATCTCCAGGTGAGGCTTTTGTGATACAGCCAGAGTTCTGTAATAACTGCATAATCGAGATGGCTATGCTTTGAAAAGTGACCACCAAAATGACAGCTGGATGGTTTTTTTTTCACTCCTGGCTTTTCTTGCAAATCAAATTTGCCAAGAAAGCCAGGTAAAGCAACGGTTTTTGAAGCTGTCAGCATTCTTCACATCTGAAACAAGTTATGTGTTTTCTATCACATTCATCACCCCCTCAACAAAGATTTTTATCATTCAAATGGGAGCGCTGTGTGGGGAAGAGTTTGTACCTCTCTCTTGCTGGCAATTTTGTTAGGTAAGATAAACTACAAAGCGTGCTCTTCAGACCCTCCTGAATTCCGAAACTCTCACAGAAGCAATTTCCACCTCAGCGTTACCGGGAGGAAGTAAAGGGATTGCCCATACACCAGACAGATATTGCTGGAAGGGGACAGAGGACAGGGAAGCGCGGTGACGTGGGCCCTTTGCAGAGCTTTTCTTTCAGCTTCACGCAGGCCAGTTCCCTTCGGCCAGCGATGGCTTTGGGGAACGAAGCTTTTGGAAGCCACGAGAGCGCGCACCTCCAGGTCGTGCGCGCCTGCTGCACGTCGGTAACTGCTGACCCCGCTCCCCCACACTTTGTGGAAATGTACGTGGTCTGCACTTACATTCACGTCATAACTTTCTTACCTGGGAAACCCTCTCTCTCCTTTCCTGTGCGAGCATCATGTGTTTCCTGTCAGCACCACTTACACAGGGAAAGAAAACGGATGAGGAGGAAGCAGGGGAAATCTGACACTCAGCAAAGACCACGCCAAGGTGCAATTCTTAAACACAGTTTCCTCAGCTCTGCCCTTGGAGGTCCCCTGCCCATGAACGGATCTGTGAAGGATGAGCGCCTTCTCGTAACAGCTGCTGTACCATCCTCATCTCTTTCGGCAGACTGAAAGGTACCCGACTTAAGAAGGCGTGGGTTTCCTCCTGACAGGCATTTCGCGCCGTGATCTTAGTCACGGCAGGGAGTAGATACAGGCGACTATCCAACAAGAGTCCTGCTCTGGGCTAGTGCTTCCGAAGATTTTGTAACCCAAACTGTTGAGCTTGTTAACATATAGATTAGAGTATGAATAAAAATGAGACCAACTCCTGTGTAAGACTTATCCTCAAATCTCAATCAGGGCTGGAGGCAGCCTGTTCAAGGAGGAGCGGTTACCACTGAAGGCCATTCTGTTTCTCTACATTGTAAGCAGAAGGTGCAGAGAAAGGTGCCCAGAAATCCTGTTTTTCCCTACATAGCCACTGCCATCTTGCACGCTGTGTAGTAGACCATGGTCTTGCAGCAGGACTCCAAAGCCTGGATCACCCGGTGGAGCCATCGCAGAGCTCCAGGTTTCCCCCATGTGAGGTCCCAGGGAGAAGACAGAATCACAGTCTCCTTTCCCTGAGCACTATTTTCCCTCTTTCACTTCAAGAGTTAAAAAATAATAACAACAGATCTACTGAACAGACTAAACGCAGTAAGTTCAAAACTCTTCATTCATAAAATAAAACATCAGTAAGTATCTACTATGTGTGGGACACTGTGAAGCTTCTACAAACGTGGAATAAAGACAATACCACCTTCTTCAAAATCTTGAATTTTTCCTGGGGAAGACAGGCTTGAAGCCAGAATTGCCAAGGAATCTCTTGTCATGTCATTTCTCTTTCTCTGTGAAAGTGGCCCCTGCACTGCCAGTTTCCTCTGTCTCAGGTCAAGTTCTTGGTCCTGGTGAACGGGATCCTACATGGTCTGTCTAGTCCAGCCTGCCTCTCCAGCACCACCTGTCTGTCCTGTTGCTCTGCCAGGCTTCCTACACTTTAGTATTGCTAATCTGCCCACACTTTGGTCAGTGTCCCCAGTGCTTTTCATCTTCATCACCTCCTTTATCTAGAATGCCTTTCCCTCATTCATCTTGAATAAGCTCACATTGTTTAAAGACTCAGTTTCAGCCTCCTTCTAGAAGTCTTTTCTGAGTTTCTTACACAGACTGGAATATTCATTCTGCAAATCCCCTTTCAACCATCTGCTTCCACCAGTCTTTGAAAGAAACTTATTGCAAGTCATTGTCTTCACACTAGAATGTATGCTTCTTGAGAATGAACAGCTTTTATTGTCTCTGCTTCCTTAGCATGGATCCCAGCACCTTCTATCCCATAGACCTTAAAAATATTGTTAAATTGATTAATCTTGAAAAAGTAATGATGACTCGAAATATTTAACAAAATAGAAAAAGAACGTTACAACAGAAATACAAGACGGGTTAGATGTGGTGGGGAAGAAGGAGGAGTTTCTAACGTGTTGATGATTAGTAAGGCTTGGATTGGAGAGGTGGATTTCAGCAGTGCCTTAAAGAACTGGTAAAATTCAGGAGGGGAGAAAAAGATTTTTAGGCTGAAGATTCAACATGAAAAAAAAATCAGAAACATTCAGCTGAAGGAAGGCCTACAAAATAAGACAGCCCACACCGGGTGAGGTTGCTAATGGTGAGTTAAGTCTATCATGAAAAAATAGTCGTCTTTATTTAGAAGGCAACTGGGAGCCACTGATGGTTCATGAGAAAAAAAAATTATATAGTAGAATGCTGATTTTTGGAAGATAATTATGGCAGAGATGTGCAGGTTGGTTTAAAATCCAGTGTCTTAGAAAACCAGGAAAGAAAATATTTCAAGAAGAATGTTGTCACTGAGAAAATGAATGAGAACTGAGAAAAGGCCATTTATGAGCATAAGAAAGGCAGAAGGATGGTGGGGAAGAAGAAAAATATATCCAGGGCCAAGGAGAAGGACCAAATGGGTTGAGACTGTAAGCAAAGTGGAAGAATTACCTTTGGCAATTAGTGTAGATTCTTTCCTCTAAGAAAGGAGAGAAGGAGGTGAAAATGGTTGCAGATACAGGACTCTGGGGTAAAGCAGGGTAGGGAAGATTTACCATCGATAAGTAAGTATTAAATTAGGGTATCTTTTATATTTTCACTTAGGGCAAGGCAGAGCCTTGTGATTGCCGTAAGGAGAGAGAGGGATGCGTTTTGGGTTTGGGTAGAGTGGAAGAGTTCCAGAACAGTGCTGTCAGGAGGAGTAAGAGAGGGGGTTAATCAGCGTTCAGTAAAGAACGGACGAGACGCTGAGGTCTTGCCTGAAATAACAGAGCATGAGGTTTTGTTTTGTTTTTCTGGACACAACCACCATGTTTCCAGTTATCTACTGCTGACTAACAAACCATCCTCAATTCTGTGGCTTAAATCAATAGTTAGTATATTATACTTACGATCCCTGGGTCATAAGTTAGGGCACAGCAAGCCTGAGTGGCTCTTCTGCTCCACGTGGCGCTGACGGGTCACCCGGTGTATTCAGCCAGTGGCTGGGGGGATCTGGAGAAGGCTTCACTCTCATGCCTGGCACCTCGGCAGGGATGGCCGGAAGCCCACACGCCTGCACCCCTTTCCACGTACTCTTGGGGTGTCTTACATGGACTTGCCATCAGATGAGCCAGACTTTGAACATGGGAAAGGAAGCAGCCAGGCTCTGCAGGTCTGGGACTGGAAACCAACACAAAGTCATTTCCACGGTTGTCTCTTGGCCACGGTGGACAGAAAGCCTGCCCAACTCTAAAGAAAGGAGACCTGCATCCCATTTCTTGCTGGAAGGGGTGTCAAAGCATTTTTGGCTAGCTTTTATTTTTTTCCTAGCCTGAATCATTCTAACAGCACTCTAATATGTTTATTTTCTGTTTTCTGTCATTCCCACTGGGACATAAGTCACATAGAGCAGGGAGTTCTTTCTGTTTGGTCCCAAGCATCTGATATGTAATAGACAATAAATATTTGTCACACGTGTGATAGGAAAACATTGACAGATGCGATAGGAAGATGTAGACAGAGTGGATAACATGGGCATGAAATGCCTGGGTTGTGGTGTCCCAGGGAGACAGGGGAGAATGATAACAGATCACAAGGTGACGGGTCCCTCCCCATTTGTGAGGGTTACAGCATGTCCCACCAGCACAGTGACTCCGTAAGGCTGCGGTTTTCACCTCCGGAGAGCAATCACATCAGCGTCTTCAGCACACGCTCCCAAGTGCTGGTGAACAGATTTATGTTTATGCCAATTGGAAGCTCGCCTTCAGTTAAAATGACTGCATTGACTACTTAACCGTACAGTTTGGAAGAGTCTTCCTCCACATTTCATAGGGCGGCCTTGGGGGTTGATGAACGATCTGAAATCGTGTGTTTCATCTTAGGTAAAGGTCTTCTCAGAGTTTCTCCAGGAGAGATCTGAGCCCAGCACTGTCAGAATAAACTGTATTTGGACTTTACTTTTTAAATACAAAAAGCTAAGTCTTTCGAATACTTAAGAAAAAAATCCTCCTGGAGCAGGTAAAAAGGCACTTCTAGCATTAGCTAAGGCCATATATGTAGTAAGCAAATTGATGCAGTAATCTTTAATGATTCCTCAGGAGCTATGAAGCTTGATTTGGTTAGTTTAACGTGAATCCATGGGGGCTTATGGGTGAAGTTATTCTAGCTACAAAGAGAAGCCATGTCACAAAGTCACTTTAGAAGGAAAAAAAAAAGATATTTTTGGAGATTTAAGCTATGAAAGATATGTTTCCCAATTAGTGCTTAAAAGCCTCTTATTATAATGTGGTATTTCTTTTAAAAAAAAATCCCCTAAGTATATGTTAACAATTGAACTTGAACTAAAATTAAAACTCCATTATTTGAAAATACATTTGTATACGTTACTTTCCTTGTTTTCTATTTCATAACTTACTAAAAACAAGAAGTTTTGTTTTTTAAGTTTACCGTTGTCACACTTTAACAACATACCAGCGTAATGGAGACATAGACAGTCAAGAATTTAAAAATTGAATAGTTTATAAATAAAAGAAGCCATAAAGACATCAAGTAGATTATACTCAGAAACATAACATCTATAGATAATATAGGTTTAAAGTGGTGCAGGAATATTAAAATGCAGAGGACTTTTTAAAAGTTTTGTTTGTTTGCTTTCTTATTTTTAGGTGTAACTACTTAAAGGATATCACCATAAGAATTTCTTGTCATGGTCTAAATTTCAGGCAGGCTAGAAAATGAAAGGCTCCATCTCAGTTGTAGCCAGATTCCTCTCTCGACTCCTGCATCTTTTCAAATGAACAGCCATCGCATGGGACCACCCTTGATTCCTTTCTAACCACAAAAATCTGGTGCCCTCATCTTCTCAGCCGGAACCTCAGATTCCACAGCTTTCTGGGTCATACAGCTCAGGCGGGAAATATGCAAATATGACTCTGTCTACAAGTTAAACTGAGGGACACACGTGAGAGTAGGACCAGACATCAGTGGAAAGAAGGGTCCTGCAGTCACAAAGCCCAAGGACTGTGCATCCTGCCCTTTGAGTTCATTTACTCATCCATTCGATACTTACCGGGGGACCGCTGTGTGCCAGTATTAGGCTCTGACAGTAGGAGAGATTGTGACCTCAAGGAGTTTGCGATCTAGAGGAGATCAGAGGAAAAACCAAGCGAGTATTTGTGATGTGATGTAATGAAAACTGTCCTAGAGAAATGTGCAGTTTCCACGTGTTAGAGGAGAGGGAGCTTCTAATGCATTGGCAATATGGTGAAGCGAGTGCTGAGGATAAAAGATAAGTAATTCATTTAATTAAGGAAATGTTAGCTTTGGGTAAATACCCAGAAGCGGGATTGCTGGATCATGTGGTAGTTCTATTTTCAGTTTTTTGGGGGACTTCATCCTGTTTTCCATAGTTCCTGCACCAATTTACACTGACAGCAGTGCTGCACAGGGGTTTCCTTTCCTCCACATCCTTGCAAACACTTGTTATTTCTTGTCTTTTTGATGGTGGCCATTCTAACAAGCATGAGATGATGTTTCATTGTGGTTTAAATTTGTATCTAAAGATACGTCGTATCAACCACCTTCTCATGGGCTGTTGGCTATTTGTATGTCTTCTTTGAAAAAAAATGTATATTCATGTTCTCTGTCCATTTAAAAAATCAGATTATTTTATTTTTTGCCATTGAGTTGTGTAATAAATGAAAACAGGATCTGGAGGAGATCTGTACTTTCATTGCAGCATTGTTCAGAACACTCAAGATATGGGAAAAACCTGTGTCCATCAATGGATGTATGGATAAGAAAAATGTAATATAGAGAATGGCATATTGCCCAGCCATGACAAAGAAGGAAATCCTGCCTTTTGAAACAGCATGGATGTGCCTTAAGGACATTACACTAAGCAGAATAAGTCAGACAAAGGCTAATACTGTATAATATTACTTGTATGTAGAATCTGAAAAAGCTGAACTCTTAAAAATAGAAAATAGATTGTTGGCTGCCAGGGGCTGGAGGGTGAGGAAAATGGGATCATGCTGGTCAAAGGATACAAACTCCCAGTTATAAGATGAATAGATGGTGATCTAATGTCCAGCATGGTGATTATAGTTAATAACACTGTATTATATACTTGAAAGTTGCCAAGAGAGTAGATTTTAAATGTTCTCACTACAGAAAAATAAATGATAACTGTGTGACATGATGGAAGTCTTCGTTAACACTACCACTACAGCGGTAATCATTTTGCAATATTATAAGCCTATCAAATCAACAGGTTGTGCACCTTAAACTAGCACAAGGTTCTATGTCAGTTATATCTCAACAAGCTAGAAAAATGACTACTCATTGTGAATTCTTGTATGGTCTCAATGAAATAAGCTACATCGAGGATAAAGTGCTTTGGGAGTTAAAAAAATTGAAGTTTACCCTGCCTTAGGATAGAGGGTTCAAGTAATGGCTCCAGAGGGAGAAAACAATTGAGCTGAGTGCATTTTTAAAATCTTTTTTTGTTTGTTTGTTTGGTTTTTTAGGGGGGAGGTAATTAGGTTTATTTATTATTATTATATATTTAATGGAGGTACTGGGGCTGGAACCCATGACCTCGTGCATGCTTAGCATGCGCTCTACCACTGAGCTATGCCCATTACCCCACCCCGAGCTGAGTGCATTTTTTTAAATAGAGAAATTAAAGGAGATCATTACAATAACAAGCACAGCAATATAAAAGGGCATCAATGTGGAGAACAGAGGAGCGCCATTCTGTTGGGAACAAAGGAGCAGGAGAGAAGGGAGAGAAAAGAGATGATGCTGGGAAGTGAAATTGGGGTCAGATAATTTTAGGCCCTGTAGACCACTTAATGAGAGAGCTAGAAAGCAGCCACCAAAAGGTTGGTATGCAACCCACAAAAATAAATCATGTCTTCAAGGAAGAAAGTATATATTAAAATCAAAGAGCCAAGAGTAGAGAAAGACTAACCCACTTCCTTTCATAAATATACGTAGGAAGGCCAGGAGGAGTTGCCTACATTAAGTGCTAATTTTACTAGTCTTCACCTGCGACACGATGAACCATCCGTAGATCTCAGGCTTAGTGGTTTTCCCAGCAGTGCGGATAAATTTGCACCAAATGTCAAGGCCGCCTTGTTATCACCTTTTCAAGAAGGTTGAGAGCTATTAAGAGTTGTAGGTTGGAGTTTAGACACAGACAAAATTCACAAATAGGCAAAGTTGTTGTTTAGTTTCCGCCACATCTAATAACAGGGGAGACAGAGAAAGAGAGATGTGGAGAAGAGACAGCGCATAAAACAAGCTAACTTCCCCTTTGGATTACAAATCAGTGCATATTTCAAGAAAAATGTGACCTATTTCTAATTAAAATAATTATAACCCAACAAAATTGGATTTGGCAAGAAATATGAGAACCTGATACCTTATAACTTTTTTCCTAAACCTCCTTAAATCTCTTTCATTTGCAGTCAGAATTCATGGCTTGCCAGCTCTAAACCTGGGGAGACTGAGTTTTGTTCCTGGTGCTGGAACGGCAAGCTATATTCTACTACTTCTGATTCTAAGACAGAGAAGGTTCTTTTTAGATCATACTGAATACAAGGCAAGTACGCATGAAAAGTCATTTCCAAGAACACAAATGCACAACCGTGAATCAGTTTCATTCTTCTGAGATGTGAGTCAGAGGGAAACAGGGCACATGGAAAGAGTTTGCTAAAATAATAATGAGCAAAGAAAGCCCTGTAAAACAGCCACTTTGATTCTTTTAGCCTGGCCGGCTGCCTAGGGGGTGACCCTGGGCAATTTCAGAAGCAAAGAAAAAGGAATTTGAACCAAAAGATGGTGAAGAGATGGGAAGAGAGAGGGGAAGTAGTTATGCATTTCTCAGGTAAAGCTGTGAACACTCTTTGGTGACCCAGAACTGGTTGTGTGTATTTATGTTTAATAAGCAGGAGAGGAACAACTGCTCATAATGATATATGTGACACCTCAACTTTTATTGTCCAGTGATGGTTTTTGTAATATATTAGTATTTTTACCCACATTTTAATGAATATGACAATCTGTCAGTTCTAAGAGTGAGAATAAAATATTTTGGCCCATTTTCATCCTTAAGTGAATTTATTAAAAAGCTTTGGATATTCCCTAGATAGTCATATTAGGAACAACTGATTTTCATTTTCCTTTTTGACATCTTCTCAGAACATTCATTAAAAAAGGACAGGGGCTGCAAGGATTCATACATCAAGGACTCTATGCATGACAAGTGTTTTGAAAAAGACTTGAGTACTGCAGAATTCTAGAAAACATTTACCACCAGATAATTGCAGTTTATTTGCATTTGAAAAAAAATGTGTGTGCATTTGAGTCAAATTTAAAACAATGCCAAAATCTTCAACTTGCCAAGACATTAAGTCAGAAGTGCAGTCTGTACAAGAAAGAAATGAAAATCATTTAAAATGCAACATTTGTGATTTCAGGGGGGAAAGCAGATTCAATTTAATATAAAGAAAAATATCTGTGCTGTGTAGGTAGTGCCAACTGTTTCCTTTATTGTTTGGTAGTAGAAAGAGAATCAGGGCGAGTGATGGATCAGAGAGCTGCAGTTTTCAGCAAGTTCATAGTTCGACTGCATCTGAGCAGATGAGCTGTAAATGAGAAGCTGTGTTGCTTACTCTGAAGTTTTTAAAAACAGGTTGATTATAAATAATGCCGTAGCATGTAGGCTCCATACTGCATCCAGTGCCTCTTCCATCCCACGGGCAGGACCT
Source organism: Vicugna pacos (assembly GCF_048564905.1). NCBI lineage: Eukaryota > Metazoa > Chordata > Mammalia > Artiodactyla > Camelidae > Vicugna > Vicugna pacos. Next base: position 18,284,456 of record NC_133012.1, read on the forward strand.
TCATTTAGGCTCTTATTGTTTCTTAAGGGACACTGCAAATCCCCCTCTTCTGCCAAGCATGTCTTCCGAAAAGCACTGAACATTCCTGGACCTTCACTCCTCAGTTTCCCATTTCCCATTCGCGTCCCCCGCAAAAGATGCTGAAGTTCTAACCCTTTGCCCCGTACCTGAGAACATGACCTATTCGGAAATAGAGTGTATGCATCTGCTCAAGTTAAGACAAGTTCATCAGGGTGGGCTCTAATGCAATATAACTGTGTCCTTATAAAATGAGGAAATCTGGACACAAAACCAGAAACAAGCACCCGGAGAGACGGGTACATGAAGATTAGAGTCACGCTGCTGCAAGCTGAGGAACTATGAGAAACTAGGAGAAAGGCTTGGAACAAATTGTCCCCTGGAGCCTTCAAGAGGGAGCCCAGCCCTGCCAACCCCCTGATTTTGGACTTCTAACCTCCAAAACTATGACAGCAAATTTCTGCTGTTTAAACCATTTAGTTCATGGTACTTTGTCACGGCAGCCCTGGAGAAGTCATACGCGATACCCCAGGCATTCTACTCTGCTGCCAGTGTACACTTCCCAAAGCTCTGCGTGATGTCCACTCCCCCAGTGATGATGGGGCCACATTCCTCCCCACGCCTAGACAATGTCAGACACGGACTGGGTGCTCATAACGATTTGTTGGAAAAAAAATGACAAATGACCAAATTAATTACCTCCTACGGTGTTAAGAAAAATTACCTCACTCAAAACACTGAGAAAGCGTACCATCTGTCTTCAACCTGCTTTTCCAGGCTTACTCTTTCCCATTGTCTTACATGCATCGTACATTACAGTTGAACTTGGCTCTTAGCTGCACTTTCGAAACACCGGAGTTTATGCATTAGTGCTTGCGTGCGCTATGTGTCAGGCTCTGTGATGCTCATTTTGCACTGCTCTCTCACCCCCTGCTCTCTCACCCCCTGCTAGCCTCTCCTTCACATTTCAACTGGTCACAAGCCTAGAGAGTTACCCACTTATTATTAAACTCTCTGTGATTCCCTAATCATTTTGTCTTTTTATCTCCTCTCTCTGAAGCCCCAAGCACTTTTATGACTCGTTTTGGGCCACTTACAATCTTCCTTGAAATGTGGATATCTGGGAACTAATTTTATATCCACAATTAAATAAAACACTATTTGATGGCTGGGATTGTGTTTTAATCAGATGAGCACTTCACATAGTATGAGTGAAAGTAATATACAGAGTAGACAATATGGACTTTGAACTGGATAAGTTTATTATAAAACTAATGAGATATTTCAGTATGATTCTTGGATCACCTTTACCAATTTTGTGGAAAACAGGGAATGTGACTGCAGAAGCAGAAGTTGGAGTAATGTGAGTCAAAGAATGAGGCCGGCTCTAAAAACCAGAAAAGGCAAATGACCATATTCTCCCCTGCAGTGTCCCGAAGGGACTCAGCCCTGCCTCAACCTTGATTTTAGTAAGACGAATTTCAGAATTATGGCCTCCAGAACTATCACAAATTTGTATTGTCTTAAGTTGCTAGTTTCGTAGTACTTTGTTACAGCAGCAATAGGAAATGAGTACAGACCCAGAAGTATTACTATTGGATACAACAGTATTTTTCTGTGAAATGCTATAGGGAAAGGATATGGCAGCCAAATACATTGGCAAATGTGTCTTGGAGATTCATACATTCCTCTCTTGGAGATTCACAATTCAGCATGTTAGGCATTGAGGAGATTTAAAGTAAGGAATCTGTTTAACCCAGCACTTGGCTAAAAAATTAACCACATAATCACCCCCTCCCCCCAACACACACACACGCACACACACAAAATACATACGGACCGCACTTCACTAGCAACATCTCACAAGCCTGTGTTTAGGGAATTCCAGTGCAAGCTAATTGGATCATTAGGCAAGTGTTGCTCACTGCTGTGGTATCACAGACGTATTTCCTTAGGACGCACTCAGGTATTAGAATCTGAAAGAGAAATTTCTAGTTCTCAGATTCGAGCTTGTCTGGATTCATGTCACATTCACCGTGAGCATACCTACTGAAGGAGAGTAAAGAGCACGAGGCGTTCTAAACAACGGAAGTATTTTGTCATGCCAAACCAAGTATCTAAACCATACTTTAGGTATTTCAGAATTTTAAGTAGTCAGATTTTAAATTGTCCCATTCCAGGGACAGCCCCAAGAATTCTTTCTTAGATTTAGCCACTTACTTAAGGAGCATCACAGATACTCATAAAGTGACCTCCTGTGTGTCTCCTCCTTGAGATTTGCTGGTGTGTAGTGGGCCCACACGGACGGAGGTTAGCTGGGAGGAAGTGTGTGCCCCCAGCAAGGGACACTAAATGCTCTAGACTTTATGTTACCCTCGTGAAGTCTTTTGGCCACTTGGGATAGACGCTCCCATTTTTCCCAAAGCTGAATTATCTGATGCTACATCACCACGAGCCACAACGTGAAGGCAGAATTCTTTCGATTATCCAGAGAGGTTGTTTTCCCATTTTTTCTTAAGGCTTGTTAACAAGAAATGTATTATCTGAAATCCATGATTCCTATACTGTATGCTTTTTGGTTAATTCATTCATTTTATTCAACCGATCTTCATTGATTGCTTATTATCTGCAAGTTATTGGGGCTAGAGTGGTGAGAAAAAAACAAACAAAAAGCCAACAAGCCAGCATGCCTGCCTGCATAAAGCTTCCAGTGGAAGGGATGATATTAATCTCAAAATTAAATAAATAAATCTATGAGCTAAGCCATAGAATAAACTGCTGCTTGTAATTTACTGGTAGCAGCTTTCATTCAAGTATAGGCTTGTCTCTGGGAGTCAGATTATACTCAGGATCAAAAACAGATTTTATATTAGAGAGCATATCAGGTCCGCTCACATTTCTTCAGATTTTACATTTTAAAGCAATCATTCACGATGGATTCAAGAAAGGAGCAAACATAACAAGGCACATAATATGCTTCCAGGTAATCACCAAAAATCCAAACAATGCAGAAAGTGGATTGTAATTACCTGGGTTGAGAATAGGGGTGATGAGAGTGAGGCAACAGTTTGGGTGTGAAATTTAAGTAGTCATCAAAAAACTCAGTAGTCAAGATACATTAATATTGTAAGGCCGTATTTTAAATTAATGCAAAAATGCATGTTGAACAAAATATTTAAAAAATAAATTTTTTTTTTTCCTTTCTTGGATATTTCCTTTCTTAGAGGTCCGTACAGCGCAGCACAGCATAGGTCATTACACTTCAGCAGGCCCAGTGTGCTGGCTATTATCTGTTTGTCCATTCAGACTCAGTCTCCACGCGTCTCCAGTGTGTTTTGTACATTGGTCGGGAAGCTAATTTTTAGGGATCTGCACTAGTGATTTCTCTGGCTCTCTGCCTTCTGACTGGGCTCAACCAGTAGAAAAGTTGGGCAGACTGTCAGAAGACACAAGAATCTTGAGATGGGATTTTGTTTCCTGGTCTCTTTCCTGCAGAGCGGTGGCGATGGCTAAGCTCCTACGGCAAAGGCCACAGCCCCTCTTCAGCGTCCTGCCCCTACAGCTTCAATTCTCTAACTTGGCTCCTTCGAGCCCAGGAGCGGTGATGACCGTCTACTGTTGCCAAGAGTTTTCCACATCCCTCCTTGGTTCCCACAGCCCTGCTTACACCTCTATAAATAGACTCTTTATTGAACCCCCCTCCAATATCCTGTTTGAATAGGCCAAACGTTGCCTGCTGGGACCCGACAGCCTTGGGCTAAGCCGGGTCTTATGCAATGCCAGAACACAAACCGTGACTGAGCAGTGTCTTAATCTGTGCTCCGTGATTAGGAATTTAGCGTAATTAGACCTTGTCCCCCTTGTCCCCTTGTCCTTGTAATCTCTCAGGTAATGGCCTGGCCAGTCTGCCCTCACGGGACACGCCCCAGTCCAGGTTTGGCAACTTGTTTGTTTCACATACGATGAGTAGTTTTTAATGATTGTTGAGGCTAGACAAAGTGCTTGCATAATTAATGAAATTGAGAAAGTTTTATAAATAGGTACTGAATTTAGATGACAGGAAGCATTTATTTAATAAGTTGGATAGCCAATCAAAATTCCTCTTAATTACTAACCTACTTGATCTAAAACTATTTTTTAAACCTGAATAGTTGAGGTACTTAGGTCTATGATGTGATTCTAGACTGGGCTCTGGGCTGAGCTGAACTCAAAGAAATGATTTGTATGATTGCATTAGGTCTCAGCTTGCAAACCATGTGTTTGTCACATTAATACTGACAAAATAATATCCAAAACAGCCTGAGTGGTCTGATGTAAAATATTTGTCTAATAACATAGTTCTTTCTCATGAGGATCATAAAATTTGGTTAACATAATTTCTCCATTATCACTTATGTGTTAATAATTCAGATATTATTACAGTAATTTTTCTTGATTATTGAATTTCAATGAATGTTTCCATTTTTAATTTTTAAGTATGCATTGACAACTGCAATCCTTTGTCGTAAGAAATAGGCAGTGTTAGATTAGTAATATGAAAATGAATAATAGAAGGTAGATATTTAGACATGTGTATAGAAATTATTAATTTTCATAAAAACATAAGATTAAATTGTTAGCAGAAATAACCTACACCTATTCTTTATGATAAAACTTTATTAATACATACTTCTTGCTTGTTTCAAGGCAGAGTGTATTGCAACAACAATATAATGTCTCCTTTTAGTAGGCTGCTTTGGCTTCTGTCTCACTATAAAGTTCTTTGAGTACTCAGTAGAACATTGCTATGTAAAAGGAAATTAGTAGGAAATCTATGATGTCCTGATTGTAAAATACATGATACTCTACTTTCTCATATCCAACCACACTTCCCTTCCCTTCCTTCTCATCTAATGTAGGTCATAATATATTGGTGTTTACAGTGGGTGGCGGATGGAAAGATAACTCGTGACGTCTTTTCTCTATTCGTCACTTCTGTTTTAAGTATGGGGAGTGTCAGGGTTCCATGAAAGACAGTGATGTTGACATCAATTTCTCTGTATTGTGCAGACATAAAATCACAAACATTCTGGGGCTTCTAATTTGGTCAAAATTTTATTTACTCACATTATTTATTATTGCTAAAATTTTACAATGTTATAATAGAAATTCACACTAAATTCAAGCAGTGAGTCTTTAAAAGTATTCAAACAACTCGAATTCCAAATTCTTCTCAAAGAAAATAAGTTAGAGGGCACAGGCAAAAGGGAACAAACTAGACTTTTGCTGGGGCGATGGATCAGTCAGGATGCAGTGAAGTCAGTCCAACTCCAGCAGCCACAGAAGCCTTGCACTAACACAAACACTGTGTGTGTGTGTGTGTGTGTGTGTGTGTGTGTGTGAGTGTTCCTGAGATTTCATTTGAAAAAGCAAAGAAGTTTAATTAAATGTGGAGTGAGACTCCCAGCCACAGAGTCAAACCCAGGCAATGATAGATTGAAGTAGCTTTCCAGCTCTAAGACTACACACTTAATCCATCTATATTTTTCAGCTGCCAGAAATTAAATAAATAAATAAATCCCTTCACTTAACATTTACTTGATGGCTTGCTGTTTTAAAGACTGAAATGGCAAGCCAGATGAAGGAAAACATAGCTAAATAGGTCGTGGTTGAGAGGCCCCCATCTGTTCTGGGCCCCCCTCTCTTACTCCTCCTAAGAGATTGGCCAACACAGTGCAGTCATGTTCAGACTCACCAGTATCAGAGTAATAGAGAGACTCTTGGGGCTATTAATTCACTGCCCATATATTTTAAATGTAAATTAGTACACCTACTGAAATGGGTTGAAAAGAAAAATCATAAGATCAACTTCACAGGCCAAAGGAAAGCACACGCATAATATGGGTACTTAGAGCACATAAAACAGCAAGGATGGCAGGCAATTTGTCCAAAACTTACATATTCTGTGGGACCCAAAGTCCATTTGCATACGCCGTACTGCCATTGTAGTCTTTTGCTTTTTTTTTCCTTCAGTGGTTTTAGGGCTCCACGGAAATTCAACCTGTGCAGTTTATAAAAAGCCTTTGACCGTGCACTTTCAGTTAAAAATGGCATTAGCATCACAACAAACGTTCTAGGGAGTCACCTCAGTGTCATGCACTCAGTGCAATCATCATGGAACTCTGTGGCTCAGAGACCACACGCCCTGTGGCAGCCGTTCCCGGATGTGCCTCCGAAGGGAACGGCAAGACGCCTGATGGGAATGGCCAGGGCACAGGTGCCCTGTTCGGTTTTGGTTTTGTTTCTTATCCCCTGTGGTGATGTTCCCAGTATGGTCCTTTATTCTCTCTCTCTCTCTCTCTCTCTCTCTGTCTTTTTTTAATTGAAGTATATTTGACTGACAATATTATATTAGTTTCAGGTGTACAACATAGTCATTTGATATTTTTATAGACTATGCTTCAGACACAGTTATAAAATATTGATATATTCCCTGTGCTGTACATTACATCCTTGTAACTGATTTATTTTATACCTAGTAGTTTTGTATCTCTTAAAACTTTACACCTGTTTTGTCCCTTGTCCACCCTTCTCCCCTGTGGTAACCACCAGTTTGTATCTGTGAACCATCTGTTTCTGTTTTGTTATATTTGTTCATTTGTTTTATTTTTTTTTTAGATTCCACATAGAAGTGAAAACATACAGTATTTGTCTTTCTCTGCCTTATTTCACTAAGCATAATACCTTCCAGGTCCATCCATGTTGTCTCAAATGGCAAAATTTTATTTTCAAAATTAGATATAAGGCATAGATTCAGTGATTCGAATGCATACACTTTGGAGTTATATGCATCTGGGTTTGAATCCTGATTGGACCACTTGTCTGCCTCATGTTTGGGCAAGTGACTTCACTCCATTAGGCCTTTCTCACCTATAAGTGGAAATAATGATAATGGCACTTAACCCACAAGATGGTTGTAAAGATTAAATTAAATTATGTGTAGATAGTCGAGCCAACAGCCCAGCGCTATAGAAGGTAGCTCTTTTTATAAGTGGCATCAATGTTCATTTTGCTTCCAATCAACCCTCCACACGGTTCATTTCTCGCTCCTGCTTTCCCGTCTGTGTCTTGCAGTCCACAGGACAGGTGCACAGTCCGCCATGTCTAGACCCAGTCTTCCCCTCCAGTGCTGGCTCCCATCGGTGCCTCCGCACACTGTGCCACCCAGCCCCACTGAGCTTTGCACCGCCTGCACCACTGAGGGCCTCTCCTGGCTCCATGTCTGTGTGTGAGCTGCTCTCTCCTCTGTGTGAGCCAACTCCGGGTCACTTTCTAGGACTGCACGCAAGTGTCACTTCCTCTTCACACAGGTTTCTCTTTTTTCTATAATCTCATTGACCTCGGCAGCACTGATCTCCTTGTACTGTAATTACTGCCTATGTGCTTATTTCTTTCACCAGATAACGCTGGTCAGAGATCAGCTACAAGCACCTCTGGTTTTCTGTTCTTTTCATTCTCCTGCTCTTGTCCTGATGTGCTGACAATCAGAACACAGATTCAATACACGTGTGTTACGTACAGGCCTGGGCACCTGCCTGAAATGGGAGACAGCCACATCCTTCTGTTAACTTCAGTACAGTTCAGCATGGTGACTGTAGTTAACAATACTGTACTATGTATTTGAAAGTTGCTGAGAGAAGATCTTAAAAAAAATTATAAGTATGCATGGTGACGGATGTTAACCGGACTTCATGTGGGTGATTGTTTCACAATATATACAAATATAAAGTAGTTATGTTGTACACCTGAAACAAATAGAACATTGTATGTCAATTATATCAAAATAAAAAGTAAAAACAAAAGAAAAACCTTGTTTGCCAATGCCCCACCCCCCCAAAAATTCAATGCATATTCACGTGCTATGCATGAATAAGACCGTCCTTGCCCTTTAGACATTAAATGTCTTTGAGGAGACATGAACATATAAATGGGTATAAAACATGTAAACAATACAATAGGGAGTGAAAGAGTCTGCTATGGGAGCGCAGGAAAGGATCACTTATTTCATTATGAAAAAGTGAAAAACAAGAAAGGTGTTCTTAAAGAGTGGAAACCTGTGTTTCAAAAGAAACATCTCTAGAGGGTTATCATTATTGTTTATCTTTTTTTTTCCTTCAGATTTTCTAAGTACAGCCAATTGCACACATCGACGAGGACGTCTATGAACTTGTTACTCTGGTTAGCATAAGCAACTATAGAGCGAGACCATTAGTCTTGGGTTGCCATTTCAAATGATTCATATTAACATATTCTTAGCACTAAAAGTAAATTGACCATAACTGCATCCTTGATAATTCAGAAGGCACTTTAGAATGCTGCTGTGGCTCAAGGTCAGTGTGAAATAAACTCCTAACAGATAAAGCAAATGGTTATTGGAACATTGTTGGAATTATCTTTAAGTAAACACTAACTGTTTACTTCCTGAAGCAGTAAGAATTTTGCCACCCAATATATAGGACGACCTAGCTGACAGTCAAAAGGCCATCTGCTGTTATAAATAACATAATAGCATACTTATTCACAGTCCCTCTTTCCCTTCCTCTTCTCCAGATTTAAGAAAACAACTCTATAGGACTAGATGTGTGGACATGAAGAATTTCTGCAAAATTAGAGATGACCACGTTATTAACTTTTATCAAATTCTTTGAAATTTTTTATTCAGTTGACACAGAAATAGTAGATGGAGAGATTTCATATTAATCACGGAGGTGGTGAATAGCTGGAATAAATTTCCGTTAAGAATGGCACTTCTGTCTTTGTTCACGTAACTCTTGCTGGGTTAGCAATTCTTTGAGAACTCTTTCAAATTAATGTCATTCATACATGGAGAAGACTTAATTCTTAACCATTTTTCTTAGCATTTTTTCTGCCTACCAAATCCATTCAACAAATGTTCACAATTTGTCTTTCCTTGGGGCTCATACTTTTCCCTAAAAATTTTAGAGGGGATTACACAGAAATATTTGGTCTACAACCTCATTACTAATATCTGTTGGAATATTGAGAGTCAATCAGTCATTAAACATTAAGTGGACAGAGAAGTCACAGTATTTTAAAACTATTTTTGGATTATATGTACTATGCATTATACTCATTTTATTTTCAGATACATGTATTAGCCATATGTATTATGGATAAGTTATTCACCAAAATGAAAGTAAGGCACATGAAAAATAAACTAAGGGAATTACAGATCACTATGAGGAGTTAATTAATATCCCTAAACTTGCTTTTTTTTTTTTTCAATTGCCTTTTAAAAACTGGCGTTGCCATGTCTTCCTGCTGTACAACAAATGTGGATAGATAGTCTCATGAGCCCACTTCAGGATTCATCGGTAATAGGGATTCTATACGTGATTACACAGCAAATGAAAATATTTAGTGTCACACAAAATGGATTGATTTCACTGCATTAATGTCACCGCTTCTGAAAACAACAGTAGCCCGAGCAGAGCATGAACACAGTGAAGCAGAATGCACCAGCCTCTGCTGCTTTGTGCCGGGACCCCTGGCAGACACGGGCATCCGCAGCTCTCCGCTGCCAGCAACCAGCTTCCAAAAGCAGCTGCGGGCAGACATAAGTTTTAATTCTGAGTGAATATGAAAAGGACTTTTCTAAAAACACTTATTTTACGGTACAGGGTAGCCTGGCTAAAAAAGCAGCACTCTTTTTCTACTCCCATTCTCATAAAGATGAAGACAATAATTGGAAAATGAACAGTAACAAGCTTTTGTTCTCCTTTTCTATCTTAATCTGCTTCTGGAGAAGGGAGGTGAAAGAAAGCTCTTCTTTTGTGTGTGTGTGCGTGTGTGCGCGCGCGCGCTTTGTTCTTATCCAATAAGATAAAAATACTTTATATATTTTTAAACATTCCTATGATTTAAAAACCAAAATGACATATAAAAGATCTATGTAGGAAATAACCACATTTTGTGTTTCTTTTGTATCCTTCAGTGTTTCTTTATATAAGCAGATACATTATTTCTCCACTTTCCTAGCAAAAGACTGCACACTACAAAGATTGATCTATACCTTCCTTTTTTTGCCTATAATATATTCTGAAGATTTCCTCAGTATCAGTATAAATGAATGTTTGCATTCTTTTTTATAGAAGCATAGTATTCCATTGTGTAGATATGCAACTTTTAGGTATTAATTACCTTTAAGGTTAGAAAATTGCAAGCTGTAAGTTCCATGCTTTTCTTGAAAACTAAAATCTTTTATATTTGATGAGAATATATTAGACCAAAGGTGAAAAAAAGACTTCAAATCCACAGCTCTAAGACTGTCAATGAATGGTACAGTCACAAATCAAGGGATGATAATTTTATGCTCATGATGCAAAATGTTATTGGTTCTATGAGTGAAAGGTAAGCCCACACATTCAGCTGATGTATCAGCAAAACAGCTGCTATCTCTAAGTACAGAGATCGTTCAAAAACTGGCCACAAAAGCAATTACGTAAAGATTGAGATTATATTTTGCTTTGTAATACTGTATTATTTTTAATGACTTGTTATGTTACTGATTTTTTTCTTCCTTCTAAGAGAATAAACTGCTTCTTGTAACAGGGCAGAGCTGAGGGTGTTGGGAATTTGCAAAGGAGTTAGTCTTTGCAGCAATAAATACTTTTTTTAAGGCTCTAATATGTTATTTTCTTGATACTCTTTTGGATAATCTGGAAGATTGTCAGAGAGATGAAGGGTGTTGGAGGCGGCACAGATCCTGCAAGGCCTTGAAAGCCACTGCTAGGATTTTCGCTTTTACTGCAAGTGGGGTAAGAACTACTGGAGGGTTTTAGCAGAGGAGGGATGTGGTTTTTACTAAACAAGATCACTTTGCTGCAGTGTTGAGAACAAACTATGAGAACAGCTCCATGCAGATGCAGCAGGAAGACCATCTGGCAGGCTGTTGCCGTGTTCTAAGCAACAGCTAGTCAGCAAACTTGAGAAATGGTTGTATTGCAGAAATATTTTGAAGGTAGAGCAAACAGGATTGTCTGATGGTTTGGATGTGGAGTGTGGGAAGAAGAAAGATGTCAAGAATAATTCATGTTGTTTGGCCTGAGAAGTGAAAATAATGGACCTGTCATCAACGTTGGTGAGGATGACTGAGTGGGAAAAAAAAAGGTATATGAGAAAAATTAGGAGTTGAGTTTAATTCGCTTTTGTCATAACCACGGCATGTAACAAAGCATTCCAAACATGGAACGTATTTAAAGACTAGTCATATACTCTTCCTCATTTGGCTGAATTGGCTGGGTATCAGCTGATAGGACCTGAGCTCGCCTGGGTGTGGCTCCAGGCTACAGGTTAGGACATAGTTGCTCCACTGTCTCGTCATCCTGGGACTAGCAGGATGCTGAGGCATATTCTTAGGGGGCAGAAGGCCCCAGATATTTTTTAAAACCTAGGCCCAGAACTTGCGCATGGCCACTTACACTACATTCCACTGTCAAATTCAAAATCAAGGGGATGTCACTAGGTGACCAAGTGCAAGGATATGTGAGTCTAGAGTTCATGGGAGCAGACTGGGCTGGAAATGGAAATAGAGGCATCATCGTGGCACAGATTATATGTGATAGTTGAGATTATCAACTGAGTGAGTGCAATGGAGAAGAGGTTCAAGGTCTGAATATCTTGGGACTCAAAATTGATATAGTAAGGATGATAAGGAAGAACTCAAAACTGAGACTGAAAATTTCCTGCAGAAAAAGTCATGTGAAGGCCTGCAAAGTGTTATGTCCTGAAAGCCAAGTGAAGAAAGCATTATTGAAGGAGAAAAAGTGATTGACTATGTCGTATATTGTGTCTAAGACAAGTAAGATTGGACTTAGAAACCATGGGGTTGTTGGTGACACTGATGAGAGTAGCAAGGCAAAACTCCCTTTGTGGGGCTAAGAGATATTCGGGGGGAAGAATTAAAGCATGTTTGTATAGTGATGGGAATGACCCATAGTAAGGGGAAGTTGCTGAAACTGATGACACAGTAGAGGGCAGAGGGAGAAATACAGGAGCAACGACCTTGAATAAAGGAGACAGGCTGGATGTAGTGCCAGTCTTGAGGGCTTGACTCTAGGAATGCACAGGTTACTTAGAGCAGTGGCTTTCAGCCTAGGGAAATTCTGCCCACATCCCCACCCCAGGGAGCATTTGACCATATCTAGGGACGTTTTTTGACTGTCACAATTGGGAGGCGCTGCTGAAATCTAGTGAGGAAGAGGCCAGAGATGCTGCTAAACAGCTTACAGTGTAGAGCATGGCTTCCCCAAAGCAAAAGTTAACTGGCCCAACATGTCAGCAGTGCTGAGGTTAAGTCCTGAGTTATAGTGAGAGAAGTAGAGCATGTGGGCACCAGTGCTGGTGAGAGGCTGGATGTGGTGGTGGGACCTTGAGAAATGCTGCTTCTTATGGTGTGGTGGCTAATTTTATATCAACTTGGCTAGGCTGTGATGGCCAGTTGTTTAGTGAAACACCAGTCTAGCTGTTGCTGGAACGTAGTTTTTAAGTGTAATTAACATTGAAATCAGTAGATTTTGAGTAAAGCAGATTCCTGTATATAATATGGGAGACCTCACCCAATCAGTTGAAGGCCGTAAGAGCCAAAACCAAAACTCCTAAAGAAGAGGCAGCACTGCCCCAACACTGCAGTGCAGAAACCACACCTGTTTCCAGCCTGCAAATTTTGGACTCAAGGCTGCAACATCAACTCCTACCTTGATTTAGGAGCTTCTACAAGCTCCCACAATTGCATGAACCAATTCTCTAAAATCTCTCTCTCTCTCTCTCTCTCTCTCTCTCCTCTTTCTCTCTGGAGAACCATGAATCATGCCCATGGCTTCACTTTTTTTTTTTTCAGAAAAATAAGAAGCAAATTTGTCATATGAAAGCGAGCATAATGGGGACGTATTGCAAGTTAGAATGGACAAAGAGAAAGTCATTCACTGCCTGGCTGCTTTAAATGACACCTTGAGGCTAATGGTTGTACGTCTGAAATGATTCCAGTCAGGATGAATGTGTCATTTCATGTAGTCCTACTTGGCCTTGGGCGGGACAGCCAGATGTAGATTGTGTACATGTACCTGTGCTGGATGGGGTGGATGGAAAGATGGGCATGACCAGTGTTGGTTTTGCTAGGGAAGTAGGAAGGAAAAGGGGGAAGGGAGATGAAGGTGTGGGAAGTGATTATAGAAGATACCCACATAATTTCATTTGAATCAGGAGGGGAATCAACAAGGAAGGGTTAGAGACAGTGAGAAAGCGAGTCCCTCAGTGAAATGCAGTGCTTGTAGGGTGGAAGGATTGTGTTTTAGAGAGAGTGTTCTAGAGCAAGAAGAGGTTGTGGAGGGGGCATGTGGTGCATGAAATTAAGAGTATGAGGTATTTGTACTTAGTCATAATGACAAAGTCTAGGGTATGACAATGAGAGGGAGGAGCTACATTAGGGAGGAGGACAAGGGCTTTGAAAGGTTAAAGGACCAAGTGGACTATCCATGCGGATATTGAAATCACTAAGAATAATGCATGTGTAGTCCTAGAAAGGTCAGGAAGACAGGAAGGAAGATCTTCCAGGAATGAGAGGAGTGAGCTGCAGGTCATAGCTGCCTACAGCTCACAGTGCTGGTAGGTGGTCAGATGATGTTAGATTCCAGGCCAGGAGGTTATGGAGGAGAGAGGGACAATCATCTAGAAATGGCAAGGGAGAGCAAGAGGGTCCCCACAAGAAGGCCTATCAGCCTGACATTTGTAGGAGAAAAGCAGCCATCACTCCCAGAAGGGCTGTGGGAGGAGCAGTGTCCAGAGGAAGGGACAAAACTCAGGGAACAAATAACCTTCTCGGCCAGCTCCCTTCAGAAAACTCTCAAAAGAGAATTTGAAGCTGGCCTCACTTGGGTCACACGTCCATCCCTGGCCAGTTGTTTCCAGGAGGATAAGCTACTGAAATCAGCAATATTTACCAGCATATTTCTTGAAAGAGCTGAACATTAAAAACATTAAAAAGAAAGGAAAGAGAGTAAAATTAGAGCAGCCCAATGTAACAGAACACAAAAATGCCTCTTTTTCAAGAAAAGATTTATAATAACATAATGCAGTGTGTAGTATTGCTAACAGTACATCATTATGTTGCTTGGGAGTTTGGGGACAGGAAAGAGAAAGAAGCAAGCCAACATACTACGAATATTAAAGACCCTGAATCTAAAATCCATAAATTCTGAGTGTTCCTTGAATTTGTTTTATTATTATTCTGTTCTCATTGACACACTGCTGTACTCTCTTTTAAATTGGTAGAGTTCATCACTGTAGACATGTTCTGAAAGGTGGCTCTTTTTAGATTATGGAAGTAATAAATTCAGAGGAAGTATTTTTATGAAGTAGGCAGTTGTGGCTTGTTCCAAATTTATATCACTTAAGTGAAGCAGAGAGTTGAATAGCACTGCTCAGTGGATGTTTTGGGGAAAAAAATTGGTTGTTCAGGTTAGGCTATTATCACCGTCGCCAAAGAACCTGAGGTCTAATTCCATTGCATAATTATTCAACTTCCCAGTTCACTTGAATATATACACACCCAGCTTTTAATGATCAGCTTCTGATTAGGAGAAAGGCGAATTGGAAGAGATAGAAAATCAAAGTGAATGTCTATTAATGCAACTCACGGTTCAAACCCCTGGAATGAAACAGGACAGAGATAGGAAAGAAAAAAAGTTAACAAAAGATGTCAGCTCCTTGACCTAGAATGGAAATCTCGGTATTCATCAAAGGCAAGGAACTATACCACAGGAAACCCTTAACATATTTTTAAATGCCTTTTAGCAGAAGTCTTAAATTTGAGTCTAGTCTTGACTCTAGCTAACTGGTTAACTTGGAGCAAGCCACTTACCATCTTTAAGCCTTGATGGATAAATTTCAAAAATTATAAACTGATGTAAAGCATTAATTATTGCTCTTATTATGATACTCGACTATAAATGGTTGTGTGATATATGTGTATATGTGAAAAATATGTATTAGGAATGTATGTGTAATATAAGCTGGGAACTTTAAAATAATTTTATTTAGGGTGTATGTATTGCTTATTAACTGTAACCTTAGACAACAGGCTTGACCTCTCTGAGCTCATGTTTCTCCATTTGTACCTATGCAGAGTTGTTTGGAAGGTTACAGGTGATTTTATATAATTTCTAACACAGGTAGATAACTTAAACTAGAAACTATTAATTATTTTCACACACTTTCATATTCCTTGGCTTTAAATGTTATCACATATTTGAAGCCTTAAAATTATCTAAACCTTCCGTTCTTTAGTTTTTATTCTAAAAAAACAAAAGAGGATTGATACTATCTACATTTCTACTAGTGGGCTTTGTAGCATGATTTCTGTACTGCTAGCACTGGATGCAATAGACAGTTTGAGCTTACTGGGAAAAATCATGACTCAGAAGTAGAAATGAGTCGTATCAATTACTTCTCAGAAGAGTGTGCTCTGAGAATGAATGGTTACACTTTGACAGCCACAGATCACTAGGCTTGGGGGAATATGTTCTTGTAACAGCAGTGATTTTTCTAAGTGGATCAGGATCTTCTGTCAACTGTGGAAAAAATCGTTTTTAAGTCTGTTTACCATCATTTCTGGCAGAAATATGTGGAAAGACTCCATGATCTCATATTAGATTCCTTTAAAGAGTAAGTGATATTGGCAGAAATACAGAAATTGGGTTGGTAAGCCCCTGCCAAGCTCAAGATTGTACATTTAAATAAGTGATAATATGTTTAAAATAAATATGATATTACTATATATAAAGTATTTTATTCTGATGTAACTTTAATATACCATTATGTGTTCATACTTCAGTGTCATTTCCATTGCATTTTGTGTAACTTTTTAAGCATCTTTAATATTATATAACTGATATACCACAAAATTAACCATTTAAAGTTTACAACTCACTGGCATTTTGTATACCCAGAGTTGTACAAGCATCACCACAATCTAAGTTTCAAACATTTTTATCAACCTAGAGATGAACCTCACATCTGTGATCATTTACTCCATAATCCTTACTCCCATGTTCCCTCCAGCCCTAGGCACTAGGCTAATATACTTTCTGTCTTTATAGATTTGCCTATTCTGAACACGTTGTATCGATGGAATCATACAGTATGTGGTCCTTTGGAATGGCCTCTTTCACTTAATGTTTTCAAGATCCATTCATACTGGAGCATGTATTGTACGTTATTCCTTTTTATTGTCAAATAACATTCCAGCATTTTATCTACTCATTCATTGAAGACCATCTGTGCTGTTTCTACTTTTTGCTATGCTGGATGATGGTATCATGAACATGCATTTGTGTAAACATGTATTTTTATTTCTCCTGGGTTTATACTTAGAAAGGAAACGCCGGGCCATAGGGTAACTCTGTTTAACATTTTGAGAAACTGCCAAAATATTTGAAAGTAGTTGTGCCATTTTATATTCTCACCAGCAGTGAGTGTTGATTCAAACTTCTCCACATCCTTGTCAACACTTGCTATTGTCTGTACGTTTGTTTATAGCCATCCTGGTGGGTATGAAGTAGCATCTCAAGCAGTTTTGAGTTACATTCCCTAATAACTGATAATGTAGAGTATCTTTTTATGTGTTTATTGTCCATTTGTAAATCTTCTTTGGAGGAATGTCTACTCAAATTCTTTGCCAATTCTTAAATTGAGTTGTCTTTTTATTACGGAGTTCTGCATGTTCTTTGTATACTGTAGGTGCATAAAAATCCATTATTGGATGTGTGATTTTTAAATATTTTCTCCCATTTTCTGGGTTGCCTTTTAACTTTCTTGTTGGTGTCATTTGCAGCATAAATTTTAAAATTTAATGTAGTCTAATATGTCTTTGTTGTTGTTTGCACATCGGTATTATATCTAAGAAAGCATTGTCTAAACCAAGGCACAAAAATTTACATCTACATTTTCCTTTAAGAGTGTTGTACTGTTGCTCTTATGTTTAAGTCTATAATCCATTTTGAGTTGATTTTTGTACATGAGGTGAGGTGGAGGGCCAAAAATTATCCTTTTGCATGTGGCTATTTGAGCACAATTTTTGAAAACTATTCTTTCCTCATTAATTGGTCTTTGTACTCTTGTCAAAATCAATTGACGGTAAATGGGTTATTTCTAAACTCCTAATTCTATTCAGTTGATCTATAAATTTATCTTTATGCCAGGATCACATAGTCTGGGTTGATGCAGTAAGATCTGGATTTGTGATTTGTTAGTTCTTCTACTTTTTTCTATGAATGAATTTAACATGAGAAAATAGAAATAAAATGTCAAAATATTCAGTTAAATTTTTTCCACACCCTTGAATATTAAGTCATGTATTTCCAAAAATTCCCTGGGTCAAAAGAAGAAATAAAATTAGAAATTAAACAATATTTATACTAAATACCATTGAATATGTAACCCATTAGACCTGTGAGATGCAGCCAATGCAGAGTTTAGAAAGAAATTTACTATTTGAGTGCATATTTTAGAAACTAAACACTAAAAAAAAAAATCTAAACTTGATCTCAGTAAGCTAGGAAAAGAAATTTAACCTATACAATGTGGAGTAAAGCATATAAATAAAGCAGAATTCACTAAAATAGAAAATAAATATGCAAGAGAGGAATACTAACAAAGCCACAATTTGATTAATTTAAAAATTAATAAAAGTAATAAACTGCTATCAAGACAAATCAGAGAGAAAAAAAAGGAAAACACAAGGTACCAGTATCAAGAAAGAAAAATAGAAATTTAACATAAAAATTAGACAAAAACAGAATGCAGACAAGTGTCAAAGAATTAAAGATGATGATCTGGTCAGAGTATAAATTGGGTCTTGTCATTTTTACTTTTCAAAAATTAAAAAAAAATTTCCCATTGCTCTGAGGATGAAAAAAGGCAGGTACGATCCACTCTTGTCTGTGTATTCAGCCCCTCTGCCAGTGCTTGAGTTGCTCTTTTCTCTGTAAGCTGCAGCCAACCTGGCTAGTGGCATCTTTCAGTTCTTAGACATACAGAGTTCTAACCAGAGTTAGGATTTTCACAATGCTACTGCTGCTGGCTTTGACTGGATGAGACAAAAAATCTTGAATGGGTCCCTCACTTCTGAGAAAACTGGATCACATATTTTGCTATCTTGTTTTAACACGATATAATTTCCTAAGATATGAAATAGTCTATAGCATAATATCCAATTACATTATTCAATTAGTACTGTAAGTTATTCTTCTTGAATTATAAAACTATTATATAGTGATTTAAAATATAGTCAATAAATACACAAAAATAGAAAAGAGAAGAAAAAGCAACCCATAATCCAATCTTCTAAAAGTATTATTAACATTGAGTTTTATACTATATTTTTATATAATGTAATTTTAAGTAATTTTCCACATTGTTGTACTTTTACGAGCCCATAACATTCCATCATATGGTAATAGCATAAGTAATCATTTTCTTTCTGATGAAAAATTATGTTTTGTCTCTTTTCTGTTATAAATAATGCCTTGATAAACATCTTTTTTCATGAGATATATTCTGAATTTAGAATTATTTTGTTAGAGCATATTTCTTAATTGTGTGAGTAGTAGGTCAAAAAATATGCACAATTTTGGAGTAATAACTACATAACACCAAATTACTATCTAAAGAATAAGACTGCTGCCTGCTTCATTAGAAGACTATGACAGTGCCTGTTCTTTTGAACTCTTCATATGACTGGATTTTCTCCAGTCCAAAATTTTTCAAAACTTTTAAAAATATTTTCTAATTGGATAACAGACACCATATTTCATTTTCAAGGCAAATTTTTATTTATTTTGTTACAAGTACTTTCTACGGAGGTTCATAGTTGAGTTGCATTTTCTTTAGCATGTACATGTTTTTATTCATTTTTCTATTGCAAGAAAATTGCCTTTAGTTGTCAACTTTTCAGACTGCTTGAAATCATCCTCAGTGAGGTTACATAGCCCACATGCATAGGACAGAAAATAGCGAACAGATGACTTTTACAAGAGAAGGGGTATTAGTTTTCTATGAAAAGTATTTGAATTGACTTTCAAAAAATTCATCAAGTAGCTTATAAGAGCTAACAATTTCTTAATTTGTTATTCTTTACCTCCCTCCCCGTCTTGTAAAGCACTACATTAGACACAGTTAAAAAAGCACAAAGTCCCTAAGGCGCATCTGCTCCGTATCCAGGAAAGGTTGCTGATAAAATTGTTAATTAGCAGCTTATCAAGATATCCAGGTCACTGTGTATTGTAAAATGCCCATGGGCCACATGTAAATTATTCATAAATTAACATAGGAAAAGCAAAAGCTAGATCAGCAAGTTGAAGGTCTTATCTACCTGTTATACTAAAATGCTAATCAGCCCATGATTATTAAAGATGCGTATAAATATAAATAAGAACTTCTGAACAAAAAAAATACACATTATAATGACTTCAATTAGCTTAATAAAACTTTCAAATTAAACTCACAAAATTGTTAAAGGTCAGTCATCTTTGATAAATCTAGAGTTTTTCTAGTGAAACCTGTGCAATTCAGCTTAAATAAAAAGAATTTCAGTTAGTTACATAAAATACCCCAGGGAAGATCAAGAAAAACAAGTATCATTTTCCTACATCTCTAATATCTATAAACTTTTTCTAAAGTCTCTTCCCCTAGTATCATTTCTACATACAATTGAAGTATTAAAAAAATTTATGCCTGACACAGACATTTGGGGAATTCTCACAAAGTTTATTTTCCACCAATAACAAACAGAACGAAGACATTGTTCTGATTCACACATGCTAACTTATACCCACTTGGCAAACATCTGAACACACCTGTACAACAGTATAGCTATCTGTCACACTTGGTTGGCTATTTCCATCCCAGTTTCCATTAAGAAT
Source organism: Vicugna pacos (assembly GCF_048564905.1). Lineage (NCBI taxonomy): Eukaryota > Metazoa > Chordata > Mammalia > Artiodactyla > Camelidae > Vicugna > Vicugna pacos. Next base: position 18,304,450 of record NC_133012.1, read on the forward strand.
TAATTTTATTGCTATGTGATTAAAAAAAAATACTTGCATGCCATTGTTGAACTTTAGATTTTCTGCTGTTGCAAACAGCTTATTTTTTCAAGGTATGAAATATCCATTGTGTCCTATTCTGTTTCCAGTATGTACTAGATACCAACATTTTCACGACAGAGACAGTCCAGGTACTGCTCTCAGTGGCACTGCAGGAATGGATACGCTGCTGGTGGAGCCGGGCTATTAGCTCATTGCATATTCTATTAACGGCTTCCTACCACCAGAACTGCGCACTCAGCTCTGTTCCCAGAAACTGACTGATGTATTTATGAGGGTACAGAAGATGCTCAAATAGGTCCAAATCAAGAACTGACAAAATACAGTGTGTTTTATTTACTGAGCGTTTTTCATGTGATCTAGCCAGTGTGGAATTCTTTGATTTATTATTGTCATCATTATTATTTTGCTTTAGCCCTCACAATAATATATAAGAAAGTTATTTTTATGCAAATCACTTTATAGAGGAGGAAGCTGGGACGAGCGGGGCTGGTAATTTCACCCAGTTCCCGTAACTAGTGGCAGGTGCTGCTGGGCCAGCTTTCTGGTCCCACAGCGTGTGGGTTTTGCCATCACACTGCAGCAACAGTTTTTAAGAGCATGGTCTTTTTCAAGGTCAGGCCATTGACTCCAGTGCCGCTTCTGATAACAAGATTCAACATGTTGTGTAAATTGCTTTCTTTATAAAGAGAGTAAAGAAAGAACCTGGTCTCCTCTACAAGCTTCCTCACTCCCTTTTCTGTTCTACAAACAGTAGGAATCTTTCCACTCGTGCTTTGCACTCTGATTATTATTTCATTTCTGTTGTACGATCAACTTTGTTCTGGTGCCCACCAGAGAAGGAAGGAGAAGCTTTGTGTTAAAAATTTTAAATAATAACCTTAATGGGATGCACAGTAAAATGATCAAAGCTGTGGGAAAATGAAATCCAATGTAACAGTATCAATCTAACACCTCCACACAAGGCAGACATTCAGCGTTGAAACATTTCAATAGCCTGTTGATGAAACTGTATTTCTAAGGGCACAAGCCTGCTTTTCCGAGTTTTAATGAGCATTCACAGTGTTAAAGCAATTTGCTTATTCCTCTTTAATTTATTTGTATTGAATGAAGCTTATTCAGCCATCAGGAAATGTGCTCAGCCTTGTGATAGCGAAGACATAGAGATGTTTGTAAACACTTTTGGAAAAGGAAGAGTCTGTGGAGAGAAAGCAGAAGAGGAAGAAATCCCTGGCTTTGAGGATATTAAAAAGTGATCAGGTCTGGTAACCAAGAAATGCAGACAGGAAGGGGATGTTGAAAGAAATCAACCTTTCCAGAAGGACACTTGGCCCAGGGTCAGCTGGAGAGAACTCATCACCTCTGAGTGCACAAAGGCCTCTGGTCCAAGAGCGGGGACCCAGGCATTCACAACTGCTTTACATAGACCAGTTCTCACTGGACGCATCACGGACAAGTCAAGAAAACCTTATGTTCAATTGTACGTCTTCAGTTCTGTGCTGCCCAGCAGGTAACTACTTTCTGGCAAAACTAGAGCAAACCCAGAACCCACTGCTGCTCCCTTCACGACAGTCAGACCACAGGGAGTGTTATCAAGGTGGAAAGTGAGAGATTATATTTTAATGGTTTACCAAAATGCACCAATTATTCCTCTGCAAAGTGCTATAAACTCTATTCTTTTAAAAGTTATACGAATAGGAAACAATTATTCCAAAATGCTGCTCCTCGTGTTCACAGCTGTACAGAAAAGATGCTGTCTCACCATCAAACAAACTGCTTGGTATACACAATGGGTGTGTCTTTGAGAAACCGTTATTTTGCTTTTCAGTGAAGATTTTGGTAACATTTTCTGTTATTTTTAAAAGTGATGTTTCAGTGAGTTCTATAATTTTTATGATGGAGGTGATTTGCTGATATCTTTGGTGGTGATGATCTGGTGGTGATGATTGAGATTTTCAGATAAGACTGTGAAAATTGCCTCGAGAACTGTAAAGCCTCAACCTCTCTGTTTGGCTAACGTCTTTAGCCGGAACTTAGGCATCACTTGGGAATATGAGTTGATGAGATTGTTGTGGAATTGAGGAGGAAACTGTTTCATGTCTGGTTTGTGATGTGTACAACATAAAAACAGGCCACATGAGAACCTCTTAACAGAATAAACTAATTCAAAGGAAGCAATAGCCTAAAACGGAAGTGACCGTGAAGATGCCATTCCTGTCTCTTTGCTCAAATTCCCCTTCCTCCCCTCAAATCTGCAAAACTCTTGTGGAGGACTTAGTCATCTCCAGGATTTGGGATGGGACTTGAGCCAATCTTATGTGAATTCCAGGGGCCGGGAAACGTCAGCTGATATTCAGATTACACAAGCACAACCAGAAGCGGGTAGCCTGCTGGTAGGACGTTACTTGGCAGAAAGTCGGGGGAAGAAAAGAGAAGAGAAGGATCACTTTCATTTATGATACATTTCAGCCCACACAGAGATGCCTGCATGCTGTGCAGGTGACGCACTAATCTGCCCCATCCATCCCTCTCTGGATCATAGATTCAGAGGTTTTATGGTTGTCAAGTCTCTGGACTCCAAACACAAGCCTCTTTTATGGACAAAAGACAAATTTATAGATAAAAGGACAAACAGCATGCTTTGGGAATAGCATCTTTTGGCCCTAATAATCTTTCTGGAAATGTCAAATCTATTAAAAAAAAAACCTTTTACAATGTAGCAACAATACAGAACCAAAAATATTACATACAAATCTTTAGAGAACTCACATAACAAAATTGTATCACCTATAATCCAGTAAAAGTGTTTGGACCTGTAATGATCCCCGTTAGCTTTTGTTTTGGACAAGATTCAACCAGTGTTAGTGGGAAAGGAAAATGTTAGCAAATGAGTGCCCTGGGTAGTTTTGTTCTCTCCCTGATGACTTGTAAAGATGGCTTGTGCCTTAAGAATTGATTTATTGGTCTCTAAAAGACTTTTTCTTTCTTTTCACTAATTTAAAAAAATTGTAATTTGTTTAAAGTACAGTATTTATCATAAAAGCTTGAATAAGGAAATTCGATGGAGAAAGCAAAATATCACGATGGGTAGAAACATACTAACTAGTCCAGAAAAGTACATTTAGCAAAATCAATTGAACTATCTGGGGGGAGGTTCTGGTTGGACAGTGCTCTGTCTGCTTGAAGGCAGTTAGAAAAAAGTGTGGGGGAAATGACAAAAAACTTAAGGAGGATGGTGCCCATGGCTATCCAGTCATTAGTGAGAGTCTTCCGTGGGCAGAATCAACAAGTACTATTGATTTTTATGGAATTTGAGGCAGTTGCCAGGATTTAAAAAATTGCAAGATTAAAAGAAAAGTTGGCTAAAGAATCTTACTGTCAACAGTTGGGGAGTGATCACAGTCTGTGACATGACATTTGTTCCTTAAATCCTACAACTAAGTTTGTGTAATAGGGTAAAATTAACGCATGGTATTCTTAAGTCAGCAGCATTCACCTAGAGTCCTGAGAAACACCCTTCGTAACGAACGTATTGACCTTGGCAGAGAATCCTCACAATAACCGTTTTGTGTATGAGCTCTGAAGTCACAAGAGCAGAGCTTCAGTTCTGGCTCCCCTCCTCAGTAATTGAGTGAGTCTGGGAATCAATTAACCTCTCTGTGCCTCTGTTAATTCACCTGTAATGTGAGGATAATTATAGCAACTAACTCATCTCTATGTGCCGGGATAATAGTGGTATCTACCTCACAGAGTTGTTCTGAGACTTACGGTAATAAGTGTAAAGTATTTAGAACAGGATATCCTTGGCAAGTATATCCCCCATAATACTAGATATTAATATCTTTTTAATATCCTAAATTTACAGACAAGCAAGTCGAAGTTCAGAGAGCCTGTAAGCTACAAACTGTGTCTCCAGGAAGCGACAGGGCAGGGGATAAGAAGCAGATCTACTTGACTGCAAAGCACTTTTTCTTTTCCACATCATCATATCATAGGTCTGCCTATAGTTCAAAATAAAAGAAGAAAAACAAGCAGGTCATTGGTTTGGTTAGGTGAGTGAGATAAGAAGAAGGAGGGCTGACTGTGGTAGAATGGTGAGTTTACGACTCAGCGGTAAGGTTATTTGAGCTGGTGACTTGGTCTGGGTCTACGTGTGGGAATGACTTAAGAAAATGAAATGAGCGGTTATGTTTTTAAGCTATCCAAAATGTTGTCCTATCTGGGTTAGATGATAAAGGATTATAAACAAACCTCTTAACATTCTGTCTTAATTTTGTACTTTGTAAATTAAAAAGAATAGACCAAAGTCGTCTTTTAGCCCCCTTACCCAGTTCAATCTTTGACTCAGGTGTATACAATTAGCATTAACTTTTTGTCTGATCCAAACTTCTTTCACATTTTAAATGACTCCTTGCTACCGTCTTCATGGATATTTATTGAGTCCTTACTAAGCATGTAAACCATAACAATTATTATAAAAGTTAAAGAGCTAAGTTAGTGTTAATCCTGCACTGAAGAATGCCGCATTCTAGTGGGAAGAGCAAGCCATATGCACAAAACATTCTATGTGAGGCAGAAAGCAATTCTTTCTCTTTGAACATGTAACGAACTCAAACCTTGAAAGACGTGGGGTTTGAGCAGGAATTGGAAGGTATAGACATGAAGGAGAAGAATGATATTTTGAACAAGTTTAGGGAACATGAAATGTATGAACCAAACAGCTTTGCTGATGTATAGGGGATGTGCTTGGAGAAACAGAAAATGAGGTACAACCTCTCATTAGGTGCTTATGAGATAACAGGGACTGGGACCGTGGGGTCAAGGTAAGTACTTGAGAGCAGCCTGGGGGCAATAAGGAGCCATTGCAAGTTTTCAGCAGAGGATGACCAGATTAGAGCTATCTTTCTAGGAGAAGAATCTGACAGCAGATGACGTGGTGGGGAAGAGACTGCAGGAAGGTCAGCCAGTAAAGAATTGCCATAATTCTCAATCTACATCACTGAATGGACAAATACATATCTTTGATTGAAGGACCTGGTTTAGCCCTTTGCCGGCCCATTAATATGCTTATTGAATGAATAAATAATGGTATAAGATTAGAAAAAATTTGTTTAAATACTCTGCTGACCCATAATAAAATCCAGTAGACTTGAGCTGACAAGGTAATAGGTAAAGCTGACAAAAATATAATAGCATTATAGAAAGCAGATTAAAAAACAGGAGTGTTTTTGTCCACACGACCCAAAATATCTTCTAATCCATTAAAATGTTCATGTTATTTGCAAAATGGCCCTGTTTAATATTTTATTTTTACTCATTTCCAAAAATGCAACCAAAACTCCGATATATTTCACATCCAAGCTTGTGCCGTGAAATATGATAGTCTGTTCAAACAGTATCATAATTACACAGCCTCAAAAAATTTACACAAAATCTTTCTTTTTAAGCATTAACTTTCATGAGTGTTTATTGATAGCTGTATAGGAGCCTAGCAGATGTAAGGATTGTATTTAACACGTCTCCTTTCCTTAAACAGTTTATCTGATATTATTAACACAAGTAAAGCCTATCCTTTTCTGTTTACCCTGGGACACTTGGCAAATGATAACTTGCAAGCTTTCACTAGAGCTTACAAAATTATCAGCTCTTACACAGTCGATTGCTATCACAATTTTTTGAGTCTGCCTAAATGTCTTAGTGGTTTCCGTATCTTTTGTTATATGATCAACTTTCTTGGAAAGAGGGGGAGATATGAGCCCTGCCTCTTTTCCTTAGAACTAAAGAGATATTGCCTCTCATGGAGAAACGCCTCTTTTTACTTGCCCTTTTGGCCTGAGTCACAGCCCTTAAGCAATAAAGGGTAAGTTGCATAACTGTGGAATGTCTCGCACAGTGAGGGTCTAGGAGGAAACGCTTCTGGTGTTGAGCAACTTGTCCATTTTGCTTCTCTGGGGCCATTTAGTGTATATAGAGACCTGGAAAGACCCCAGTAAAAGTGGAGGAAGCCTGTGTCCTCTCACCTGGTTCAGTGAATCTTCTTATAAACTGGTTATTTGGAAAAGTTAGCAAATGGGAGTCATAAAATATGATCTTACATACATTGATATTTTATCTATCCATCTAATTGGCTTTTAATTTATTATCTAGTTAATCTTTGATAGGAGGCCAATCCCATTTTTAAATATGGGTTCACAGATCGGGGATTCAATATTTTTTTTTCACAAATCACACTCATAATTCATCTTTATAATTTTAGAATTATGGTTTCTTTGGAATGAATTAGAAATAAATGACAATCAGACAGCAGCATGGATGCAGAATCCTAATGAACATTCTTTTCCACTCCAGTCTGCTTGGTTGACTTGCCCATATACCATCAGTAGCATTTTTTAACAGTTTGTGCTCAAAGGACTTTAAATGCATTTTTATTAGTTTTGATAGAAATAGCAGCCCTTCCCTTGGGCACTCAAATTTCACCACTTTTTTAAACAGCTAATTAAAATATGTAGTTATAATAATAAGTAAACCTGGCATAAGTAGGTCTGGGAGAAAATGCGAGTAGCCCTTGCTAAGCACTGGACTCAACGAATGGGAACAGGATTGCGCTGTGACGGGGAAGCATGGTGACCAGCCACAGGGTTTCAGTGGGCTATGGCAGGGGTGTTCAACAAAACAAATGAAGACCATCAATTAATTGTTGTGTTAATGAAATGGAGATTGATTAAATAAGCTTATTCCTCTCTGGCTTTTTCAGCATTTGGGCTTTGACCAAATCTCCAAGGCAGTTGTTTAATGTCAAGCATACAAAATATATATGAGGTATCTTGAGTCTGTAATAGTTCCGAAAAATGACTTTTCTTTATTTTTTTTCTTTATAAAATGTAATTGGTACATTTCATATCAAAATAAATTGTAGCTGAGAACTACTAATTATTATCGAGCACTCAAAACAGGTCCTCTGCTCAGTGTTTTTAATCAATTTGTGTTTAATCTTTTTTTAACAACCCCATGAATTTGATACTAGTGTTATCAGCATCAGCAGATGAGGAACAGGCTCAAAAATGTAAAGTTACTTATCAAGAATCTTACAGGTAATAGGCAAGTGCTACAGATGAAAATTCATATTCTTCTAACCGTAAAGCCTAAGCTTTTAACCATTATGCCATCGTTTATGATTGTCCCATTTGTTTATTCATTTTTTTTAAAGAAATCTACATTTGGGGGGACCACTGAATGGATTTCTCCACCACTAGGTTTCTCAATCTTGAGTGCTCTGCCTCTCGTCTTTCCCTAAAGATATTAATCTTCAACTTCTCTGTCTAGTGTCAGTACTAATTGCTAAATTTAAATGAACAAAACTTATTCAATGTTTTCATGACAGTATTTTCACATCTTAACAAATTTTTTTAAGGATCTGGGGGTTCTTTAAGTTTCTTCTTCTGTCTCTCCCTTCCTCCCTCCCTTCCTTTACTTTTTAAAAATAATCCACATTATGACATTCATTAGTGTCTTAACTGGTCTCTTCTACTTCCAATCCTATCTCCCAGCAGTCTTTCCAGAGCACAGTGGTCAGAGTAGTTCTACTAAACTATAAGTCTGACCACATCACTGACCTGCTCTGACCTTCCAGGGGCTTCCTGACTTACCAACGACATTAATCACACATCTCTAAAGACGTTTGAGACCTTAAGGGATTTGCTTGCCTTCCTGACGTCATCTCCTTCTGCTCCTCCCTCCTCCTTGCTCCCTTGGAGCACATCAGGCTTCTGCTTCTGGGTTTTTGCACTTGCTGGTCCCTTTCTCGGAACCCTCGTCTCCCAGATGTCCACTCTCACTACATTTATTTATTTTTTTGTCCAAACGTTATCCTTTCTTTGGGCTCTTTGGTTGCTCATCCTATTTAATATTATACATTTTGGCATCTTCTGTCCCCCTTTCCCACTCACTATACTTTTCTCCATAATATTCATCGCCTTTTAATTGTGTGTTATTTTAGTCATTTATGTCATGTTATGATGGTTAGGTCTCTCTAAGTAGAATGTCTGCTTTGTTCCGTAGGTGTATCCTCAGGGCCTAGACCAGTGCTCAGCACAGAGTAATGGTCTACCTTGTGTTGGTTGAATGACTAAATGAATGAATGATGATTTTAATTAACACTTTATCAAATTATAATGTATGTGGGTTAGAACCTGAACACGTTTAAAAGCATTTGTGAAACTGTAGTCAGTTTAAAGATTAGATCTTTAGACTTAAAATATAAGGTAGGAAGAAGAAATTCATAAGATACAATAGTATTTTACTTTGACAATTCAAAATTGTTATTTAATTACAGGAAAGATTTTAAAATGCTGACATTTTGTCACCTAGTTATATTATAAAGGAAAATGTGTCTGTATAATATGCATATAAATGACATACATATTTATACACACACACACACACACACATACATATATGCTTAAACACACAGACACACATCTCTATATTAGAATCTTAGGAAGTATATTCTCAGGTTTTATTCGGCAAAAAACACCACAGTATTCTGTCCTGTGGTAGCTTTATAATCTGCCGAACCAACTTCATCTAAGTCTGTTACAATTAAGGGACAAAGAACAGGTATAAATGCACTGTATCGAGGAGTTCTTCAACTTAAAAGCTTGACTAGGAGGGAGTTATATCACCCTGTTCTCAACGTCTTCAGAGGCTTAAGAGTTTGGGCTGAAATTGAATTACACAGCTGAAAGACACATTTTCAGATCATGCTTGCTATATGAGTTTCCATGGGGAATACAGAGACCAAAAATAAATAACCAGTCTTAACTTGGCGCAGAACGATGTCACATGCCTGCTAGGTTAGGAGACATGGAAAACCTACACCCATTGTGACTATTTAGAAGAAATATTCTGGTCTTCTGCTCTATACTTCTGCCATAGGAGCTCCTGCTCATTTGGCAAGAAAGATACATCAAGTGTAATTTTAACATCAATATTAAGGGGAGGCATTTTCACTCACAGAACAATCCAGCCGTGTCCACATCTGTCACAGTAAATGGAAGGGTCTGCATTAGAAAATCTGTATGCTTCTTTCCAATTCTATCGTGGCATGATGCTAAAAAATCTCAAAATTTACAATTTGTCTAATATCATAAGTTTTTTTAAGGCCTGAACCTTGTCCCCTTACCTCTAGCTACACTATAGCCCTGTTCATAATTTTTCCTGAACTTCAGTTGTTCTATAACATGATCTTTAGAAAATGACTAAACTAACAGATAATACCATTTGTATCACATTCTTAGTTGACTAATTATATTGGTAAACTGACCAGAAAAGGTCCTTAAAAATCATTTCTCCAGGCAGACATGCGAACAAATGATGCTGGAGGATAAATCTCCAGCAGGGTTAGCACACAAAAGAAAACTGCGTTCAGCTGAAAACTCCACTTTTGAACTCCTTGCTCAATTCTGAGTTGCTTCTGGACGAGCAGAAAATTACAGTGTCTGTTTTTCCTTCCAGTTTTATTGAGATATAACTGATACACAACACTGTATGAGTTTAAGGTGAACAGCATCATGGTTTGACTTCTGCACATCATGAAATGATTATCACAAGTTTAGTGAGTATCCAACATCTCATACAGATACAGAATTAAAGACACGGAAAAAATTGTGTGTGTGTGTGTGTGTGTGTGTTTGTGCATGTGATGAGAACTCTTACCCTCTAAACAACTTTCAAATATAATATCCTGCAGTGTTAATTATATTTATTGTTTTGTACATTATACCCCTAATACTTATTTACCTTATAATTGGAGGTGTATACCTTTTGACTGCCTTCATCCAATAGACAGAAAAAATAATAATGTCTATTTAATCATATAAGGAAGAAAGTCTAGCTCACTCAAGTTTTCAGTTAGTGGTTATATAGAACAGGATTATATAGAATTGGGCATATTTCAATTAGTTTGTGTCAGCTTCTAAAGCTTTATGAACAGTTATTGGAGAAAAAATCCTGAAAATGGGTCAACAAATTTAGTGGGTTTCTGGAAAGATGTTACAGATTTTTTTTTTTAATGAGACCTATTACTTCCCTGGATCTGTTTCTGCTTCTGGAGTGAGCCCCATGCAGGGCTGCCGGAAGTGCTCTTAGAGGGGAAATCGGGTCGAATGCTTTCTTCACCCCCACCCTTTTGACTAGGAGAGAGTCTTTACTAGCCATGCTGAACCAGTTATTTTCCTGGTTACCATTTCCTCATCCGTGTCTAACTCCTTACCAAGTAAATATGTCAAGGACAGGGAATTTCAGGCAACTCTTAACTCGTTATCTTTTATGAATCTCAACTATACAGAGTTGAGTTGTAAGAGTGGAAAAATTGATGTTCCTCTTTCTAAGATGTCTTGTGGACCACCACCAGGCAAAGCACAGAGCTTTAAAGTCTGGATGCTTTGATGTTCTCCTGGACAGTCTTTAACTTTCATACAGCCCTCCTTTTCTCTTCCTCACCATCACCGTTTTTCTCCTCTGAAATCCCAGTCTTCGCAGTCTTTCCCCATGTACAAGACACATTATTCCATTTCTCAGCATCCATGGGGTTGAAACTCCATCCTTAGATTGTGTAAACTGTTACCTCTTCTATCACTGATTATAAGTCAAAATTATTCTTCCTTTTTACTCTGCCTTCTCCTTCTGCATGTAAGTGGCTTCTTTTCTGAGCATGGAAGGGACGAGAGTGAACATTCTAGTACTCTTCTAACCTCAATTTAGAATTCATTCAAATTTACTCTAATTGCTACTCATCACATCCTTCACGATACAGCTAAAGATTAACCTCATTTAAAAGGCATTCTGTATTGAGTCCCCCTCAAATCAACTTTAGATTTTATTAGCCCATCTCTGCATTATTTCTTCATATTTTTACTATCTTACATATGAATTTTGTACTTCTCCACCTGTAACGTTAAATCAAGGAACGAGACTGTCCTCTCATTTAGAAATGCACATTTAGAATTGCAGAGTACCAGACCCACAGTTCACCTTGGAGATCACGCAGTTCAATGACCTCACTGTAAGGATGAGTAAATGGAATTATTTTATAGTCTCCCATTAACATATAACACAATGTACACAGTAAATGTGCAATAAGCGCATGTTGAATGAATGAAGTTCAGCTGCTCATTTAACGGCCCTTGTTGCCTTTACACAGCTGGCAGCATTTATTAAGTGCCCGCTTCCATGTGAAACAGTGGTAGATGCTAAACAAACAGAACTGTAGTGAAGCAATCACAGAAAGAGACAGATAACATTGAAGCAGGAGACTCTATTAAAGCTATAAACATGGAGGAGAGGTTGGGGCTGGTGTGACATGCCCGTAATCAGGTGGCTCTAAAGAGGGAGTTTCTAATGGGAAGTGTAGGTTGCAAGGAAACTTCCAATTCTCTGCACGTTAGTAGAGACTGATTTAACTGAAGGAGTGAAGATTTTAGAAGTTGAATGATAGTCCTGAATTATCCAGGAAGATGAAGTACTCATTCATTGTCTTGTATGCTTCGTTATTAATTGGTAAAGTGTAGGACCAGTTCTTTTGAGAGATGTATTCTAAATTATATTTATATTCCTAATTAGTTCTATTCTTTCCTATAACATGATTCTTCCAGGAGAGTTCTTCAAATCACTGAATCTTTAACAAGCATTTACGGTTGTTAGAGAAACCATCTTTATTTAAAGTTATGTGCCTTATGTTGGAAGCATTTAATTTAAATATCTAAGTTAAAAATGCAGTTAATTGGTTTCTGGCTTAAGAGAGAATATACTTTAACCCACGCTCAGGAGATGGGAATGATTGCCCAAATCTATTTAATCAGTTTCTTTCCTGGGAGAGGTAAACTTTAAAGTTCAAAAAGAGAAGAAAGACAGAATCAATGTCAAAAGCTAATTCAGACCAAGGGCATGAGTAGGTATAGTGACTGTGTCTAAATTGGAGAATTTATGACTGAGCAAATACAAATATCTGAGAAACAAGATGGGCAGAGTATCTGGGATGCAAAGTAAATGCTACACACTATAGAAACACATAATTTTTAAAAAGGTAGTACACATGTATGAAAAAATTCAGACACGGTATTAAGGTGTTCAGAGGAGAGTAAACATGTCACTTCTCACATTTCATTTGAACTTCTTAGAAGCAGCATTTGTTATCAGTATCTACTGATGCCTTTTCAAAACTTCCCAAACGCACCTCCATCTCTATTTCCATATCTATCCAACTACCAACCTACTTACCTACCTACCTACCTATCTAAATACCGATCTATTCATCTTTTACTTTATCTATAGCTACAGGTATCCATCTGTCTTTGTGTTTCTCTGTCCAGGGTACATGGGGTTTTAACACAAATGAAATTATTACACTTTGCCCTCTGCAGCTTTCCCTTTTGTTTCAAAAGTTAACAACATACTTGCCATCTTTTCAGATTAGCAATCGTATTTTACCTTCACTTTTTTCATTGCAAAATATTCCAGTATGTGAGTGTACAATTTTTAAAGTTTAATCACTTCCTTATTTATAGACATTTAGATTATTTTGTCTGGGAGGAAGCTCTCTTCCTCTACCCTTCCAGGATCTTCTGGCTGGCCTGAAAATTAAACTGACACAAGATAGATTAACTGGAAAAAAAAATCACACAAAAGTTCAGTAACATGTATACATGGGAGAGACCCAGGAAAACTGAGTAACTCACCAAAATGGTCAAAACCCTCACCTTAAATACTTCCTTCATCTAAAGACAAAAGAGGCTGTTGGGGATAGTGGTTTGGGACTTCAAAAGGGAGGAAGGCAATAGACATGGAAATGGAAAAGGAAATGTTTGGTAAACAAATGTTTGCTGGGTCGTGCAGAGACAGTGGAACACAGAGGAATTTTAACAAACAGACTTTGCTATGTTCCTCCTGGTCTGTATAGTTCATGCTATAGTCCATTCGATAGCTATCTGTGGTGATAGCTCCCTTCCTGGAACAAGTCCTCTACAGTCTTCAGACAGCTAAGGGGGAGGTCAAAGTTTCTTCCTGAGTATTTTGAGCATTGACTGTTTTCCAGTCAAAACAATCCACACGCCAAAGAGACACTTTGGTGTGGCAAGTTGTGCTCCCCCAAAACTTCAAGGTCTCTTACAATGAACCTCCCTGGGCATATAAATGATAAATTCAAAGCATTTTAAAGGCTCCTAAGAGGGGAAGTGAGCAGAGTTTTCAAGAAGGTTATACAGTTGGAGGAGAAACGAGTAAAAATGGTTTTAACCAGGTGGAATATTGAATGCAATCAGAGTCAGAACTGTACTACAGAGCAATATATACATATGAAAATTCTCATATACTCAAACTATTTTTAGTTAAAGCCAAGAAAGTTAGAGACATTTTCCATATTTTAGAATCCACTTAACACTAATTATGCAATCCAATTCATCATTCTGAATATTACTGGATTTTATGTTTAAGTTCTAATGAAAGTCACTTATATAGAATAAAAGTAGCATTTTTGTCTTGGCGAAAAAAAAAAGAAATTAAAGAAAAAAAGTCAGAGTCAACAGTGAGTCTGTCCAGGAACTAAACTTTGTACTAAATCATTCTCTACTTAATTGTTTGTCAGAGCTTCCCAAACTACCAATGATTCTTTTCCTCAAGCTTTATATTTCCTGCAGACTTTAGGACAGAAAAATAATTCTAGTCTGAAAAGGCTAATATACTATACTTTCAAAATCCATTTATAGTCCACTCCAGATCTGAAAGCCAGGGTAAAGCTAATGATCTCACTCACAAGGATGACATAAAGAGAATGGTTAAATTGTTATAATAGTTGCAGAAAAACTCCATATTAAAAATGCCTAACAGTGAATTTTAGCTGTTTTAGTTATGTGCAAAATTTCGAGGGTCAAAATGGAGAGAGAGATAAAATCTATAATTTTTTTTAAAGATCTTTAAAGAAATTCTTAAATATCTTTAGTCTTGTGCATGCGATACCCTTGCAGTAGGCGCTTGGTACCAAGGTGAGTGTCTCTGTGATTATCCGGGGCTATGTAACTGTACCTCTTTGCCCTGCTCAGATAAGGGAGGGCTTTGAGCAGGGGAGAGGAGCTGGAAGATGTGAAAGAGGTCATTCAGACAAGAAATCACTCACGCGAGGCTAGACGTGAGCTTTCTAAGCACTGGAAACGGAGCTAAGGATAGAAAACAGCATTGCTTTATTATTTAGGACGGTGGATGCATCTAGATCCATGCATGCCGACCTTCCATTTGCATTTGACTTTATGAATTCCTGAAGATTCTGACTCAGTAGTTCTGAATTTCTAACCAACTTCCAGGTGATGCCAAGGCTACTATCCTTTGAGTTGCAAGGCAACCTAGGTATGAATGGAAAATTAGTTGTGGAAATGAGTGGCTAAGCTGGTTGAAAGTAACAACTGACAGTTAGGGCGAACAATTTCTCTTCCTTGGAGGGGCTAACGCTTATGCATGGCTTCAAAGGACTGAGAACGTAGCTCTACAAATGCTGATGAAATATTTAGCAATTTCTGTTACTACTGGAATGTTAATTTCAGTAGCCGAAGAAAACGCTTTTGGCAAACTTAGTGCCAGAAAATGAACTCCGGAAGGGCACTGCCGGCTGAAGAATGCTGCTCACCATCAGGCTCTGCTGTAAGGACTGAGTCATTTGCTGAGCTGACCTTCAACACACCCTGAAAGGAGTTCAGGGTGATCAGGAATGAGGCATTCTATTCTCTGGGAAAACTGGCAGAACAGCCCTTCGGATAGTTAGATATTTTCAGAGGAAAATTTTATGAACCCAATTCCTTGCATCTTCCCATATTTAGAAAAGCACTAAAATCATTAACTAAGATATCTGTTCCTCATGACTAGCAGCAACCTTCTACTAAGATGTGTATTTGATTGTACATACCCCCTCTTTGGAATCACATATACGCTGATCTCCACCCTGACCTCTTCGGAGTTGTTCCCAGGGCTATCTGAGGGGCCATCTCATGGGCTATGGTCTTAGTAAGACCCCCCCGTAAAACTGAAACTCACAGATTTTGCATTACGGGTTTTTATTTCAGTTGACAGCATCCAGTTCGCAGAAAGCTGTCTTGGTCTAGAGTTGATTCCACTTCATTAGACTCAAGTGGATGGATGGGAATTGAATTGAAAGGAACCAAGAGGAAAAGGGGCAGGAGAATTGGAAGAAAGTGACCCGAAACATCTGTCATCCACTGATCAGTCATAACAGAAATGTTAGTGGCTCTTTGCAGGTAAAGGTTAGTAACTTGCTAGCAAACGTATATTCACTACGTCTTCATATGAGTATTAATTTCATTGAATTAAATAGGATCCATTTGTTTATTCTTCTCAAGTGTAAAGCCAATTTACTGATATAATGCAATCTTTTATTTTTAAGGAATTTTTCACCTCATTTTGGCAAAGCCATATACTTTCAAGTTTAGATTGTTTCAAACAAGGAAGATGACAGAAATCATACCATAGGGAGGTATAATTCCTCCATATTTTGTCATGTCTCCTACTAGTATTATAGCTAAATATATCAATGCAAACTATGACTAAGTATTTGTTAATCTGACCATTTAGATCTGAATTTAAATGGTCAATTTATTCCCAATCTTTAAAACCACGTGTGTAAATAAATACAACCTGTATGTTGTAGTCACTTTAAAGCAAACTTTAATTGGAAGAATGAAAATTATTAGAAACTATAGAAAATCTTTTAAATTCTGAAGACAGAGGAAAATCAAACTTTGTAAAATATAATAGAAACATAGTTCCTGAGTATGCAGTTTTAAATGTGAATAGAGAAAGAAAATATTAACATATAAGGAAAAATGGAATAAAATATTTATATATAGAATTGAAAGTCATATGAGCTGCATTTTTTCTATTTATTAATATCATTATTTTCAAGAAGCATAGCCAAAGCCTGATATTTTACAGTTGTTAAGAAAGCATATTTTTTTTATTATTGGAATAATACTCAAGGAGTTTCAAAAATGATTGCATTTGTTGAAGAGAGCACGAAAGTAATGTATTGACTTCAAAATGTCCTATTTCAAAACTTTCCCATTTTAAATTTCTTTTTTATTCATGTACACTTTATAATTAACTTTCAAGTTTTGACCAAAGAATGGTATGTCCTTCAGCCTAACCCCTGCTATTACTATGCATGAATGTACTTGGTGCTTTCCACAGGTAATCACAGATTAAACTTAGATTTAATGCCTTAAATTTGGGTCAAAGTGTTGAGAGAGAAACACCAGGTAATTTGACTTCAAGGCAGGCTGCTTCTCTTCCTTTCTGCCCAGCTCTTTCTGCCCCATCTCTAAATAAGTCTATTGTTCTTATTCATCTGGCAACATAATCAAAATGGCTTACACCGTTTCTAACCACATTTAGCTCCTTTGAGATGTTAAAATATTGAAGCTGGGAAAAGTATCGAAAGTGTGTTTAATTTCCCCCCACCCCCATTTTCTAACTAAAAAGGAAGCAGTCAGTCAACGACATTTATTGGGTTCTCCCTGGGTGCCGGGGGCAGTGGAGTAGATTATATGCACAAGTGCTGAAAAATCCTGGGAAACATATCCTGTCTAAAAGGGATTTGCCTCTCTTCAGTCTACTAATCCTCCTACAAAGCAGAGAGTCCTTCTGTTGTCAGTAGAAATTCAGATGAGATGATAGGGAGGTGAGAAACTGACCCAGAATCAATGGCTAATAACAGAATTTAAATAGGTAATTCCGAACCCTCAACAATGATAGGTTGAATAGTTATTTAAAATTTTTTTTAATTGAAATTTGCTCTCTCTGTATGAAAATCCAAATAAAGGAAGAAATAAAGTTATAGCAAGTATGTGAATTCACGCAAATTTTTGCTGAACGTTTTGTCTATCTAGCATCTACCTATTACCATTTTCCTTTGATTCAGAATCAGAACTGAAATAAAATGTTAGTTCCTCCTCACCGGGTAACCGTTTTGTGGTTTATCTCAATATGGTAACATGATCGTAAAGGAAATACACTAATCTTCAGTGCCAGAGAAGGACAGAACGGGACTACAAGGCTGTGTCATTACCACACCCAAATGCTCGTGTGTGTTTGAGTCATCACACAGGATTGAGTAAAAAAAGGAAAAGCTAATTTTGTGTGTGTGTGTTGTTCAAGTGAAAATGTCCACGGTTGTATTTGGTTCGGTTTAAGTTAAAAACCAGTCAATAAAAATAGACAATGCAACATTGCCTGATTTTAAAGCCACATTTAAAAAGTTGTTTATATTACTCCAAACCATACCAGGAAATGCACAAAGAAATAGCATGCTGTGAACATTCTACATATCCTTTATAACTGGCTTCGTTGGCTTCATCAATCCCATCAGGGCAATATTAGTGAGAAAATGTCATCATCCATTATCTTCCATCTTTCAAGTCTAGGGCCACTTCTAAATTTATCACCACATTAACATTTCCAAATGTTATTGTTAGTAGGTGATTAAAACAACAACAATAAATGGAGTTCAGAGCAGTGGTGCAAACCACCAAACATCTCTTCTGCGTTTTCAGATTAATATATGAAAGGCAGCACTGCTAATTACCCTAAAAATCAAGTTGTTCATCGTAGGTGTGATGTCTGCATGATAAGCCAGAAACGTCACTTTCTTTCTCTGAAGTGAGAACTCATCATAGACAATGCTTATTGCTGAAAGCTTTTGGGGGTGGGGGTTGGACATTAAGGCAAAGGAGATACAGATAATTTCAAGCTCTATTGTGTTTGCTTTGTAGAGTTCTTATTTGCTTAAAATATAATATACAAGTACTTCAAATCTTTGAGGAATCAGTCTCCAGATACTGTTTTTATTTACTTCTTATTCCTGAATTTGTACCATAGTATCCATGAAAGGAACAAAACATAATTTAAATCTATCTTTCTTGGTTTGGTATCTGATTTGAAGAATTCAACTTTGGGGCTCATGTTACACTGTTCATCTCGCTTCTCTTTCTCTCTGTCTCTGTTCTTTTTTTTTTTCTTTTTCTTTTTTATGAATATGTATTGAAAAACGATTTTCTTTTCCCTGTTTAGAGATGACCAAGGATTAAAGTGAAAAGTCACAACGAAATTCTGCTTTATTTATTTACCTGCTTCGTCAAGAAATGAGAGAGGACCTGTAAGTAAATCAACATCTTCTCCTTTAAATATGATGAGAAAAGCCATTTTGATTTATTATTTTCCTTCAAAGGACAGGTGACATTTCCTGCAACGTTAACTTTAATTCATAAGCCCCTTTTGGCAAGCCAAAGAGAATTACAATTGGAAAGATTTTCACAGTCAGACGCTCCACTAGAATGAAATGCTGTAGAGTGCTTGACTTCAGCCAAACCAGCAAACCCTTCCATTGCCAATTTTTCTTTTATATTTTGAAGTTGGCCTCTCAGCAAAGATTTGATTCACACCATTTAAAAATAAATCTGGCGTCTGCAAAGCAAAAAAAATTCAGGCTATGTTGTCATAGTATCAGTATTTCCATTTTTATGCCTGGAGACAACCTTGACTTCTAAAGAGAGCTATGGTTCCTAATCTTATGGTAAAAGTAAAGACTAATTTTATTGTAAGTGTTCACATGATTTTCATATTTATTAAAGAAAAAGAAATATTTATATATGGCACATTAAACATTTTTATGAGTGATTTAATTCCATGAAAAATATATATATTTGTGTTACGAGGTGATATCCTATGGCAACAATTGATTTTGAGTTATATAGCTTAAATAAGAATTTGAATTCAATGTCAGCATGCCAGTTTGTTTTCATTTTATGGTAAGGATTTTATCATTACCTGCTTAAAAATCAACTAAATGATTGATGGGGTTTGCCTGGCATTCGTGTGATAGCTTGCCTCTAAAGATGACTCTTGACAATTCTGTCCACAGTCCCTACACACATGTGTCCACAAGAAGGGTAACTTTGCTCCCTCCCTTGATTTCTGTGGTGGTTTTGACTAAGAGGATGCAGAGGATGTGATGTTCTGGGACTTCCGAGCCCAGACCTCAGAGTGTGATCACTTCTACTTCCTGTCTTAGAGCCTTGAGCCACTATGTATGAAACCCAAACTACCCTGTGTGCATGTGTGAGTGCGTGTGTATATGTGTGTGAGAGAGAGAAAGAGAGAGACAGAGGTAGAGAGAAAGAGAGAGAGCAGGGGAGAGGACCCAGGAGCCAAGCCATCACAAAAAAAGCAAGACCAGAAGTGTCAGAGCCAAGAGGAGCCTAAGGAGACATGACAACTATATATAGTGTAATATTCTCAATGAGCTCCTGGAACAAAAATTGGACATTAAGTATAAACTAAGCAAATCTGAAAAAAAATACGGACTTAAGTTAAAAATTATGCATCATGGTTGGTTCATTAAGTAAGATATTAGTTTTAGAGAAAACTGGGTGTGGAAACTCTCTATACTCTCAAGTTTTCTACAAATATAAAACTGTTCCAAAAAATAAGCTCTATTAAACAAAAAAGGTGAAGCCATCGGGAGGAGCATCAGGGAGCTAGACTTGAAGTCACAGGTCCGCCCAGCCACTGTTTGTCTGCAGCTGCATGAGAGACTCCAAGTGAGGCAGCAGAACCACCCAGCAGAGCCCCGGCCAATCCACAGAATCAAGATCTAATAGAACAGCTGTTTAAGCCTCTAATGGGATTGTTTATTATGCTGAGATAGGTAAAATGATCAACGTGTTACTTTAATTTGGCTATATCAATGATATGTGCCTATTTTATTATATTTAACTTCAAAAGAATCACTAAGAATTTCATTGCATCTAGAGTTATAGAGACGTCTGGAGAAGCCACTGCTTTCTGGGACAGGCAGTAGCTTAGTTTGAAATATGAACACACAGTTTCTGGGACCAGAAACCAGGATTCAAGTTCAGTTTCCGTCCCAACCAGCAGTGTGTACTAGAAGTTACTCCTCTTCATTAACTAAGACTTTCTCCTTCAGTAAATGTGTCACCATGCTTATATCATAGAGTTAGCATGACTAATTAAAAGAGATAATATATTTAGGGTCTTAATACAATTCCAGGCACAAAGAACATGTGCATTAAATGTTAGATGCACTAAACAGACCACATGGTCATGATGTCTCCTCAGCCATCCATGAGGCTGCTCGAGAGGCCCCTCTTCCCCATTTGCTTACTTAGTTGCGGATCTAGGTCTAGTTCTGTTTTAAAAAAAAATCTGAGCAAATATTAAACTCCTAGTTATTGAGCAATTATTATATATCAAATATCTTACATGTATCATCTCATTTAATTTTCATGGCTACTATCCAAGAGGGGTACTATGACTTTCTTTTATCCAGTGAGAAACTCATACGTTACACCATTTACAATACCCGCCCGAGCACAAATAGATAGCAAGTGGTAGAGCTGGGATCCAAAACCAGCCTATTCGATTTCCAAGCCCATGCAGTCAAACATGCTATGCTTTATTTCTTCTGTTTGCATAATTTAGTATTTTTTGTTCTTATTAATCAAATACTGCATTTTAAAATGTGCATTTTTGGAGCTTGGAAACATTGTATTCATCTTGTATGATGCTAAAGGAAGTGCTTCCTGTTTTTAAGTTACCAGGTTAGCACTTTGCAAGCTGTTAAAAGTATTTTACTCTTATGACCAGCTAGATATTAATCAGTTTGATCTAGGTCATAATTTTTTTTAGCTGCTTTGCTATGAAATGCTATCAAAAGGAAGAGCTGGAAATATCTATATATCTATATATATGTGTGTGTGTATATCTATGTGTGTGTGTGTATGTGTATGTGTATATGTATATGGCTTAAATTAAGAAGACAGAATACTCAAGTAGTGAAAGGAAACATTTTTATACTTAAAGAAAGAAACATTCAGTACAGCTAGATAAAGGTCAAGGAAAAAAATCCACCATGCTGCAGTGATTGAGCTGAAGAACAGAATTAGGCTGTGATGAAGGGCAGCAAATGATAATGACAGAGATATGAAAAGGAAAAAAATAATAAACAAGTTAGGAGAAATACAACATGGTCTGCTCATATTGGCAACATTCCTGAGAATTCAGCTGCAGGGGAGAGAACCAAAGTTACATAACTAACCTCTGATCATAATCTCTTAAGGGTAAATAAAGAAGGAACAGGAGAATTTCTATACAAATATTACACACACACACACACACACGCACACACACAAGCAGTTTTTTTAGAAAGCCCTAAAATTGGTTATCTGCCAAATACTCAGAATGCCCAAGTCCATCAGTTTAAGAGCTGTATTTTTAAAAATGGGAAATGGTTTTCCTCCTGATAAAAATGGCATTTCCATTTCATCATCACAGCTCTGTAACTGCTGAAGGAGTAAGAAAAGAGAGGCAAATGGAGATCAGGGAGGGTAACAGAAAGAGCCCCTTTATAAGGAGAAAAAAATCATTTTTTAAAGCTTTTTCTTCACAAACGAAGGAATAGTTACATTGCTTCCTTGTAATTAGGCAATCGACGTTTAACACCGTATTTGTAGTTTCCTGATAGCTAGGTGAACATTCTGCCTTATGTGGCTGCTACTTATACACTTGTTCTGTTTACTTTGCTATATAAAAAAGTTTGAGGTCTGCGGTAAGTAAAATGATGACTCGCCCAAAGAAGTCCATGCCGCGATCTCTGGAACCTATGAATATGTCATGTCACAGGACAGAAGGGCCTCTGTAGATGTGATTAAGGGTATAATCCTTCAGATGGGGCGGCTACCTCAATTATCCACTCGGTCCAGTCTCATCACAAGAGCCCTTAAAAGCTGAGGACCTTCCCTGGTGGGTCGGAGAGATAGGATATGAGAGAGACTCAGCCCACAGTTGTTGGTTTTGAGGATGGAAAAAGAGGCCATGAGGCAGGAATGTGGCCTCCAGAAGCTGAGAATGGCCCTCAGTTTACAGCCTGCAGGAAAGCAAGTCCTAGAAGGGAAGGAAATTGAATTCCGCCAACAACCTGAATGAGTCAGGAAACAGAGAGGCGCTTGGCCTGACACACCTTGATATTAGCCCCGTGGGATGAGCAGCAGGCTTTTGACCTCCAGAACTGTAAGATAATAAGTTTGTGTTGTTTCAGGATGCTAAATTTGTGGTAATTTGTTACCGCAGCAATAGAAAATGTATACAAGGTTAATTATATCTTGTCCACCTTACATTTTTATAGAGCATAGCAAAGTGCCTCAGTTATATATATGTAACTATATTTATATATAAACATTATATAATTAACTTTATATACAATATACACAATTATGTATAATTGTTAATAATTGCCAAAGTTATAACTATTTATTTTCTAGTCCTAAAAACAAACACAGAGGGGCGCACCGTTATCACTCCTATTTCACAGATGAGGAAACTAGGCTTAGAGAGAAGAGAGGGAAATACACAGGCATTTCTAGCTCTCGTTCAGATTTTCCAAGCCGTAGAAACAACTTGTGAATGCGTCCACTCTGACAGACCTAAAGACCCTTCACATAATAGTTTTGCTCACCACCCACATTTGTGCTAACTATATAGACATTAATTATAAATACAGGCTAGACATTTTTTTCATCAATGTGAAATTTAAACAATGATACAATTTATTTTAAAAGCTAAAAGCATTGATGTGGGTACTCAAGACATCAAGCTTAATGAATCAATCAGACTTTATATTGTTCATTCAGAGTAGACCTTCTGTATTCTCCAAAACACTCCCAACGCAATTAATATTTTATTCAAACTAAAAAATTACATCCAGTTCCAATAAATGGGCTTTAATAAGCTGGTACCTTTTCCTTTCTGTTCTTCATGTCTCCCAGCACACAAAGAATGTTATAAATACATTGTTTAAGTGAACAATCGAAGGCATGTGGGTTAATTACTTAGCAGAGAAGCTGAAGGATCCCTTAAAGATGTTATCTATCTATCAGGATTGGTGTTTAACCAAGGCCAGCAGATATTTAGAATAGGGAGGACTCAAAAGCAATTTTGCCTAGTGAGTAACTCTAATTTGCTTGTCTGGAAAAATATCAGCAGAGCATAGAGCTTCCTAGGATAATAACGATAATGAGATGGAGAAGGAAGAACACAGCAACCTCTGCGGGTTGCATTTTACACTTAGTGTTTCACTGGATTCCTCCTTAAATGCATCAGGGAGGGGCAGCAGCGACATTTCATGGGGTGGAAACCCAGGCTTTGCGAGGCTGGGTATCTTGTACAAGGGCACAGATAAAGCACGACCTCTAGATGAGAAAGTGTCTAAAATGAACAAATTCTCTATGTACAACTTGACTTCTCATGATTTCTGTCATTTCAAGATTCTATCCTTAAATTACTGCAAGTCTCCATCAGGGAGGAAAAAAAAATTAATTAACCCAATTTGTAAATGTATAAATGATTTTTTGTTGTTGTTTAGAAACAGGTGTCATTGATACGATACTTAAGTAAATTTTGCCCTTAGAAATGTTTTCGTCACTTCTTTGCCTTCAGCTGCCGAGTCCTATGTGTGCTGATCATGATTACTTTTGCAAGATGTCTAATGTGTCACAAAGTAAAAACACTTGATATTTTATTTCTAATATTTCCAAATTAAGATAATAATAAATAGGATGAAATCAAGGCTATACATATATATACACATATATTATGAAAAATATCTAAAAGTATATATGTGAAATATATATCATATATCAGGGCGCTATATGTATTTCAGATCTATATCAGAGCCACATATATCTCAGATATGTATTTTCATATATATGATTTTTCCTATGTGTATATATGATTGATGGATTGATGTATAGTTGAGTTTCAAAGTTCTCAATCAATTCACATTTTCAAAGTCCTTTTTATTCCACTTTTAAAAAATAGGCTCTGAAATAATGGGAGAGAGTAGAAATATAAATACATACAGTTGCTCCCAGGTGTTTCACCTGAGAAAGCTATGTTTAGCATTTTCACTGTCTTAGAATCCAAGATCACTACTGATAAGTAATTTAATCATTGTGCTTACTCATTTTTTCCCTATTAATTCATACCATTAATTCTTTCAAAGATTTCTTTTTGAAAAACATGTTTTTTATGGAGTGTTGTTATGTTATTCCAGCAAAAATAGCCACTTGGAACCAAAATGTACTTATAAAAACTACGTTCAACTCAGCTTTACCTGTCAATGATGTAGCTTGATTTGAAAAAATAATCATATCCTCTTTAGCATATGTAAATACGGATTCCATGATATATAAATCTGAATTCCAGGATGCCAGGAATTATTTTATTTCTAAATGATTAATATTTCGGAAAAGGTTTGTTATACTTCTATGTCTACAAAAACTAAAATTATTTGTAAATGAAATCATAACAGCCATGGTAAGTAGATGATCCTATATTTTATAAAGTTATGAAAATATTCCAAAATTTTTGATAAAATTAATGCAGCCAGAGTGATATTTAATAGTGTAGATATGTAAAGTGAGTAAAATGTTTTACCCACCATTTTAACACATGTGCTTTTTTAAATGATGTAACTTCTGCACATTTACAGTATAATAAAAAATAGTGTTTGTTTTAAATTTTTTCATTCATTCCAAAAATCCAATAAAACTTATTGATAGGGTATACTGTGTAAAGTTAAAAAAATCTTATCATCTGACACAACATTGTAAAATGACTATAACTCAATTAAAAAATGTTTAAAATAAATTAAAAAATGAAAAAATCCTTTCAGAAGCAAAAAGAAAAAAAAATCTCTTCATCAAGCAGCACTTTGTTGGTGAGATGAATTTCATTAAGGGATCTCCAGTGTTCTGCAGAACTCTATTCTTCTTTTTCTTGCTCCAGGTCACAAAATTCTCTCCCATTGTATTAGTTTCCTAAGGCTGTCCTAACACGTTACTACAAACTTAATGGCTTAAAACCACAAGAATGTATTCTCTCACAGTTTAGGAGGACAGAGTCCAGAATTAAGGTGTCGACTAGATGGGTTCCATTTGGAGGCTCTGAGGGAGAAACTGTTTCATGCTTTGTCTTAGCTTCTGAGGTTTGCTGGCAATCCTTGGCATTCACTGGCTTATAGACCCTGACTCCAATCTCTGCCTTCATCTTCACAGCACCTTTTCTGTGTCTGTGTTTTCTCCTCTTCTTATAAAGACACATCGTCAGATTTAGGATTCTCCAAAATCCAGAAAAATCTTGAGATCCTTAGTATAATTACATCTATTAAGACCCTTTTTCCCAAATAATATCTTCACAGGTTCTGAGGATTAAGACTTGGACATATCTTTTTGGGAGCCACTATGTAACCCACTATACTCATCTTTAATATATGTCTCTTTGTTCTATACTGTGCACCCAATTATTGACCGTTGCTCTTACATGTGTCCTGCCTTAAGGAAGCAATAAAATATGGTGGTTAAAAACATGGATTACTGAGCCAAACTGCCTTTCTTCAAATCCTGGCTTTGCTATTTCACTAGCCGTTAGCATTAGATGAATTACTTAACTCTGCCTTGGTTTCCTTACCTGTAAAATGTGCATAATAATAATACTTAACCCACAGAATTCTTGTGTTAAGTAAGTTAATATGTATAGGCACAGACACATACAGTGTTGCCAATTACCATAATAGTACAATTATTTCCTTTAGCAGGAGTTACAGTTTTCAAGTGTGGCCTTACAAGAATAGTCATTGGGATTGCTAGTTCTGTAGAAATGAAATCCAAGATCTTAGGTCACTAACTTGACAAAATGGCAGGGATGGTCTAAGTACAGAGCAGGCTCAAAGAAAGAAGATTTCTGATATTATCTCTGCCCCGAGACACAAACTTCTGGCCATTGAGGACTGCAAAGCAGAAGGTGCAAAGTCATGGGAGAGGATGGTTATGTTGTTTGCGTTTGTGTATGTTGAGTTCGAAGTAACAGTAGACACGTTAAGCCAGTGATTATAAAATACAACAAAAGCTTGGGAATGGAAATTTATTAGTTATTCACGGAGAAATAAATAAAAAGACTAAGGGAGAAAACTTAGAAAAAGAAAACACCTGAGAACAACAAAATCTTAGAAACCATCCAACCAAGGAAGACAGAAGAAGGAGAGTTCCCACTAAGAAAGATAAGAACAAGTATTTTAAGGATAAAAGTGAGAAGACACAATATGCAATCTTGTAGAAATTAGGGGGAGGAATTTCATGAAAGAGATTTAAAAAATATCAAACACTTTAGCAGGGTCAAGGACACTGGAAAGACACTGGCCTTTTCTCAGTTTGCAATTAGAAAGCCAGTATTGAATTTTAGATGAGCAGTATTTGCAGAGATTTGGGAAATCCACTGAGATTTCAAAAGGTTGTACACGGTATGATTTGAGGAATTGGAGCCAATAATTAGTCTAGAAGCTTAGCAATAAAAGAAATGAGTTTTGAAAGTTTGGTAGCAGGATTTATTTTAAAAGTAAGATTTTTGAATGTATTTGAAGATAATGAAGATAAACTAACAGAGTGCAGTAATTGAAAGGATAAGAGAGATGGGGCAATTGCTGTGAAGCCTTAGAGGATGCCAGAGAGGAGGGGCTATGGGAGAGGGATGGGAACCTCAGGACTGGGAGCAATTTGGTTTAGTCAGACAAGTATTTCTATGGCCTAGAGAAAGCATTTTCCTGCGTTGCTTCATTGCTTCATCAAATATTTATCAAACCCCCACCACAAGGTAAGCACTCAATAGACACTGAACGATAAAACAGACCAAAACACCTTCATAGACCTCACATCTTAGTTTTTATGTGAGCTTAGATCTGATTTGTAGACTAATCAAATAGCATTGGACATTTAACAGCTCTGCTTAAGCATTTGAAGAAAGATGAAGGCATCACCTAAGGGCAACAGTTGATTATAGCAGAGGGTTAAAAGATCTCGAGTTGTTAATGCAGGGTTCTGGCTGGAACGAGTTTTCTTCATCTCAGCACCGTTGACATCTGGGGCTGGATAATTCTTTGTGTGAGGGCATTGTAGGATGTTTGGCAGCATCCCTGGTCTGCCAATAGCAACCTCCAACCCCCGCCCTCGCTGCCCCCGGCCCAGTTGTTGACAACCAAAAATGTCTGCAGAATCGCCAAATGTTCCCTGGAGGGCAAAATCATGCCAGGTGAGAAGCACTGAGCTGGAGGAATATCATGGACCTGGTTGACAGGGGTCCAGCTGTGGAGAGAAGAAGCTGACTGGAATTCTGTGGGAACAGAGAGGAGTGAAAAGAGAGGAGACCATACTAATGGTGAGCTGCAGATTCTGTGTGAGTCAGGGGCTAGGACAGTTGAAATGGTTGGGGAGCGTGATGGCTAATTTTATTCGTCAAGTTGACTGGGCTAAGGGATGCCCAGATAAGCTGGTGAAGTATGAGTTCTGGGTGTTTGTGAGCCTGTTTCTGGAAAAAAATGAGCATTTGAATCAGGAGACTGAGTACATGAGACTGCCCTCACTAGTGCAGGTGGGACCCATGCAATCCTTTGAGGACCTGAGTAGAATCAAAGAGTGCAGGAAGTGAGAATTCAGTCTCTACCTGAGCTGGAGCATCTGCCTTCTGCCTTCAGGTATCGGTGCTCCTGGTTCTCAGGTCTTGGGCTGGGACTTGAATGATGTCACCAGCTTTCCTGGCTCTCCAGCTTGTGGATGGCAGACTGTGGGACTTCTCGGCCTCCATAATTGTGTGGAGTAATTCTTATAGTAGATCTCCTTTTATATCTTTCTCTCTATACGTACATCCTATTGGCTCTGTTTTTTTTTCTGGAGAACCCTGACTAATACAGGGTGTCGGCAGTAGCATCAGACAGAACTTGGAAATCAGAAGATTTAGGTTTGAGCTCTGATTCCCTATGTGTGACCTGAATAAAACATTTACCTGCTGGGTCTCAACTGCTTCCTCTATAAAATGAGGGTAATATTACAGTTTGGTTTTGTTATAGAGTTAAATAAAATTCTGCCTATTAGATTATTTTATGCAACAAACTGTGCTCAACAAAAATAGCACTTTTATTAAGTTTGAGCATGTGGGAAGATAAAAAAATTAGCCACAGGTTTGGCTATTTCATATGAATTTCATATGAATGCTTCTGGACATGTGCAACACTTCAAAGATGAGTAGTTTATAAAACCTCAACTTCTTTAGATTTGTTTCTAAAAACTTTCGATTGCTTTCAATGCTCTCTGCATCATCATGATGGAAGACAGATTTTGGACAAAATCAGACCAGAGAGTTTGGATAGTGGCCTAAAATTATGTGTTCTTTTTGTGTCCTGTGAATTTAGAAATAGTCAGGACATTTCTGGTTTATTTTAGTGTGTTTAAATGTGTGTAAAGCACAGCTATATTTGAGTCTGAAAAATCCTGTTCTTACCACCCTTGTGGTCTACATGAACTAAAAATATAATTCTGTTCCAAAAAGGTTTCAATGCCTGGATCCTGCCTGACTTTTATAGTCAACATATAAACTCCAGATGATACAGGTTTATGATGGAAATGCTGACAAGCTTTTAGGTCTACCAGTTCTAACTTCCTGGCCCTGGCTTGCAGCCCCGCCCAACACCACTGTTAAGGGTTATTCAGTAGGATCTTTCAGATAGGAGGGCTCTGAGGAGGTGCGTCTGGGGTAATTCACACCATCAGAAACAAGATGTATTGACATTTAAATGAGTTTAATATGGTACTCTTTTGGTCCTAATTATAGTTGGATGTCAGTCTGTTTCTGGTTTTAAATAAGTCAGCTTCTCCAGATGGCTGTGAGAAATGATTAGGAAAATCCTCTAAAAAAATTGTATGAAACATCGCAACTACTCATTTTGCCTCAATCTGCCTTTGAACATCGACACATTTCCGTTCTGAATGGTCCACTGGAGTCACGATTGTCTTACTGTTCTCCCGACATGCTCGTGTTTGCAGTTCATGGGTGGAGACAAAGTTTCATTTTGGCTTATACTTGGCATTAGGATTCATACTTGTTCGTGTGTCCTGAACACACCTCCATGTGTTAGGAAAACCATCAGAATGGCAAAACCAAAGATAACAAATTTCATGAAAGTGTTAGAAAAACTCTTTGTTGCTTTTTCCTCTAGAGGTTTTTTCATATGAAGACTGGTTATACGTACATGCTGAAGTTTAACAAAGTCAATAAACTTTCAGTTTCACACCGTTTCCATTAATTTAAACAGTTATTTGCTATTTGAACTTCAGAATTGGCACCAACTACAACGGTTACCAATTTTTATTCTTTTAGAGCTTTGTGTGTATGGCAGAAACGAGCATTGGAAGACAACAAATCAATATAGAATGCTTTATAATATAATTTCCCAAACCACTTATTAATATCTTTTTTTATAAAATAGAAAAGACATAATTTCTATATGCCCATAAATGATGCTACAATCATTTTTCTAGTTTGTCTTTCTTGCCTGTAAAGTTGGAAAGTAATTCACTTATTTGTCTTTGAATGACAGCAAAATCTTTATTACTATAAAGGATGTTACTGAAAAGATGCACATTAAAATAAAATAGAAACACTGAAATGATTTTTTTCAGTTGGATTCATTTTAAAAAATGGTTACATGAAAGGAGAAAGATAATGAATATCCTTGGTGGGAATTTTTTTACTATTTAGAAGACACATTTTCCATGTACTAAATAAACCTCTTATCAAATAAAATTTGCTCTCGGCTCAATGTAGAGGGTTCTTTTCCATTATTTTCTGAAGTTCTTATGTTTGGATTTTGGCATTCTAAACACAAAGGCCTTTTTATAAGCTGTATTCCTTTTTAAAATCTGCTATATTATTCTGAACATTGTATATATTGCCCATTATTTGTTCGTAGACCTTCTGGGCATTTTCCCCAGTACCATACAAATTGGATCTCAAGAGATTTTTCTACTGAGTACTTCTTTCATTGCCATTTCTTCTGTTTGTTTCTAAAGATGTGTTAATATTGGGTAGTACTGAAAGATTGAGCGTACGCCATGGTTATGTTGCAGGAACACATTTTCAAGAAAAAAGATAACTGCAATTTTTAGGCCAACTGTATGTAAGCCAGGAATGGGGATGCAGTGAAGTAGGGAGAGAATGTATCATGACTCTGATTTTTATGGAAATTTTGTAATTTTTTCTGGTCCTTTTATCTTTTAAAAAAAATTGTTTTTTCAATGTTGTGCTTTGAGTGCACAGTTCTGCAGTTGCCAGCTTTACTTGGCAAAGATCTGCTCTATTTTAAGCTGCTGTTTCTGTTTCTGGTTTCTAAGACCATCAGGTTTGTGTGTGTCTATGTATATGTATATATACATACAGATATGGAGAGAGAGAGCTCAGAGGTGAGGCAGCAGAAATCACCCCCATTGTGTACGAACTTTTCTACAACTTTTGTCACTTTACCCCAGTCATTGCCGTTTTTCTTTGTAAGAGTCTTATGTTATTTCTATCAGCAAAACTTGCAATATTTTAAGATGTTGCTGTCTGTAATCTGCAGTTTATATCTTAAGCATAATTTATCTCTATCATCTAAATTCCTCCACTATGCATTGGTTTAAGTTCGTTCATCACCATCATTAATAGTAACAAGTTGAAGCATAGTTAAATATTACATTGTATGTTACAACCTTTTAATGTATTACTTCGCTTCTAAAAAGTTTATAATTCCATAGTTTTTCAACAGTTCTGAATCAACTCCTTTTCTTCAACATTGCTTTTGATTAAAAACTAATTTTTCCACCTGCCTAGGTGTCCTCACTACCCAGTGACTGAATTTATTTTCTCTTCCTAACCATATTCTCTCTCTCAACTTTTTCTCTGTTCTTTGAATTATTTTCAGTATCCACATTTAATCCCCATGTATACTTCACTATTGTTCAATGAACCATTTAAAGTTGTTTTAGTGGGAAGTGACAGAAATTTAACTCAAAATAACTTATACAGAAATGTGACTTCATTGGCTCCTGCAATTAACATATCCTGCCATGGACCTTCTTCAAGGAAGAATTCATGCAGAGGCTCTAACTGGCGACATACTGAGCAGGTTGTGGTGGGGAGGTACCCACAGAGTTGGCTCTCCCGACCAGGGAGGAGTAATTCATCACTTATGTTGTTTAAAATCATCGGTATGTAACGATAACTAAAAGCAAAACTTTTTTTCACTTTCAGAGATTCTTTTTTCTTGGTATAATTACTCTTTTATTGATTATGCATTACTATTAATTATTAATATCAATACCAGTTGTCTATCAATTACATACTATTTTCATGAATTTAAAGTAAAGTACAAAACAAGGTGCATTCAGAGAATTAGAGCTTCGATCCTTGTCCTGAATACCCTGTTCAACCCATCTCCCTTTGGCGAACCATTGTCTGTTTTAAAAAATACAAGTGGGTCTATCTATTTAATACACATACACATACATATAGACATATATCCATCCATATCTATATGATGTATGTATATTATAGAACTCTTTCTCTTTTCTGCAACAAAGGAAGCTGTATAATAAGCACTGTTTTGCATCTTTTTTTTCACATTGTATTCTGGTGATGTTACCATGTCAGCTAATAGAGAGCGTCCTCGTTCCTTTTTTTAAAACTGCATTACATTGTACTTTTTTGTGCAGCAGTAACTTACACGGCTGGGCCATTTTCTTTTAACTAAATACGTAGCTGCTATAATAATAAAAATAAATTTTAATTATAAAGCAAAATGACTTTAAATATTATAGTAACACATAAATATATTCCTTTATCCCCACAACAACTCCCTTTATGTGAGTTCCTATATGGAGAATATTTCTACTCAACTGTAATCATTATTAAGATTTCTTAATGCAATTCCCTCTTAAGCAATTTCCAACATAAACTCCAAAGTGAAAAACAATTAGAGGGAAGTTTTCCCTTTCTCCTACCAGCAAAGATTGTCCCCATAATTGGTGTTGATGTGTCTGTTCAAAAATAATTACATCCCATTTTCTTTTTTAAAATCAAAACCACTACTGAAGGGTATATTTAGCTGTTTGACAACTTCTGATTTTTGTTTCAGAATCCTGATTAATTAATGTCCAGCTTCATCGTAGCTTCTTACCATTTAAAATCATCTTTGGGTCCCTGAACATGCTGTTCTCTGCCTAGAATACTCCCCTCCCACTGTCAATGCCCCCTGTCCTACTTAACTAATGGACTTCTGGTCTAAATAACCTGCTTTGATCTACCCTCGCATAGACAAAATTATGGGCTTCTCCTTAACACTCTAAAAACACTGTGTGCATATATCAATCTTAGCACTTATCACACTAAGTGATTCACTTGTCTGCTCCCCTCCCTTCTGACTGAAGTTCCTGTAGAACAGGACGGTGTCAACGCTTCTCAATACCTTCAACAGCGAACATAATGCCTGGAAAGGTAATTGCATTAGAGAACTGTTGCATGTATGGCCAGTTAATTGTGTCACGTTCATTTTTATACTCTGATATGCCTAACACAACGCCTAAACATAGATGGAACACACAGTGTCTTTCCTGAGCTGCAAAGTTTATATGATTAAAGGGACATTAGCGTCTATTTAGGTTCACCTAGCATTAATACCTCTATTTTTGTTTAATGTTATAAAGAGAGACCTTACCAAAATTGTTCAGTTATAGAAAATGGATATGGAACAGAGTTTGGAAATACTCACAACAATAACAGCACATCACCCAGAGATAATGAGATTTTGTTGATCTTTTTCCTAGCCTGCAGTTACAGAATTCTTGCTAGGTCATTCTGCCACGCATTCTAAAGCGTTATCTCTCATTGCATTGAATACAATGCAGAAATTTCCTTCTGATTATAGTCACAAAAATTTTTCTAAAAAGATTGTTTACAGATAATTGGAGGGTGACTGTGTTCTCAGACATTTAATAAATAGCATTGAGGAAGATTTTGAGCATTTTAATGTGATTTTCTTTGGTCATTTTAGCATGATTTTCTTCTTTTTTTTTTTGCCTAATATTATATTACTCACTCCTAAAATACACTCATAGAATTTTATAAAATGTTTACATTAATTACTTGCACTTCAGAAAATAGCGTTGAGTTTGTAAAAAGTATGAATAGTAGGAAGATGTGGTCAAGAGCAGAAAGTAGACTTTTCCTATTTTAAAATTGGATTGAATATGAATATGCTATACAGGAAAGTATAATACTCCACATAAAAACTTCATGATGGAAGTGAGCTAAAGATTTCCTTCTAGAAGGACTGAGGTAAAATGTTTGCCCGAAAATAACAAAGATAACATTTTTTCCTCAAAGAGTACCTATGTCATTTTGGTCCTACCTATCCACTCTTCATGAATTCTCTATTAAAAATGACTCATGAAAATAGCATTTCTTTGATACTGGGAATAGTCATTTTGTTGAATGTGATATTTTCCTAGACTTTACAGATAGTAAAAGAATAATCCCAACTTTTTATCTTGAATTAAGAATTAGCAGCAAAACATTTTGTTGTTACCTTCTGTCTGAGACTGTTTCTAAGTTTTAGAGAGAATTTATTTTCAGGAAATCCAAAAGAGATGATATGCCGTGCTGATCACATTAGCTACATACTTATCCCATTACTGATGTAAAAACAATGTTACTCAAATTCCCACATGTAGTATTTTAATGTGCTGCTCTTTTGGTGAGGCTGGTTCTGGTTGTCTTATAAATACGTTGCATTTCTTCTGATGGCCCTTGCATACCCACCCGCCACCTGCTCTACCTGCTTTCTACCCCTAAGGGTCCAAGTAGCACGGACTAAATCAGCGGGCTCGCTTCCTGACTTCCGGGTGAGCTTGGCTCATGGGAGGCGTCGGGAGGAAGTCCTGGGGGAAGGAAAGGGAGGTTTGGCTCTTCATTGCTCGGGCCTTCTCTAGCCGTCAGGTACCCATGGGCTAACCTGTCTGTCCAGGAAAGACCACCGCTCCCACCCCCGCCCCACCAGGCAGCTCTCTCGGTACAAGTCTCTTCAGATTTTGGTAACAATGTCCCCACTTTGCCACTTCAAGCCTAGTTTTTGAAACAACTTCCTGCAGCCAGCCCCAGCTGTGACACAGTCCTTTGTAGCTTCTCCTAACCCCTTCCTACAGCTTCGTAAACACAGACACGCCTTGCTTTATTGTGCTTCACTTTATGGTTTGTCACAGATCATGTGTTTTTAATAAATCAAAGGCTTGTGGCAGCCCCAGTCAGACAAGTCCATGGTGCCATTTTCCCCAACAGCATTTGCTTGCTTCATGTATCTGAGTCACATGTTGGTAATTCGCCCAGGATTTCGATCTTTGTCGTTGTTTTATTTGTTATGGTGATCTGTAACTAGTGATCTTTGGTGTTACTGCTGTAGCTAATTTTTTGTTTTTGTGTATTTTTTATTAAGGAATGCACATTTTTTAGACATAATGCTATTGCCCACTTAGTAGATTACAGTAAAGTTTGAACATGACTTTCATATGCACTGGGAAGCTAAGAAACTCTTAGGACTCGCTTTATTGAAGTATTTGCTTTATTGTGGTGATCTCCTGGAATCAAACCCACAATACCCCTAACTGTAGTCTTCTATTAAGCTCTCCTCAGAATACCCGATTTGAGTAAGTTGTCTGTTTCCAGACAGGACTCAGGCTGATACATACACCATTTTTGCATGTCTCCATTGATGTTCAGTCCTTTCATTTCTATGGAGATTTATTAGTGTTCATATGTATGGTGTCAGTAGAGACACCTCATAGTAAATTTGCAGACATCCATAGCACAAGTAGAAATGAGAAACAGCCATACAGAATGGACTATCAGCTAAAGACTTTGTGCTCTATAAACTTTACTCAGAAACAGAATATCTCATTCAGCATCACATTTCTCATTTTTAGGACACAATTATAATTAGCTTGTCTCACTGTTTGCCCTACCTAGGACGTTTTGTAAACTACAAATTGGAATGCAAGAGCTGAAAAGCACACTAACAGCAAAATTTAGTGACAGACGACAGCCAAACAGCAAGAAAGGTGACAGAAAGTATAAATAGAAGACACAAGCCTTAAAAAACACAGCTGTCTAGCGCAAAAGGAAAAAGTATACATTTCTAGACACCTCGATAGACCCTGGAAACGTCATCGAATTCTAACCCAAAGGACAAACTCATATCCATGATGGTGATCCCAGACTACATAGCAGTGTGCCTGAGCACACAGGCGGGCATAAAGTATATGTGAGAAAAATCCTGTCAATGATAATTGGATTTTGTTAATTTTTGTTTTCACTTTAGCATTATTTAACTCAGTTGGGAATGAGATGAATTTACTTCAGAATTTTACACACACATATACATCACATGGAGTGAGTGAACAGCATGAGTTTGACTCTACGCTATTTTCATTTATTTTTTGGTTTACTACTTCTGTCTACGTACTCACTCTACTTCTGTCTCACTTTTTGGCCATTCTAGTATTTCTAAATGTGATCTTTCCAACTGTTTGGCTTCTCGGTCTCTTGACTGCCTCTTCTCCGACAATCTTTTCCTTCACCTGACTTCAGCCAGACACTAGACCTTGCAATTGCCACTACATGCGAACATGTCATTATTTCTGTCCATAAGTTAACGTTCCATGACCATCACCTCTTTTCTTTCCAGCTCACTCATTCTATGACAGCAATTCTAAGAAAGCGAAATCCCATGATCAGCCATTCTACGTTCTTCCTTGAGTACATGCTCAGTGTGGGGGGCTGCATGAAAGCTCTATATAACACCCACACCTAATCCCTGAACTGGCGACTACGATTTCAAATGTCAAAAAAAGAAGCTGGAGATGCAATTAAATTAAGAATCTTGAGGCAGAGAAGGTATCCTGGCTTTTTCATATGGGCTCTAAACGCAATCACATGAATTCTTATAAGAGGGAGGCAGGGGGAGATTTGACACACAGAAGCGTTGAAGGTGATGTGACCACGACGGAGAGCTCGGAGAAGTGCAGCCACAATGAGCCAAAAAAGCTGGCAGCCGCCAAAAGCTAGAAGAGGCAAGAAACGGATTCTCCTCTAGGGGGCGTGCAGCCCTCTTGACACCCTGATTTCAGCCCAGGAATGCTGATTTGGACTTCTGGCCTCAAGAACTGTGAGAGATTAAATTCCTATTGTTTTAAGGGAGCCATGTTGGTGGCCATTTGTTACAGTAGCCACAGGAAACTAATAATTCGTTTTTTTAATATTTAAGATGAAACCACAGTGTTCGTTAAGTACACTTCTGTTTACTCCACATCTGCATTCATGCAGCTGAATGTAATTGGGTAAAAAATCACAACCATCTTGAACACTCATACTTTTTATTCACACACATTCAATTCATGACCATGGTTATCTGGTGGGTTCTTGACGTCTCCAGCAATCATATTATACTTGCTAGTCTATCCAAACGTCTGGATCTTCTTCCTTCTCAATCTTCAATACTTCCTCCCCCATCTGCATCCTCAGCTAATGATCTTGCTTCTTATTTCACTGTGAAAATTCAAGCAGCGAGAAGAAAGTTTCTACCGAATCTTATTTTGACATCCACTCACCTTCCTCTACTCATAAACTCTTCCTGTCTGAAAGCGTAGAATGTTTATGATCCTGTGTAGGTCCAACCCCTCCACGTACACATTCCAACCTAACCCTGTTTGTCTACTTTAAGAAAGGAATTCTCTCTCTGTCCCGTGTCTTCAGCCTCCCTTCTCCACCGAATTGTTACCATTATTCCTGTTATGTCACAAATCTTTAAAATCTTTATTGCTCACGTGTTGGCCTTTGTGGTATAACTACTCCAAAGAGTTTTCTGTTTTCATTGTCTCAAGTTCCCCCTTTCTTATTCTCTCTTAACACACTCAGATCCGGGTGTCCACTTATCCTTTCTTTTACAATTGCTTTGCCACAGTCACCAATGGCCACTACATTCCTAAATCCAGCAGTCAATGCTCCAAATAAAATAGTTTCATATTTCTTGACTTATTAGCCATATTGGATGTAGTTGTGTACGCCTTTCTCCATAAGCTTTTTATACCCCCACTTGGCTTCTAGAACACTACATTCGCTTCGGTTTCCCTCCAACCTCATTCATACTTTCTTTCTGCTTCTTAACGTTGGAATACCCTAAGTTTAGTTTTTGGTCCTCTACTCTTTATGTGCCTCCACTGTCTTAATCATCTTTCTAGTCTGATGCCCTTAAATTTCACCTACAGGCCAATAACCCAAAAGTCACTGCCACAGTGAAGACCACTTTCCTGAACCTTGGTCTCATTTCTGATTCCCTTCTTGATATCTCCATTTGGATTAGTAATAATGCCAAAGTGAACACTCCCTAGAACTCAACTCCTGATCTCCATCACCCTCAAACTTGATCAAGTTGTAGCCTTCCTTATCAGGGCTGACGACGAAAGCTCCATCTATCCATTTGTTCAAATCAAGAACATTGCAATCATCTTTGATTTCTCTCTTTCTTTCATATCCCACATATGTGACACCAGGAAATCATCCTGTCTTCAGATTGTATCCTGGATCTAGACCTTCACCACCTTCTAATCTAGACCCTTATCAACTTCTTGCTACTTTTCTTAAGGGGATATTATCTTTCCTTGATTTGAGTGGCTTCCTAATGGGTCTCCATGCTTCTGGTCATTTCCCCGCAGCATCTATTCTCAACACATGAGCCAGTGCTCCTTCTGCATGTAGGTCAGAGCAGGTCACTCTATTCTTCTAATTTCTCTTGGAGTAAAAGTCCAAAACCTTGCAGTAGCCACAAGTTCCTACATGATGAAGTCTCTCTGCTACCTTTTTGAGCACATTTCCTTCATGCATTCTTCCAGACACATGGTCCCTTGCTGTTCTTCACACATGCCAGGCACACTTCTACCCCGGGGCCTTTGCACTGGCCATTTCCTCTGCATCCATAATTGACTCTTATGGCAAAATTTCTCACACCCTTTAAGTGATTTCACTTAAAATCCTTCTCAATAAGGCCTACACTGGCCCCCTGATTAAAATTGCACTATCATTAAACTTTTAATTCTCCTTACCCTGTTGTATTTTTCTTTTTATTTCCCAAAGAATTCACCACTTTCAGACATAGTATACTCTTTATTTTTATGTGTAGAATTGATTGTCTGTTGCCCTGCCTCTGGAATATAAACTCTTCAAAGGTGATATCTTTGATGCTCACTGGTGTACTGTAAACACTTAAAAACTACCCGGCACATAGTAGGTGCTAAATTATTTATTACATTGTAAGAATCAATGTAGATTTGCTTAAGAGGTACAACATTTTTATCATAAAAGATATGAGTGTAAATAAATATTATAATTTTAATCATATCAATCAATGAAGCTAAACTTGAGAATTCTCATCTTTTCAAAAATTTTAATTTTGAACCAAAGTACATTATTATCATAGTTTGATATTTTATCATGTTGGCCTAGGAACTCACTGGTTTTATTTTGGAATTTCTGTCTTAAAATTACATTTAAAAAATAGAGTAATCTCTCTTCTTCATCATGAAACATAATTGCCGTACTCAAAGGATTTTGTAATATTGATTAATTTGATGTTATAAATACTTGAATTTATACAAATAAGCTATATAATCCACAGCATTAGAGTGCTGAAGCAGAATAAAGAACTAATCTATATTGAGTCCCTAGCTTCTCTATTCAAGATGTGTATCCTTAATTCCACTGTGAAAATTGGTTTGTGTTTCCAGCACTGCGCTGGGTAATTTATATATGCAGTTTCAATGAATTATCTCAACAATTCTGTCAAGTAGGTAAAAATGATATGCATTTTATATGTGGCAAAGCTAGAGTGAGAAGAACTGAAGTCATCTATTTCAAGTGGTACTAACGGAAGATGTCAGAAGGGGTCCACGCTCTCACAGCCTGTGCGATAGCCACCGTGCTGTGAGAGGCAACTGTGCTAATTTATGCAGGAGGCTAGATTCAAGCACCATTGTTTAACTTAGGGGCACCTCTTTCCCAAAACTGCAAGTTCTCACAGTGAAAGGAATGCAGTTCCACAGTAACGTACGCAGTAACTGTTTTTGACTTCCATTCCAGAAACTCAGGCATTCTGAACATAGCTTGTTTTCAGCTTTTAAGATACTTTTGGCTGCCCTTCATCCAAAGCTTTGACATACCTTTTATCACATGACATAAGAAAGTGCAGATGATGTAAAAGACAGTTTCTTCATCAGTGGATGTGAGGAGACCAACCCCTGAAGCTGACGCTTCCAGGCGGATTCAAAGCACACACATGAAAACCTTTTCCAAAAGGAGAGAAAAAAATCCGGTTATCCACTTGAATATAAGCTTGAAATAGAATGAAAAGGGAAAAAGTCTAGCCATAGTCACAGAGTTGTTAGGCAAACCCCTAGGAATGCAATGTTTAAATAACAGAAATCTGTAATTTGCTCTCACTATTGTGAAATGTCACTGAGGAGGTCTCCAAACAGATATGCTTTGTGGTGGGTGAGTTGTTAGGCGAAAAATATGGGAGGGGGGAATTCTTCCATTTTAAGATGCTGAGAGAAGCAGGGTATGTAACCACTGGCTGTAGTTTTGAAGCCTTAGAAGACCTGCAGGGTGACAGTCTGGCTCTGCTCGGATACATTTCCTGGATTTTATCTGTGGTTATTTCAATGTGAGTCATTCCTGACGAACATTTACTCTGAAGTTAGTGGTGAAGGGTTATATTTCAAAATAAAGAAAGCAACTGTTTCTCTACTTTCTGTCCGTGAATTTGCCAGTTCTGGACATTTTATATAAATGGAATCACACATTACGTGGTCTTTTATGGCTAACTTTCACTTAGCATAATGTTTTCAAGGTTCATCAGGTTGTAACATGTATCAGAACTCATCCTTTTTTGTTGCCCAATTGTGTGGCTTTATTACTTTTTATTTATTCATTGATCAGTTAAAGAAAATGTGGGCTGCTCCCACTTTTTGCTGTGACGGACAATCCGACTGTGAGTGTCGTGGACACACCTCTGTATGGACGTGTTTTCATTTCTCTTAGGTGTAGGTCAAAGAGTACAACTGCCGGATCCTACAGTAACTGTGTATTTAGCCTTTTAAGAAACTGCCTAGTATGTGCATGCTACACAGTTTAAATTGCCACGCAGACCTTTTTTGGTTTGTTCAGCCTTTTATCGTGTTGTAAGGACGAAGGGTGACAACTTCCAAGCTCTTTACATGTCCCAGCTGAAGCTCAAATCCTGATACCCTCCTCCTCTTATCTGAGACGGCGCATCTTTCTGAACCATCGACGTCTGTGTGTGAGGCTGTCCTGGGCAGGCGTGGGAAGCGGAGCCCAGCGTAGCTGAGCTGAGCAGAGTTTTGATGTACCTGAGTTTTCTCTCTTTTTTTGAGATTGTGCTAAACATACTCTACCAAGAATCACTCTGGTCCCTGGGGATAATTTGTCTTCAACTCGAATTCCAAGTCAGTGTGGGGCCTCAGTGTTTTTGTTTTTGTTTTTCCTTATTACCATGGCTCTCCTCAGTACCACCTATCAGAGAGTGAGACGAGGGTCGGGGAGAGACCACAACTGTATGCTTCTTTCCTTTTCCCTTTCTTTGTATTTTTTCTCTATCATTCCTTTTCTTTCCCTCTTTTTTTCTGAAATCTATGGCAGAATTGTTACTTTTGTTTCATTTTGTCTAATTTCTGCTAGGTTTTCTCTTCTCAGATTTAAAAAAAAATTTGTTAATGATTTATTGGAATTGGGAGATTCTGTGTTTACTATCATGGTGATGTCTACCTGGGAGTTTGAAGAGAAAATTGTAAGTAGGACATTTTGGCTAGTATTTGCAAAAATGTTTGGATATATATATTTTTTAACATGGGGAATAAAAAGAATAGATTTTTTTCTTCGAGAAAAAGACCAAGTGGGAGGGAGAGTTCAGCGGCCGAGCCCTTGACGGGAGGTCAGTTGATGCAGGGGTCATTCTGCTTGTGCCGCTGGGCCTGACCCTGTGTGGGTTTGGACAGAGGTATTTACATTCTTCAAATGTTGTCTGGGCATCTGTTATGTTCCCAACATTGTGTCACTGGGGATTTATTGATGAGTAAAACAAATTCCTACTCTCAAGGCTTGCGGTCCAGATTCAAACATTTCTTTAAAATAGAAATTAAAATAAGGAGTTTCACTGTCTCTTAACCTTCTTGGAGCTTACTTTCCTTTCTTGAGATGAGAGGCTTGTCTGAATACGTAATTGTGTAGCACCTTTAGCTCTAGCATTCTTTGATTCTCAAGGACAAGAATGATAGAACATTACAAGGTATGTGATGAAGAAAGAAAGGATCTCTGTTAAGGTGGACTTACCTAAAGAAAACATAGAGCTGATAGGTTTGCACTTAAAACACTTGCAAAGGATTGGGAAGGCCATCAGTGTAGGAGATGTCCATGCTTTACAGAGATGCTGCGTGTTTAAGTTACTGAATAGGACAGCGGAAGACCCTGATGTCTTGGGGCTCTCTACTCTGTGGGGTCTTGGCAACTTAGAAGAAGCAACTTTTCATTGCTTATCCACGCTAACACACTTTTCAAACTTTTTTTAAGAAATTGAGTTGCTGCACAATATTATATGTTTCAGGTGTACAATACAGTGATTCACGATTTTTAAAGGGTATGTTCCATTTACAGCTATTACAAAATATTGGCCATATTCCTCGTGTAATGCATTTTTCAGTTTAAACATTCCTGAGCCTGCTACTGTGTTCCATCATTCCCAGTTCTGTAATCACACGAGAAAATATTACAGTGGTTTAACATGACAGGGGAACAAAGGATGGAGGGGATTTTATTAAATCTCCTCCAAATTCAGGAGCAAAAGAGCCCATCAAGAATCGTTCCTGTTCCCAAATGTTTTCATGCCCAAGTGGCTGAGCATCATGCCCCAGGAGAAGGGGGGAAGGATTTGGCTGGAGCTCCCTGCTCTTCTCTGTGCTAAGGCTGCGGTCAGATAAGCAGCAGGGGGAAAAAAGCGGAAGTTAAGAGTATTTAGCACTCAGCGAGAATACCAGCAACCTTGTGTCTAAAGCTTCTTCACCTTCAAATTATTTATTTATTCCACACACACTTCATTAGAACTTCGCTTAAAGATGAAGAGAAATAGCACGCAACAGTATCTTTCATCTAAAACCAGAAAATTCTAGGCCTTTTCAAAAGGTATTGCAAAAGGAATAAAGTATTAGTTACATAGGTCTTGCCTTCCTGTGTCTCGAATCCTAATCGTGTAAGTGAAACACCCAGATGCTTCTCTATGAGTTTAATAACCAACGTATTCTTTTTTATACATACACGAGTTATTCAATGTAATATTGCTGGGAGAAGAGTGGAAATAACTCA
Source organism: Vicugna pacos (assembly GCF_048564905.1). Taxonomy (NCBI): domain Eukaryota; kingdom Metazoa; phylum Chordata; class Mammalia; order Artiodactyla; family Camelidae; genus Vicugna; species Vicugna pacos. The sequence goes on from NC_133012.1 coordinate 18,346,951, forward strand.
GATGTCAAACAACAGAAAAATCTGTTAAATTATCGTATGATAAAATAAAATACAATGAAATTCTATCCAACTAGTTACAAATTAAGGATGTATCCTCTTATTCTTAGTAGTGGGGTGGGGCGGGTGTGGGGAGGGTGTCAGGCAGGTTTGGGATTTGAATTTAAAGAATGTCTATGGCATTTGCTATCGTATGAGAGAAGAAAACGCTCTGCTGGTGTTTACAGTAGAACAAAGAAACTAATCCCCACTCTGGCCACTGAAATTTGGACCAATTCTTAAGCTCTTCGTTAACATGCCCATGGATGCTAGACGGGTCTCTGTTCCAGACCTGTCTTTACAGCTTTCATGGGCAACACAGTAACCAGAGAAGTGATGTTCAGAGCTTTAGGAGATAGCATTTAATCTAAATGTGGCTTCCGGAAAGAAAAAGGGTTTAGAAGATTTGATCCCGCTATTGGGAATTCCCAGGCACTAGCCCATTTCTGTCCGAAATGTCTGCCAGACCACAAGCACCACGGTCACCGCTAATATTCGTTGAGCTCTTACTCTGCACCAGTTGCTTTATATTTACGAACTCATTTATTTCTCGTAATAACCTCAGGTAGGAGGTGCAATTACTGTCCTTGTTTTAAAGACAAGATTGAGGGAAAGTAGGTGATGTATTCAAGACCTCACATCCAACAAGGTGTCAAACCGGAGCTGAAATACAGGCTGTCTGACTCCGGAGGCCTTGCTCTTGTTTACTCCCCTTTATCTCCAAGGCTCAGTTTCAGCCCAGGATGCTGTAAACACTATTCAAAAGTGCTTGTGGTTTAAAGAACGCTAGGCTCATTTTGGCCTGGATCCTCAGCCCAGCACGGATGGCGAGGCAGCAAACTGGCGTAGGAATTTGGCTCAGAAATGCCTCTGACACTAGGCAGGATTATTTGGCTTTGTTCTGGACCACTTTGAAATGTGTCATTGAAGCATCATTAAATGATGCCACACAGTCATAGACTCTGGGCACCTAACCGCAACACACAGACTCAGCTGCAAACATTCCAAAGGCTTTCGAGTTTCTTTTCCTGCATCCCACCCACCAGCCAAATAATTAATTCTCTGTTCCCCACAGACTCAGGCTCGTCTTGACTCTCTACGAAGACTCATACTTGTGCCTGTTTAAAAGTTCCCCATCCTCATGGTTCAAAAGACATGCAAGATTTCTTGGTTTTCCTAGTGAAAATAACAGTTTCTTTTGTGTTTTCATTGTGATATTTGTCATTCATTATCCTCCTCGTCTGAGAGCTAACTTATTCCTTCTTAATTTCTCTTTCCTAGCCATAGAGGCATGTTTTTCATACCAGATTTGGTCTTCTGTACTCCACGGCGCCTTGCCCATAGTAGGAATTCAGCAAATATTTTTTTAAAATAAATGAAGGATGAGTGAAATGTGTTGAGGAACCGTGATTCAGGGGAATGTCAGCAAATCTGAAGGAAGAGGTTAATAAAAGGAAACATTCATGCAGCAACTGAGTCAGTTGGCATTGCTCCATTGAGCAGGGTGGTTACTCAGAGGACATGATGCTAATTTTTATGCAGCGTTGACAAATGCTTATGAAACTCCTCGAGCAGATCTCTGTGGAGAGCCAGCTATCATATTCCATTCCAGTGGAGGTATAAGGAGACATGACTAATAACATAAAAATAAAATAAAACCAGCATGGAGATTCTAGGATAAAATGGCTGTCCTCACGTGTAGACATATTTTTGGGCGTCACAGAACTAACAGTGAAGGATGAGATTCCGCCACCTAATTTCACTTTCTGTTTCAATAGACACTTGCTAGGCTTTCTTTGCTGTCAAAGGCAAGGGTAAATCCTAACTTACGGAGCACATGGCAGAATCATTTTTCTAACTGTGACTTCAGGGATTCCACAGTATCTCTAAGCCTTCCGTGGATTCCATCATGATTGTGGGGAGATGCAGATCGGGCTGTTGTTTAGGACATCAGACACAAAGGGTTCATTCATTGCTTTCCGCTATCTGAATCTCAGCCTCCTTCTCGACACTTGAACACGGTATGACCATAGGTGACAGCTCCTTTGGCATTGGCATCACATAAAGGGATGGATAAAGCAGAAGATAAATGTCCTCTTCTCACTCCCATCCACATCCTATGCTTCCTGATGTTAAGGTACTAAAAGGGCAAAATTTTTTTTTATCAAAGATTGCTTAGTGGCTTTCAAATCAGAGCAAAATGATCACTTACCTAAGTGATGTGTATAAATGTCATCAAAGTGTGGGGAACGTTCCCTGCAAAGAGACTGCTTCTCTAGAGAGTTCCTTGGATTCCCTTCTGCTTACACAGGGCAAGACTCTCACTGACAAATTGACTTCTGCTTTTCTAGGCTGACCATTGCCTTCCAGCTGAGACATTCTTTCCATGAATGATGTTGGCACTGTTTCCATATCCCAGTTCCCATGGTTCTGGGAGATACCCTATGTGTGGCGATATCCTCCTGGACGCCTTTAAATAGCTTAGCCTTCATGAACATAAACACTGGCTCCCTCGTGCTACGGAATTCACGCTCTGGAGTGCCCAGTGGCCGTCCTCTCTTTTGCCTTTTCAAGTAACATTGTCATGCTCAGCCAAGCAAGTCTATTTTTTACGACTCCCTTAATTTCTTATTCTGAGTTTAAACTCTTTTCCTTTATCCATTTCTCCAGAGCTAAAATAAATTGTTATTCTTTGTTTGCTAAGATTCTTCCTTCTCTTTCAGAGAGCTCTCAGAATCTCCTTTCTTAAGCTTTCCCAATTAAATATAAGATAGCAATTTCTCTTCATTGTCTTAGCAACCAATTCCCTTATGCAAATAACCCCTCAAAACTGAAATAGACATGTAAAAAAACTTTTCTATTCTAATTCGTGCCCTTGCTGGGATGCCTGCATTTCTGTATTGACTGGATGAAATATAATAAAAGATTTCAAATATGCAAGATTTTGCATAGAATTCTTAGTAACTTTTGGCTGGACATTTTGTGTTGGTTTATTCAAACTCCCTTATACCTCGTCTTTAGTTGGGAAGGTTGGAAAGCTAAAAACTACGCTCTCCAAACTCCTTTGATGTTAAGATTCCAGGTTGATGCACTTGTGAGAAATCTGGAAGGCAGGCATGACCAGAGTCCATGTTCCTGAAGGTTTTGGAGGCTGCTGCTGACAAACAAGTTCATGGAAATATGAAGTTCGTCCAGCAGCAGCCAGTTCTACGTGGACTCTTGGATACTAAGAGGCAGCAGTGGCAGAGGAGCCAGCTTTAACTTCTTATCTCCAGCGGATCTCCAGTGTGGTGGCCTCAGGGATGACAGTTCTATTTTCTGTTCTGTGTTGTTTTGTGTGTAATTCCAGGAGATGTAACCCAGACCTACTCTTTGGACCTTCTACAGATTTTGCAAATGTCTAACTCACTGTATTGAATGACTTTCTGCTTAAAATACCTGGAGTTGTTTCTGGTTCCTGCACCAAACCCTGACTGATACATTCCTCCTTTGCCGATGTAGAAAATGTGACCTCCAGGGAGCCCCAGACCTGTCTCCCCTAGAAGGCTTCCGTCCATGCTAGCAGTCTCAGCACCCAACACTCTTGCCACTCTTGTGTTCTCATTACACCGTCCAGAATCTATCATGCTCTTCCATATTCCTGTGCTTTGAAGTAGCTGCTTGTCTTAAACATGTCCCAGCATCTTCTTCTCATCTCCGGGACTCCCTTTCTTGCACCCCAAGCTTAAGAGTCTTCTTCAGTTTCCTTAAGCCATTAGAGCAAAGTCAATTACATCATCTGCATCCGGTGTACAAGTTCTGCTACTGAACTTCTCACCGCATCCTGCAGGATGCCTTCAGATTTCTATCTTCTCTTCTAAACTGTTAGTGCCTTGAGCTCAGGTATCTTGTACACCATTGTTCTCAAACATCTAAAAATTAATAATAATTACTTAATGAAATGTTGAGTGAGTAAATGGAAATTATTCATGGCTTCTCACTGACCTTGCATTATTCCTGTCTCCCATATACTTGGTACACTTTGCAGCTGCATATAAATAATAGTGGCCTGTTGGATGACAATGTTGTCCTGCCATGAATGAAGTAAAGCATTAAAACTTTCCGCCCTCATGAACAGTATTTACACATGTTTTATGGCCGTTTCATGCTGATTTACCTCGACCGCAGAGCATATGCATTTGAATATGATCTGATTTATAGCATAAATTCTCAGAGGAGAGAATTGAATCTGTTTAGCTTGTTTGATATAGATACTGTAGCTGAGTCTTCAGGAATAGGACTGAAGGATAATAATTTAAATACTCCTCTAAGTGGGACAGTCCCGTCAGGGGCTTTTTCCATTCTGTGCTTGAACAGAGAAGCATCCATATTTGTTGCTTCATGTGTATAAAGAGCAGGGAGTCAGAACTCCCGCCTACTCCAAGAGGAAAAATGACTGCTGATGGCTATTATACCACTGTTGAAAGCTGGTATTTCCTTTTATGGGGATTAATATTTGAATGTGGTGGGAGATTTATTACAAGACTTTTGTTAATACTAAAATGTGCAGTTAACTTTTTGTATAAAATTTTACTTTCTACAATCTTTCTCACTCTATCTGATCTTTTAAAAATGTGTATTTATGGGAATGCCAAAGCAAGGACTGTATGAAAGTTTATTTGTCTTTACTTAATAGAATTTGGGGGAATTTATTTTTTCTGACAGTATGTACTTTTAACTTTTTTAAAAAAATGTGAACTTTTGGACTCTTTATTAGGAGAGATGTTATTCCAAAGAAACATTAAGTAAATTTTTTAAACTGAAAATTGTTACCACCATTTCATGATTTTATGTTTTCTTTATATCACACCCAAAGTCAAAAGTCAGTAATGAGTGCAAAACATTTATGAGGAATGAAGGTATAAAATAGGGTTATGATGGAATAGTGGCAGATTTTATATTGTTTTTGTAACCATTGCTAAGTTTTCTAAAGAAATATACCTTCCCGCCAGGAGAAAACACACACCGAATGTGTTTTTGTAAATGTGCTATTTTCACTTGAAGCTCATTCCAGGCTACCTTTACAAACCAGAAATCTTTACATCCTTGAGACTGAACATGGATATTTATCCAGTTATTGGACAGTAGGGACACTGTCAACATCAAGGTGCACAGTGAATTTTGGTACCTTTATGTAAGTTAACTACAGAGCTATTACCTATTACAGAGCTCTATTTCAGAGACAAGTCATATTCTATAATTCTCATGTTAGATAAATGGAAAATACTCTCTTAAAATATATTTCTTTACACTTAAACATTTAAATGGTTCATCATTTTTGTGGCCACTCAAGGGCTAAGATGAACCCCACACAACACTTGGATTGGTCCCCAAGACCCATGGTGCCAGACACCCACCAAGAGGGCAGGAACGGTTCACTTCTCACATGAGGGGACATTGGAGAGCGAGGAGGGGAAACTTCCCAAGCTGATCTGAAAACGGCTTGACAGAGCAAGAGAGAAACCTGGCCTGGGTTTTTCATGACAGTGACAGGATGAGGGGATGAAGATCTTTTCTGAGTGGTTTAAACTCCCTGTTGGTGCCAAAAGAGAGAGGACCCAGACTTTCACGTCAGCTTGCCCAGATGCGGGACACTGGGGTCGGAGAGAGGGTTAGGCTCAAAAGCCGTCAGCAGACAGACATCAAAAGTCAAGTCAGAATCTTTAATGCAGTTATGCTTGGAATTTTCTCCATTTATGTAATATTGAGCTCCCAGAGGAAGTTAACAGTGCTTTGCATCACACAACCTGACAAGCATAGCAGAACGAACAGGAGCCTTGGACGCAGACGCGCTGAGTTCACATTCTGATGTTGTTGCTTGTTGGTTTTCTTTCCACAGGGCTGTAATGAGCAGCGGATGAGGAAAATGGATGCAAAACGTCTGATGCCCGATGGACGGCCCGTAACGGTAACTTAGTACATTTTGCTTGAGATTTCTTAAACGTTGGCTCCTCTGACATTTATGGCACGTTTGATTGCTGTAGCTACAGAGCAAATGAATATAAAATTTAACCTTTGCCAAATGTAAAGCGGAACGCTAGTTGAAATGGTAAGGACAGATTTTAATCAGTGATAACCATTGCAATAGGGAAAAGAGTCCAGTGTGAACTGAACTCAGCTTTGATTTGCACAGAGGTGAATGGGTGCCTTGAAGAGAAAATACAGGTTTGGGGAGGAGATGATCAGGGTTTTGGTGAACAGGGTCTGGTAAGAGAAAACTTACAAAAGGCAGGAGTGGGGATTGGTCCACGTGAATTCCATCTGGGTTTGCTAACTGGTGCTTGTCGGATTGGCAAAGTCCGGCTCCTACTTTCCCATGGATGCTGGGACACAGGGGCTGATCTTCAGGTGATGGCTGGAGCAGCGGATTTCTTCGGCAGCCTTGAGTTTCCTCAAGCAAGCACTCTAGGGGTGGCTAAAGTCTTCCCAGGGGTGCAGCTTTGAGCTGTTAGAAACTCTGTCAGTGTTCGTTCAAGTCTTTATTGGCCAAGCTTGAGGCCTAGTCAAGGAGAGGGCGTAGAGGATCCTGGTTAGAGTTTGGTCAAAGAGAGAATCTTTGTCACTTCAAAAAGGAATTTTAGAGAAATATTTCTTGGAAATTTATACTAAATTTAAAAACTGCTAAAATTGTTTACAAACATAAATTTAAAAATTCTTAGTCTTGTGTAGAGATAAAAGTCTCAGCATATGAAGTCGTTCATGTCAATATGAGGTTGAAAAAGTATGAGATTTACTCTTTTTTGAAGAAGGGTTTACAAAGGCAATTTTGAAAAACTTTATTTTGAAATAATTATAAAATCACAGGAAGTTGCAAAAAATAAATGTGTATATACAGGAGATGCCAAATACTCTTCACTCAGTCTCCCTCAGAGGTAAGATCTGACGCAATCATAGCAGAAAATCAGAAAATTGACATTGTGTAATCCAAAGAGTTTATTCTGATTTTATGGGCTCTATTCTCATGTAGGAAGGTTAGTATTCTAATTCCAGAGCGATAGATATGCTGCATCTGAGATGCAGGAAGAAGGCCCTGCAGTCACGCCAAGCTTTGGCACGTGCCCGTGCCTCGACCCGCACTCTTTCTAGTACCTTTGATCTGTCGTCACCGTACACAAGGCTCCACCCTTTCTCTCATTTTTTGCCTGGTTTTGCTTTGATTTGTATTTTGACATAACTTCAGACTCTCATAAAAGTTGCAATAATTGCACAAAAATTCCCCCATGCCATTTACCCAGATTTCTCAAACATTCGTATTTCACCACCTTTGCTTTACCCCTCCCGCACACGCGCACACACTTACACCCATGGCGCCTCCACACATTTTAAACTGTTTCCTTCTAAATACCCAGTACGATTTTCAAAATCAGGAAATTAACTTTGACCCAATACTGTTACATACCCTACAGAACTTACTCAGATTTTGCCATTTGTCCCAGTAATATCCTAGACGACAGATGCATTTAGTTTTCAGGTTTCTTTAATCTCCTTTAATCTGGAACACTTCCTCGGTATTCCTTTGTTTTCTGTGACATTGACATTCTTGAAGAGTTCCAGCCAAGTATTTTGCAGAATATGTGTCAATTTAGATTTGTCTTTGTTTTCCTCATGATTAGAGTTAGGCTAAGCACTTGTAGCCAAAAATAGCACATAAGTAACACGAAGTTCTCTTCAGTGCCTCTTATCCAGAGATGGAAGAAGTTTATCTGTGCCGTTATTGGTTATAACTTTGATCACTTGGTTAAGGTTGTTTAGATAGCTTTATCTAGTATAAAGTTATTATTTTTTTGCTTGAATTTATGAAGCTCCTGAGGACATAACCTTGCCACCTCTTCCCCCAGTACTTTAAGGTTCAGCCCAAACATTGCTTCTCTACCTGACACATTCTCCACTGTATACCTGTATTACTAAGAATGTAGTTTCATTATAGTATTCGTTACATTGAAAAGTAACTTTTTTTCCCTATAGTAGATTAGAACCTTTGCCATCAGGATTTTATCATATTCATCATTGTATATTATAGAAAAATAATGGGTTCTCAATAGCTGTTAATTGAATAAGCTCGTAAATGAACAAATGAATTCCAAGAGGCGGAATTAAGAGGTATTATCTTCTCCCTTCTATAAAGAAGAATACTGAAGGTCAGCAGAGTATGATTAATTTATGACAGCAAGATCTTAACATAGCTGCTGATTAGGTAACAGTGAATTTTATTAAGCTCATTTTCTTTGCGTTCAAGAGGCTACTCTAATTTACTGTAACCCAGGAACAGAGAAGGCAGAAGATTTTTTCCCATCTAGGTTCATATGCCTAGATGGATTAGAAAAATGTGACTGTTGATAGTACCTGGGACATCCGTTAGTCCTACAGGACAACCCACGCACAACTTAGTGACCGAAGTAGTGCGCAGCGTTCTCGCATACTCTTTTGTGGGTTATCTGGGAATCAACTGATACAGACCGAGCCCAGCTGGGCTGGCTGCAGGCTTCAGGTTGGATCCAGTTATGCTCCATTTATCTCTCATTCTCCTTGGAGCAGCAGACCCTTCATGACCAGAAGAATAACAGGCAGAGGCCATACCACTCAATGCCTCCTAAGGCTGGTGTGCGGAAGCAGCACTGTGCCTGACTTCATCTACTGTTCTCCAGAGCCGATCACCTGGCCACACCCAGCCTCACGAGGGCAGGTCGGTACACTCTGGTCAAAGGGCAAAAAGCATGGATACAAGAGGAGCAAATAATTAAGAGGAGTAATGGGAGCAATAATGCAATTCTTGCAGAAATACAAATGTAGGGATGGATGGATGCCAGCTTCAAGTGGAGGAGGGACACAGCAAGATTGCAAATCATGCGAGAGATCTGAGTGTCCAGGCACATGTGTCTGCCTTCTGTGGACCGGCTTTCTTTTTGTGGTCCCTGTGCTCTGCTGAGTCCATATTCTCATTAGATCCTGAAATCTTGTCTTCCCAGTAACGGCATATGTGTGCAACGTAAGGCGTTTAAACATTCTGATGTTCACCATATGCCCAACATGAGTCACACAGTTGTTGGGACGATAAAAGTCACACAAGAGAAAATAATGCAAAGTTACAAGTACTATACTAATAATATCTTATTGTTATTACCACCCTTTTGCTCTTTAGCCCAGATGTCAGTTGCTCCCCAGGGAGCGTGAAGATGCCCTTACCCTGAACGGCAGAACTTACTCCCTGAGTACAGACACATCAGGGTTTAGATTGGCTTGCACTGATCAGAAATAAGTGAATTCTTCCATTTCTATAAGTCCAGGGAATAACATCAGAGAATGTCCAGAGTGTCAGGTAGTTTTTCAGCCATTAAAAAAGAGAAAGAGAGAAAGATAAAGAAAATTCCAAAAGCAAAGCAGACTTCCTAGAGTTCCAGCTTTCAAAAAAATATTTAGAACTGAATTTTTAACGTTTATTTGCTGAGTGCTACCTGGAAAACAATTTGTATCTCCAAACACAGTCAGGTAAGAAGCATAATAAATGCAAGTAAAATTCACAGAAGATCTCTACCTGCTTCACGAAGAGCAGATAAAAATATCTTTTCCTCAGATATGCTCACACTCCTGCTATTATTCAAGCCATAACTATAAAAGTCATGGTCTGCTTTTATGGTTCTGTGGGTCTTTTTGGCGACAGAAAATAAATGTTTAAGTCTTTAATATGAGAATGTGAAGTAACTGCTCTGTCCTATCATTTAGTTGTGACAAGTCTTTACATCAAAACAAAAAATGCTACCAAATAATCATTTGCCAGGTTTCTTTTATCAGGAAAAAACAAAACAAAACAACCATTCTTAAACATAGAAATTATAAAGAAACTATTTAATATGTAGATAAAAAGAAAAGGAATACATAGAGTCAAAAGGATGCTTCTACAGGACACACACTCAAGAAAGGCATTTACCAGCTCCTAACCTCATTTACCCCCAAATAAAAAAAGGGGACCTTCACCGCCTTCAAATTCAAGATTTGCTTTCTGTAGTGCCAACATTCTGTTCTACTTGTCATCAGCTAGTTTTTTTTTTTTTTTTTCTTAGCCTTTTTCTTTGTTCTCCTTTCAGGCGAATGACTATGTAAAGGAGAATAGTTTCAGATTTTCTAGCAGCTTCTATGAGTGGAGCTCTCTTAATTCTCATTTCATTCTCAAACTTACATGTTCCCAACAGGTACCATAAGCACATACTCAAGACTGACTTGAAACATTTTCCAGGATTTCGCTTTGGTAATTTGCTTTTTGCAGCAAATGCATCTCACACAAACGTGTTACCAAATACACTGACTGCAGTGTGTGCAGCGTGCCGGTCCTTCCCTGCTCCATCTCAAACTTCTCGCCGGTCTGAAAGTCAACACTCACACCAGTCTTTTTAAGCAAATGGTATATATAGTTCTCCTCCAGAGCCGAGTAAACCTCTGGGGAAAATGCAGAGCGAGTAACAGTCTGAATCTCTTTTGTAGAGACTAAAATCCCTGAGCTTCTACAACTCTATTCTGAGGTCTCAGAAAGTGTATCTCTTTCTTAATCTTTTGAGGTTCCATGTCATTTGCAGTGCGGGTCCTTCAGACCATGGGCTCTGCAGGAAGAGTGAGAATGTTGTCTGTCTTTAAGTTCCCCATTGAGGCTTCATTCCCTTCCTTCTATCCTCCCTTCCTCCCTCCTTTTTCTTGTTCTTTCTTTTCCTCCCAAATTTAATTAGGAGATCTGATTTACCAAACAACAGATTTGTTATATTCCTTAATGAGTTTGCATTTTTCTCATAAAGTGATTTCAAATTTGTTGTCATAGAATGAGTGAGAGACAGAGGGAGTCTGGGGGGCCCATCTAAGTCATTTTCCAGATCAGTGTCACATGACTCTGTGTAGCCTGTTCACATTGCCTTTCCTATCTGTCGGGTTTTTTTTTTTAATTGCCTTGCTCTGCTTGGTATAATTTGCTGGTATAATTCCACCAAAGCCAATCTACACATACTCTGGATTTCATTAGTCAAGGTTTCTGATACTATATAACGACGTTTTAAAATGTAAGAACAGATTTATTATCTCTTTTTTATTGTAAAACCCATGAAGTTTACCATCATAACCACTTTTAAGTGTGCATAGTTCAGTAGTATTCAGGATATTAATGTGGTTGTGACACAAATTTCCAGAATTTTTTCGCCTGCAAATCTGAAGCTCTTGTTTCCATTAAACAATTCTTCTTCCCACCCCCTTTCCGGCAACCCCTAGTAACCACCATTCTATTTTCTGTTTCTATGAATCTGACTACTTTAGATACCTCTTAATAAGTGGAATCATAGTATTTTTTGTGACTATCTTATTTCACTTAACATAGTGTCCTCAAGATTCACCTGTGTTGTAGCATGCATCAGAATTCCCTTCCTTTTTAAAGTTGAATAAATTATGTTGGGTGTATATGCCACCTTTTGTTTATCCATTCCTCTACCGATGGACATTTAAGTTACTGTCACTTCTTGTCTATTATGAATAATACTAGTATGAACAGGGGTGCACATAGCTCTACTGTCTCTTGCAAAGGACAAAACTATATGATAAGAACCTCAAAATGTTGAGTTATCTGAACTAAATCTAGGGGATGTCCTCTAAGTTCCTGCCTTGCACACTGGAGAAATATTTCAGATTAAATACTTTGCCCTACAACTTGTAATGAAGAGCAACAGATGTAATTGGATTAAAAATTTTTTTCAGTAGAAATGTCTTACTTAGGCCTTTCATGGCTCAAGGCCATTCTTACAACTTGAAAGAGAAATGTACACAAGGGCGGTGCCTATGAAGTGCTCCTGGCGTGTCTTCCTCCCCCACAGAGGCCCAAAGCTGATCTTCACTTTCTAGACTCACTCCACTTAGAGGACAGATCTGGGTGCTCTCCGTGGCTTCCTTGGTAATGACTGGGGCTTGGTCATGCGCTCGATGGTGTTTTTCTAAACGTAGAAGTGTCAAGAGTCATTTTGGGAGCCCGGTTCTTTGTTCTGGTTCTTGAATCACCCAGAAACCTCTTTTCCCAATGATATCTGTGCCAGTGAGTGAACGTAAGGAGTTCATAATATAATGGGAGCTACATTGAAAGTATTGGCTTAAATTATATTCAAAGAGATGCTCACACGTGCTTTGGCAATATTATGACGGCTGTTCATACAGTGATGTGCCATAATGCAGTGATTGCTTTGCTTCTAGACTGCGAGCTCCTTGGGAACAGAGTCCATGCTCCGTTCAGCTAGGCTTCCCACGTGTGATGTTTTCGCTATTTACCAAAAATTGAAGTAATACCTGTAAGATACAAAACGTGAACCACATTTCAAGATGATTGAAGCTCTTAAAGGACAAGGGCCTGTAGCGTGTGTTTATTTGATTATTTATTGGTAACAAATTTACCTTTGTAAGACCAAGGAAGAAAATTCTTGATGCTGGTTAAGAGAAAAGTGTGCATCATTAGTAAAAACAAATGGCCCTTGGTCCTTTCAAGCATGATTTTGACCCACATAAGTAACACACATACCTATTTATAACAAATCACATAGCTTGTAAAGTGGTTTTGATGCTATCGAAAAGTGATATTTCTTTTGATGTCCCATGATTCGTTTTTATATATATTGAAGTGTAAATTATACAAATTACCTTATTAATTGAGAATTTTCATTGGTATGTGTGGTTGATTAAAAAAAAAGTTATTTCCTTGACCCTGCTTTTGGTAATAATCCAGAACTGTGAGAAACTCATTTGTTCTCCCAGACCAGTGTCACCAGGGAGCCACACTTTCGGATAGGAGAAAGTCCTGTCTTTGCTGGGAATGCTTCAACTCCTGTGTCATAAATCAAACAGCTCTAATGGGTTGGGGGAAGGGAAGCTGCTGTACGGAAGCATAATTAAACCACTCTTTGAAGGCAGCATGCGGAGGTAACTAAACCCATTTATCCCTTCCATGAACTTCACTCTTCTGTATGTTTGCCGAGGCTGTATCAGAAAACCAATTACAGATGTAGCTTCTGCACTTTGCTTCCTATCACTGAGGAGCAGCTAATGCCCTGTAAACACTGCTCTGTTATCTCATTAATTGAAGAAACACAACTCAAAAGGGAAGTGTGTTTACTTTCAAGGTAATTAAAAGAAATATCTAAAAAGCTGGGACTCGATGCCAACCTGCCTGCCTTTCAGAAAAAGTGAATGACCTCAAATTTCCGTGTAACACTCAGTGATATAAATTCTCACCACAAAGTGCTGAAGGGATCAAGGTAAATGCATTTGCTATAAGGCTTGTTCTGAAAGATTTAAAATTTAAGGAAACATTGTCTCAAACATAAAGTAAATTTTTATGTCTTTAGACAAAAGAACTTCAAACCAGTAGCCAAAAAACATACAAGCAGTCTAGTTAAGTATTTTTTGGAGGTAAAAGTGAAGATTCATGAATAATTCATGTAGAAACAGGATGAGAGGCAATGGAACGACTCCTCATCTACAGTTATCTGGAAAAGCTTTGTGACCGGTGCAATTTCAAGAGCTTTTTGGGTGATGAGAGTGTTTGAATTGGTGGCTTCAATGCAATACATCATGTATTCTAAAAAAAAAAATAAACACAGAAACGCTAAAATTTTAGACTGTATGTAGAGATATTCTTAGAAAACCAAAGTTCGAAAACACTAAACCAAATTTTCCTCAAGAATAAATCATGCCACAGAGCACTGCAGCAATAGTTTTCATGAATGATCTGAAATACTGAATGCGCTTCTCACAGTACTTAAACTGTGAGTGAAGGGAAAATGGAAGCACGTAATAGAGGAGCAGAGGAAGCCCAGAGTGAGTAGAAAGAAGGAAACAATAAAGATCAGAGTGGAAATAAATGAAATGAAATGAAAAACCCAACAGAAAAAATGTTCAAAGGAGATTAAATACCTATCCTTTTCAAATTCTCTCAAAAAATTGAAGAGAAGACACTTTCAAACTCATTTTACAAGGCCAGCATTACTCTGATAGCAAAACCCGACAAGGATACTACAAAAAAAAGTACAAGCCTATATCCCTGAGGAACACTGATGCAAAAATCTTAAATAAAATATTGGCAAACCAAATTCAACAACACATTTAAAAGATCTTACACCATGATCAAGTGGAATTTATTCCAACAATGCATAGATGGTTCAACATCTGCATTTCAGTGTGATATATCACCTTAACAAAATGAAGAATACAAATCATATGATCATCTCCACAGATGCAGAAAAAAGCTTTTGACAAAATTCAGCGTTCATTTATGATAAGAACTCTCAACAAAGTGAGTATAGAAGAAACCTACTTCCAAGTGATAAAGCCACATATGACAAACCCACAGCTAATATCATACTCAGTGGTGAAGAGCTGAAAGCTTTTCTTCTTAGATCAGGAATAACAAAAAGGTACCTACCCTAACCACTTTTATTTAACATAGTGTTGGAAGTCCTAGCCAGAGCAGCTATGCCAAAAAAAAAAAAAAAAATCCAAATGAGAAACAAAGAAGAAAAAGTGTCACTATTTGATGATGACAGATTTTATAAACAGAAAACTCAAAGACTCCACAAAAAAACTGTTAGAACGAATAAATTCCTAAAGGTGCAGGGGACAAAAATCAATATGCAAAAAATCTACTGCATTTTTATACACCAACAACAAACTATCAGAAACAGAAATTAAGAAAACAATCTCATTTACAATTGCATCAAAAAGAATAACATACTTAGGAATAAGTTTAACCAAGAAGGTGAAGACCTGTACTCTGAAAACTGTAGGAAACTGAAGATGAAATGGAAAGATAGTCTGTGCTTATGAATTGGAATAATTAATACCATTAGAATGTCCATACTACCCAAAGCAATCTACAGATTCCATGCAATCCTTATCAAAATTCCAATGGCATTTTTCACAGAAATAGAGCAAACAATCCTAAAATGTATATGGAACAACAAAAAATCCTGAATAGCCAAAGCGAACTTGAGAAAGAGAAACAAAGCTGAGGCATCCTGTTCCATGATTTCAAACGATATTACAAAGATACAGTAATCGTAACCATATGGTATTGGTGTAAAAACAGACACATAGTTCACACAAGTATGTTTAATTAATTTACAACGAAAGAGGCAAGAATAGGCAACAGTCTCTTCAATAAACGGTATTTGGAAAACTGGACAACTACATGTAAAAGAATGAAATTAGACTACTCTCTTACACCGTGAACAATAATTAACGCAATGAATTAAAGACTTGAATGTAAGATCTGAAACCATAGAAATCCTTAAAGAAAACAGACAGTAAGCTCCTTGACATCAGTCCTAGAGATAATTTTTTGAGTCTGATTCTAAAGGCAAGAACAACAAAAGTAAAAAAATAAACCAACGGGACTACATCAAACTGAAAAGCTATAAACAAGGGTAGCCATCAACAAAATGAAAGGCAGCCTACTGAATGGGAGAAGATGTGTGCAAATCATATATCTGATAAGGAGGTAATATTTAAATATATATAAAGAATTCATACAACTCAGTAACAACAACAAAAAAACCCCAACCAACTTAATTTAAAAATGGGCAAAAGACTTGTACAAAATTTTCCCCAAAGAAGACATACAGATGGCCAATAGATACATTAAAAGATTTTCAACATCGCTAATCATCAGAGAGATGCCAATCAAACCAAATGCGATATCACCTCACATGTCTCAGAGTGGCTAGCATCAAAAAGACAGCAAATAACAAGTGTTGCCAAAAATGTGGAGAAAAGGAATGCTTGTGCCCTGTTGGTGGAAATGTAAATTGGTGCAGCCACTACAGAAAACAGTATGGATTCCTCAAAAAATTAAAAACAGAGCTACTGTATGATTTAGCAATTCTGCTTCTGGATGTTTATCTGAAGAAAACAAACTAATTTGAACAGATATATGCACCAGTATGTTCATTGCAGCATTATTTACAATTGCCAAGTTGTGGGAGCAACCTAAATGTCTATTGATGATGGATGAATAGATAAAGAAGATCTGATTTTATATCTATCTATATAAATATATAGATATATAGATCTATAACTCAATCATAAAAAATAAAAAGAATGAAATCTTGCCATTTGAGACATCATGGATGAACTTTGAGGGTATTATGCTAAGTGAAATAAGTCAGACAGAGAAATAAAAATAACATGATTTCACTTATGTGTGAAATCTAAAAAACCAAGCAAAGAAAACAAAACAAAACTAATAGAACAGAATGGTGGTTGCCCAAGGGGAGGAGGTTGGAAGGTAGGCAAAATGGGCAAAAGGAGTTAAGAGGTACAAAGTTCCAGTTATAAAATAAATAAGTAATGGAGATGTAATGTGTGGCATGGTGACTACAATCAATAATATTGTACTGAATATAAATCTCTAAATTTCTCAATACAAGAAAAAAAACTGTAACTTTGTGTGGTGACAGATGGTAAATAGACATTGTGCTGATCATTTTGCAGTATCATTATATTGTAAGCCTGAAACTAATTTAATGTTGTATGTCAGTCATACCTCAGTAAAAATAAAGTGGTATTATTTACATATCATGGTACTTTTGGTGTAAATTACCGACAAATATTCAGTAAATTGCCAACATCCAAAATACGGACTATGATTACAGCTTAGCTGAACAGTCTTCAGTGTCCTCCTTAGAATCTCACCTGTCTCCATATAAGGGACTCTCTGGATCAATTTACTTTAAATTCCCAATCTCATTAAGGATGCTTTGAATGTGCAAGTTTACTTTAATTTTCTTATATCATTTTTAATGAGTTATTTACAAAAGCAAAGAACCAATGTATTCACCTGCTCCTACATCTCACATAATATGTACCAGAATATCAAAAGAGCAATCAACTATGGAAAACTTAAAAATGGATAATTTGAGGTGGGTGTTCACACCATGTTCAACAATTAAACATATCTTTAATGTTTTCTCCAAATTCTTCAGCGAATTTAAAGTGTCATTCTCAGGCAATCAAAGCACATGTGAGGAATTAGCAAGAATGTCAACACAAAGTTATGATAATAAAAATGGTCGCATCACATTTCTATAAATTTGGTCAATGAGTCCCGTCGAGAAGAAATCCTGACAGGAGCTGCTTTGCTGGCATAAGTCAGCATCACCAGCAGGACTGTTAGAGCCTCATGACTTCACTGAACAGCAATAAGAACTACTTGGATAATTCTCTTCTCCTGTGACCTGATAACTTTAGTCAACTCCTGGAGCTCTGGAAAAACAGAGAAGGGCAGGCATCGGTGTAGAGATTTGCCTAATTTTCTGTGATTTACTCTTTCCTTCTTGGCTCCTTCGCCTTCTCTCGGGAAAATGTTATGGAGAATATATCTTGGATCACCTCCAATTAAGCCAGGTTTTACACCGACTTAGTAGAAAGCATAGAAAATATCGCAACAAATCATGTACTGTATTTGTACAATTAATATCTCTAGTTATATAAGAAAAAATAATTTAGCAGGAAATCAAGAGCTTACGTGTGAAAGAAGAGAGGGCTCCATCTAGGTTTTGGAACAAAATCTGAACTTTTAATTTATTCACCTGTTGTGAGTGCCTTGGCCTGTCTCAGATTCCCCTTCTTAAAATATAAATCCTTCTTGGATTGGGGTATCTCTCAGTGCCTTCCATTCTGCACAACATTTCTGTGAAGAAGACCTTACCTCGTTTCAGTTTCAAACAGGGAGACCCAAACCCGGCTGAGTACTGAGACTTAAATTCTGCCTTCTGATTCCCCAAACTGGACTTTTATCACTGTATCAACCCTAAGGATTCAATGGGAATTATTTCAGGAAATGGGGATTTTAATGGGGAGATTGACATGATAGATTTAGAATTTCTATCATCCTCATCTCCCATCAAAGCAAAAACTATGATTCTATTCAGTTCAATTAAAATTAGTAGGGCATATCCTATGCTCGGGGCCGTGTGCTCAGCGCTGAGAGTTACAGACACCTGGCAAGATTCAGTCCCTGTCCTCAAATAATTTCCGTCTAGCATAAAATAAGAAAATATGATTAAATTCAGCTAATCATTGATGATCCGATGCGTAAGTTAAGACTGTTATTTTGTTCTCTGTATCTGTCATTAGAGAACCATGAAATGTTGTGGGGCTGGAGGAAAGGAAAACTTCGTACCCCGATGAGGTGGGCCAGCCAGGAGGGGGCCTGAGGGAGATGAGACTTGGCTCAGAGAGGGAAATACGAAAGGGAAGGTGGAAGGAGTCACGAGCAGGTTTCCTTTGCTCCTACAACATTGCTTAAAAGAAACAGAACTCTCCTTTTGGTGTATCTGTTTCCTGTGTAAGTCAGCGTTGTGTGGTAAAGTCTTCTCCACCCAAAGACCATGTTAACAGTGATGACAAACGAAAGATTGGGGAGTGTGGGGGACAGCAGAAGCAAGCCCCAGGCCACCGGTCAGAGCTGAAGAGGCAGGAGCTCGTGGTTAATGGACACTGTGGGGTACGGGGCCCTGACCTCCTCTCCCTGCCTTCAGGCTCTCTGCTCCTCGGAAACCTCCCCGGCAAATCTTCCCGCTCTCCCATCCCTCCGGCAAAGTGCATAGCCACTTGGACGGAGGATGGAGTTCATGGAAAACAAAAGTGAATATTGTTCCTGTACTACGTGGCCCTTACAAGTTGTGTTGAAAGGATTCCCTGAGGCAAGAGGAGAAAGAAGTCAAGACAAGAAAACAACTTAAAGGGAAAAGTGAGAGAACTAAGTTTTGAAAGGCACATATACCCCAGAGGAAAAGAGGGCAGAATACACTGGTGTGGGAAGGAAAAAAGAGGAAGTTGGAAACCAGGGGACAGGAGGCAGCGTTTCCGCCTGTGAGCAAGAAAGAATGTTTTCCTAGTTTGTGGTACTCTTCAAGACACACAGAAAATGACCTTCAGTTTCCAGATCTGTCCTTATAGGCAGATTTTCTCAATTTAAAATGAGTTCATCTTAGTAATGTTTACCACTTGCTGACTTTGTTTTCTCTTCTCCATTGTTCTTTGAGAAACTCAGAGCTTATTTTACCCCATGGGAGCACATATGCAGCATCACACTGCGTGTTTGAAATGTTGCTTATAAAGTTTGGAGACAGTTCCGCTGCAAGCATGGAACACAGGAGCTCTTCAGTCTTTTGGGGCTGCTGTAACAAGATGCCACAGACCTGGTAGCTTACATACAACCGAAATTTACTCCTCATGATTCTGGAGGCTGAACGTCTGAGATCAAGGTGCCAGCATGGTTGAGTCTGAGTGCTCTTGCAGGGGACAAACTTCCCCTTGTGTCCGCACATGAGGAAAGGAGTGAGCTAGCCCCCTAGGGTCTCTTCTACAAGAGTGTCAGTTACATCCCCGATGTCCTGCCTCCTAATGCCATCACCTTGGGCATCAGATTTTCAGCATAAGAACTTTGGAGGATCAGAAACATTCAGACCGTAGCACAGGAGAATGGACTCAGAACATGCAACAGGAAGTTCAGAGCTGGGAATCCTCAATTTGGGAGAGAGTAGAGCTGAATAGTGTTTTACTTACCAAATAGAATACACATTTTTTTTTATTTTAAGTGTGCCCCCCAAAAAGATAGAAAGGGACAGTTTTGCCCTGAAGATCACCAGGTGGTGACTGCATCATAATATACTAGTTCATTAATTTACTTACCCTAATATAGTCATGTTCTTGAAGCAATTTTCCCTTAGGTTTAAAATCTGTTTCTCAAATAAAAGTCTGCGCTTACCTCTTCTCTGTAATAAAGAATATGCTTTTATGCTTAGCAGAAAAGTAGCTTTGCAAATAAGCAAACGTACCATTGGTTTTCAGATTACTTTCCCCACTGACATCCTTGCTCATATGTCATAAGAAACAGTGGCTGCATTTGTCTGGCCGAATGCCATGAGGAAATACAATACCAAATGGCTGAAGTTTAAAATTTCCACACGGAGCTTCCACCATAATCACCACATGGGACTGTCCTCCGGACAGACGGTCCCAGATGCCTCAGTATGAAACTGTACATGTGTGCTGGCATTATCATTGCCCTGGGGTACTCTGTGGGCTTCAGATACAGAATAAAGAATTACCACTGCATCAGAAATACACAAATGTTAGTTCAAAGGCAGGGGGAAAGACACGCGGATGAGAAGACATGCGTGATAAGAAAAAGTACACAGATTCCTTGCACACTGGATCAGCTCTTGAAGAACAGTTTTTCTTTATATAAAACATGCCTCTTAAAGTAAGATTAAGACTTTATTTACACATGTTTGGCAAGATGATTGAATTTCCATAAAATGTCTGATTTGATGAACACCGGACTAGGCAGAATCGTCCACTAGAATCAGATGTTATATCTTCTACCCACATTTGATTTGTTCCTACATCTAGAATCAAATATAATTCAGCT
This sequence comes from Vicugna pacos, assembly GCF_048564905.1. NCBI lineage: Eukaryota > Metazoa > Chordata > Mammalia > Artiodactyla > Camelidae > Vicugna > Vicugna pacos. The sequence continues at coordinate 18,367,469 of NC_133012.1, forward strand.
GACTAAAGCAAAGTTATATGGAAATATGGCAAGAAAGGAAGATTCCACACAATTTACTATTTTAATAACACAGCGAAGAAGATAATACAATTTGTCTGCCAACAATAGTCTCAGAATGAAAAGGGAAAGCATACTGAGAAAAAATACATGTACTCTTCACTATTGTGATCACTAAAACAACATTTTGTCTTTGGCTTTTTTAGGAGGTTTTTAAAAAAATAATAAAATGTCTTATAAGGACTTAATTAGCAAAAAATATATAAGGAACTCATACACTCAATAGCAAAAAAGACAATTTGATTTTAAAAATGGGCAGAGGACTTGAATAGACATTTCTTTAAAGAAGGCACACAAATGGCCAACAAGTACATGAAAAAGGTGCTCGACCTCACTAATCATCAGGGAAATACAAACCCAAACTATGCAGTGTCACTTCACACCTGTCAGAATGGCCATTATCAAAAAGGCAAGAGATAAGAAGTGTTGGCAAGAACGTGGAGAAAAGGGAAGCCCGGTGCACTGCCGGTGGGAATGTAATTCGGTGCATCCACTCTGGAAGACAGTATGGAGGTTCCTCGGGAAATTAAAAATAGAACTACCATATGATCCAGCGACACCACTCCTGGGTATAAGTCCAAAGGAAATGAAATCACTGTTTTGAAGAGATAGCCACACCAGCTAGCTCCATGTTCATTGCAGCATTAATCACAATAATCAAGACACAGAAACAGCCTAAGTATTCATTGACGAATGAATAAAGAAAATGAGGTATATATGTATGTAAACAATAGAATAATTATTCAACCATAGAAAAGAAGGAAATTTTGTCATTTGTGACATGGGTGGACCTTGAGGACATTATGCTAAGTGAAATAAGTTAGAAAAAGACAGATATTGTATGATGTCACTTATGTGTGGAATCTAAAAACATCAAACTCAGAAACAGAGTAGAATGGTGGTTGCCAGGAGCTGAATGATGGGTAGAATACAGAGATGCTGGTTAAACTTCCAGTTATAAGATGCGTAAGTTCCAAGGATCTAAGGCACAGCCTGGTGACTATAGTTAACAGCCCTGTATTGTACACTGAAAAATTGTTCTGAGAGTAGCTCTTTAACATTCTCACTATAACAACAGTAACAACAACAAAATGGTAATTACGTGAGGTAAAGGGTGTGTTAACTGATCTACTGTGGTAAACATTTCACAGTATATACGTGCATCAAATCATCACATGATACACTTTAAACTTATACAATGTTATATGTTAATTATATCTCAGTAAACAAAAAAACAAACAGATAATCTTCACAAGCACCTCAAACTGAACAATTCCATTCAAGCTTTCGTGATTTTTCTCATGGAATACCGCACCCAGTAACCTTCTAAGTGGTCTTGCTTCCACTGTTCTCTCTTCACCTCCAGTGTTCCCTCTATACTGCTTCTAGAGTTTTCTTCCTAAAACAGACAGCCAGGCCTGTCACGCCACTATTCAAGGCAGAAGTTAAATCCGGCTTAATTCCTTAACATGGCACATGTGTCTTCATAATCGGAAGCCCTCACACCCTCCTAATGCCAACCATGTGTACCCCTTGTCTCATGGCCCCTCCCCTCTCTGGTCAAATTATATTATTCTAAATGTAACCGTGTTATACTTTGTAGACCTCCTAGTCTTCAACATGTACTGCTTTTTCCCCCAAGATACTCCATCTCCTAAGTGTTCACTCTACCTCAACCTGGGGAACCTTTGCAGACCTGGGGAGCACCTACTCATCCCTCAAGATAACAGCTCAAATAGCGCCTTCTCTCCAAAGCCCCCCCAGCCACTCATTACTTACTTGTGGGTTCCTCCAGAGAACTTTCGCTGGAGCAATGGTCCTATAAGATGTCTTTCTGTTTCTCCCTACTAAGGTGAGAAGACTATAACTTATTCAAGTTTTATCTGGTAATTGGCTGGTAATTTATCTGGTAAATCATTAAATATTCAAGAATTTTGCAAACTGGTTGTTAATTGCTAGTAGCTTAAAATCGACCATGATAAAAGAATTTATACCCCACAGTTGACAAACACTACACATAAGGAGTCTTTTTTTTTTTCCCTCAAAAAGGTGGTTTTTGAGCATAGCTGGGTTTGGCCCCATAGTCTAACAGAGTCCCTACATATTCAGTTGAATCGCTCGAGTTGTTAATGTGACTTCAATTAGCTGAAAATCATTTGGGCATAAATAAAACAAAGATAATTATAGAAACAATGATAGAATTTCCTACATTGTCACAATTCGAATTACAACCAGATTACAAGAAGCAAATATGGATTTCAAGTTTATAAATACTTAGAGAGTTTATTCCAGTATAACACAGTCTGTAGGTTCAGGAAGAGCAGCTCAAATGCAGGGATGTTGGCTTATTCATCTTTGTGTCATTAGACATCATGCAGAATCTGGCATGTGGTTGATCCTCATTAAATTCTTATTAAGCAAATTTCCACATGAAAAACCATAGAATATGTTTCTGTATCTGAAGGGTTAGCTATTTTTATCCACTCATATAGAATCACTGCTGGAGAGTGGCAGCACCCATATGGTAAATTTTTTGTTCAGGAACAAAAAATTAAGCTAGTTGAAAGCAAAAGAAAGAATTTTCTAAAAAAAAAAAAAATCTGAAAAATAATTTCTATTTCTCCAGAGCTGTTAAATTTTTAAGAATATTATATATTGAGCATTTTGTTCATTTGCCTATTTTTAGTGACTATATGTATATTGATGTATAGATAATAATCATATTTATATATTATATTAACAACTTATTTATATAATTGCTTATAGTAAATATATATGTATGTATATATATACATATTCATAACTATAATCTTATAAGTAACCAAAATTACTTATAGTATATTGGAAAAAATTATATACAGGATAACCAAAATTTTTCACATTCATTTGTGTTTAGGTTTTTATTCATTTCAGAAGTCGGACGTAAGGTATGTCACTGGTTGTCAGTTTTCTCAACAGCGTCACCAGAGGCGCTATATAAAACAGTGAGTCACTGCCCACATGATGAAATTCACAGAGCCACGTGGGAACCAGCCCAGGGTTAAGACTACCATTCTGTCCAACACACTTATTTTACAGATGAGGAAGTAATGTCCAGAATGGTTGATTTTGTTTATCTTCATACAACTGGCTAAGGGCATAGCCAGGATTTTAGTTGACGTCACTGACTTTTAGGTTGGCATATTTCATCGTAGCTAAGCTTTGGGATGTGTGTGTGCGTGCGTGGTGGGGTGCAGCTAAGAATGCTATTCAGAAATTATTAAAGACTAAAGAACAAAAGAAGAAACATTTTAAACTTAGGAGATTTAATTAGTAATCCAGTCATGAGTTGGGTGTCCACAGAGGAGTTATCACTAAGAATGACAAGCAAATTACAGACTCAAACCCACAGCTCAGATGTGGATGAATGAATATAGAATGGACTTTCCCAGCTCTTTTTCTCTCAGTGTGTGTGTTCATTATACATTGTGTTCTTTGCTCTTTACTGTTTGTTTTGTTAAGAACTTTTGAGTTTCCCGCAATAACATAGCAAGATCAGTTGCTGTATTGTTTTCTTATTTTAATTTCATATTTTTATGATTTTGCAAAGTAGAGGAAGATTATTAATAAACAATGTAATCAGACTACTTTACCATTGTTAGATAGTGAGGGTTTGAAAAATAGTTCTTAGCGTATAAATGATTTAATTATACTTAGTAATTGCTTTCTACTGGCTTTCCCGTTTCCTCCATCTCTATCAGAAAAAGATTTGGAAACCCATTTCAGCTAAATGTATCTGATCATTGAAAACTTCTACATGAGTATGTTTTTCACATGTCTTATTTTGGGCAAAATATTCCCCACCCCAAATTTCTCCTTGATTTTTCAGGAAGGTCAAGATACTCCTTACAACTTAGAATAAATATGCCTCAGAGCTTAAATTTTAAATTTATGGTCAAAGAATACAGATTCTCACTCAAGTGACATCCATAATTATGGTCATGGATAGCCAGTTCCAAACATTCACAGTCCCTTGTTTTTTTTTTGTCACGATGATCTCCGTGAGATTAATTTCATAATTCAATAGGTAAACCTGCTGAAATAAAGAAAAATATCTTTAAGTTCTTATTGAGGGCAGAGACCACATTGTCTTTATCTCTTCAACACTAACACAATGCTAAGTATAAAATAAACTGTCAATAAGTGTGCATCAAGTTGAACTAGGTAAGGAAAAATAAATGATCCAAAATAAAAAAAAATCTCAGCCCTCCTACAGGATTCATATTTTTTTCAAAATGTCTTTCCGTTTATACCCTGCATAATCATATTTAATGACTATTTCTACAATATTATTTATATTAAAAATGTGTATCTACTTCTTACTTTATTAGATTTTTTAAAATTAAAAATAAAAGTAAATGATTTAGGAAAATAATGTTTTTCTTCCTTTAATATACAATTTCAGAATCTTCTTCCAACCATTCAATGTTTATTGACCCCTGAAAACGTTTTTGTACTAAAGAAAAAAAAAAAGGTCCAGGACCTAAACTGCTTCAGGAAAATAAATTAGGCACAAGTACCCCTTTCTTACAAGTACCAAATTGTATCCTAGTGCTGTAAGAAAGTATGTGTGTACTGTTGTCCAGGATTTAGAGACAGGGAGATTTGTTGAGATTCTGAATTAATTTACTTCTTCCTTTAATAATTTAATTTGATTAATTTACTTCTTCTCACAAGTTGTTCTTGTGAGATTCTTGTGAAATAATGAAGACTGGAATTAAGTAGCCATCAGATGGCTACCATGCAAAACTTACATTTAAATTGTGGATTGTTTTCTATACCTCAGTGATTACTAAATAAAGATTAGTGATTAAAAAATTAAAAGGTGTGGAAGAAAGTGAAAAATAAAATTACATTTAAACATTCCTTTAGTTCATTAGTTAAATAAAATTTTGTGAGACACATTACACTACTAATATTTTAAATTCTTAGAAAAGATTGAGAGACTTTATATAATTTTGTTATCATTCTTTATTAATTATGTAGTTTAATTCTGCAGTCAACACCTTTAGTGCTAATGAACATCTTAAAACTTGACTCTAGAATGTTCATAATAAAATGCTTTGAGTACCCAATGATATAAATATGATATATACTTTTAATTATATTTATCTCCTAATTTTTCCTCTATTGTTCCTTTAGATGCATTGCCATATTTAGTATTACTTTGAGGCATATTTTCAAGTTTCAAATGTTCACATATAGGTTTATACAGATTTTCAGATACAAATGAATATTTAATGCCCAGATATTTAGGTGCATTATAGTATCATGCAATTTACATTGTAATAAGACAGTAAGATGCAATTAAATTGAACAGAAGAATCAAGTGCCAGTATCCAGACAGCTCATAACATTTTTAAAAAGTGTTTATAAAGATGAGAATTTTAAATGTGCTTTAATGCAACAAAATTTTCTTATAAGGAGTATTGTAAATAGCTAAGTAACAATTCATTTTATTACTTAAGTAGGAATGACTTTGTAAAAACGGATATCACTGTATTTGAAACTACTTGTGTGCAAAAAGATGATGATAGATAGATTGATAGATGGTATTTCTGTTAGTCAGCCTCACTCTTTCAAACCAAAGAGAGAAATTCTATGTCCTGCTTTCTGCAAATTATTTTTGTTTTGTTTTGACTGCTATTCATACAGGAGTACACAAAATATGTGAGGTCAATCTGATAGTGGCTACTCTGCCATTATGCCACCAGTTAAATCTTCATGCTTAGCATGTAGCCAAATGCACGGCACATATTAGGTGCTCAAAACTGGCAAATCAATTACTAGATATGGCTGTTCAGGTGGCTTAGAATATATTGTTATACATTGTCAGCCTCCTTAAACATTTCTTGAAAATGATAGTTAACTTCCGAGTTATTTTGAGTTTTAGGATAAGAAAATAGTTTGAAATAGTTCTATGAGTAAAAGTAGAACGATAATTTAAATAACTTTAAATCTGAAGCAGATTTTAGTAGAAAAATAACCTAGCTTGGTTAAGCGAATAGCCAGGTTACACAGATTTCAAAGTGCTGGGGAGAACAGCTGACGTTCTAGGTGCTTTCGAAACTCTGTCCAAGGATTAGGAAGGAATTTAACAAAACAAGAAGAGTGAGTTAATCTCCTTAACTATTTATGATAATATATAGGAAAACCAGATTTCAGAAACTAAAATGAAACCAGAACGGACAATTTTAATAAACATTTACATAGTGTTCTCTAGTAGGTGTTTTCCTTTTATTTTATGTTGAATTTACTTATTATAGATTAATAAGTTTGTTTATAAATCTTATTTATAAATGCTTTAAGTCTTCTGCCTGCAATTTATGTCATCTTTGTATCTGTTCACACACCCTAAAGTCCTTATGCTCCATTTCTGTTTAACCTAAGGCTGGGGTATAAAAACGTTTACCGTCTCCTTGAAGACTCTGAATGATTTTACCATTGTTCTATAGGACAGTTTAGGGAGTGATGCTCTCCGCGGATTTCACAACATGAATGTTTTCATCCCATTCGTAAAGAATTGGGTTACTCAGAGGGCAGGATCAGAGCCCAGATACCAGATATTAGAGCTGGTGTAATGAGCCAGAGTCCTTCTTTTGAGGGCTGTAATTCTGAGTCTCAAACTGTGCCCAAGAATAAAATAGAAGCTTTCCCTGAAACCTCAGTTATGGCCAGACTTCTCAAATATCGGGTGGTAGTTGCCCTGCCCAGTGCTGGATGGTTTCTGCTACTAGTTTACAAGGTATCACTGGTCTACTCCTCAGCACTGAGTTGCCTGACTCAGCACAAAGATCTTCCCAGCATCCCTCCCTGACAGGATAAGAGGACGGGACACATTTCTGAGGGAGCCGGAAGAGCCAAATATGATTCGGCCTTCATCGCAACCTTCAGGCTATTTGTCCCTGCTTCTACTAGACTGAGCAGAGACAGAGACACCGCAGGCACAGGAATGATGAAAAGAACTTCCACGATGACAAAAATATCTCCCCATGAGGGACAGTCACCAACACAGCAAAACATTTAGATTTCGCATAAAATTACTGAGACTTTCTGATGTTATTTTACCCGGCTCATCCTGACATCTCTCAGGGCAGCCACAGACCTGTCAGCCCTATTCTTCTACGCTAACTTGGTGGCACTGCTTTTTCTGAAGGTTGGGCTTCCATTACAGTGGCGATGGGGACAGAGGGAGGTTGCTGATGGAATACTAGTCATAAGAAGGCACAGTGTTGTGCACGTTGCTAAACCGAAATCAGGACGGGTCGTTTCATGAAGAATTATTATGCTGTTTCTAAGGACAAAAATAAGTTTTGGCAGATGAGGCTTGAGTGTCAAAAATTGGGATTTCCAGGATATTAAGGTTTATGGGACCAATAATATAAGAAAACGCTTCAGAAATAGCATATGATTGCTATGGATATAGTAAATAGTGCAACAGCTTACCAAAGACGTGATGTGGGGTTTATTCTTCACAGCTTACAGGCAGTCGGTCAGACTAGGTAAGACTCTGCTGTGATTGTTACAATGGACAAGGCCCAGAGAGATTCTTTTATACTCACTGTGGCCACTTTAAACTGCCTAGTGTGACTTGCTCAAGAAATCGGTGGTTCAAAACCAACGAAGCAAACATTCTTTAGCTTTATATAGAATCCATGTAAATAAATAAATACAATCAAAGGGTGCATTTAATTTGCATTTTCTCTGTACACTCAGTATTAATCCCTAGACTGTGGGGTTTAAATGGCGTGGAGGGGAAAAATTCAAAAGCTTTCCACAACCGAAAACAGCATGCTCAGGAGGCCAGAGCATTCTAGAGTGACTGGAGATCTCACGTCCCATCCGACCCAGGGTGCTCAATGACACCTCTTAGGTAATAAATTTCTGCTTTTGATTTTAAGGTCCTACAGGGCAGGATAATTCTCTTTGTATGGTTCCTAGGACAGCACTCTGCACATCTGAACATTTAATCAGCGCTACTTGATAATGAATATAGGATTTTACGGCACAGGATCAAATTGGTCCTGAGAGAAAAATTCCTCCCTCTCTGAGCCAAGCACTTTCTTCCGAGTTGCTGAACAGCATCTTCTCGGGTTCATCGCTGTGAAACATCTGCAGGTAAAGAGCCACTTCCACCTCCCTTGAACCTCCCCAAGGTCAGATCCAGGAGTGACGAAAAATAGAACACAGATTACATGGTCTGCTTCACTTTAAAACCTAGAAAACTAATAGTGACTCTTGAAGGGTCATCCATCCGTAAGGCCATTTTGCAAGAAAGCCACATTGCCCACGGACTGCCACAAATTGAGAAGCACTCAAGGCCCAGAGGTCCTTAAAATGTCTTCAGAGACTGTTGAAAAGATATTTCCCCTCTAACATCTAGGAAGGATGTAATTCCTTTTACTACGTGCGAGGATACAGTACGCACCGCGTGTCCGCTCATTAGACTCGCACCCCCAAGTGCAGTCAGGAGTCCTGACAAAGCTGTCAGGGTCAAGGGCAAACACCGGGCCGGTGGGCGGGAGGGAGGGAGGGGGGCCAGAGATCGACTCGTCGGGCCTGTTCTAGCCTGCTTGTCCTCTTCCTTGGCTCCTGCCTGGACGGGTTTTCAAATCTGACTAATTCTCTGAACTACCCAACATCCTGGCAACAGTCTCCTTGCCTCTGCAAATTAACCAGTTTCTATTCACTTACCTTTTTAAAAAAAATTATTCAAGAACTCTGACTAGTAAAAATGGGTGCTTTGTGAATGTCTTTTTCAACAAGATGTATTGATAAATAAAGGGGAAAAGTAGAACTGTATTTCTTATATAATACCAGTTTCATTTGAAATATTTTAATATATCCACAGGGAAATGGAAAAACAACGCTTTCATCAGTGGATATAGTGAGAGCCCTGTTCAGCTACACGTGATGACGGATGCCTGGCCATCCTGGGTGCCTTGTGTCCAGAGACCAGCAGTTAAGGACAGGAAAGTCCAAGCTGGCAAGGTAATTGGCTTGACCATCTAGTGGGAGTAGGACTGCAGGTCGCCGCGAGGCGTGGAGGAGTATGTGCGGTGATGCACTTGGTGATGCACTTGGGTTCTCTCTTTGTCCTTTGGGGCTGAGTGTAGTCATAGTCCCAGGTGAGCCATGAAGACAAGCAGAAGTGCCACAGAGCTGCAGGGAATCGAGCATGTGCAGGACAGGAGGGAGGCGATGACGAGGGGCAGGTGTGGAGGCCGGGTCACTCATCGTCTTCTGCCAAGTTTCCTCTAGGCAGAGAGGCCACCAGCAATCTTAGTTGCTGCTTCCCAGATGTATGTGAAGAGAGGGGTTGGAGTGGCAGCGGGGGTGGACTATGATGGACAAGGAGATCCACTGCGTAGATACCCAAGAGGATGCCTTGTTGCCCCAGACGTTGAGTCCTGCCAGAGACGGCCTCTATCTGTAACCTCTCTCAGGCATTGCTTCAGATTCAGAGAGCTGCCTCACCCACGGCCACATCCCTCCCAGGAGAGCCCACAACTCAGGAGTAATGAAGGTGATCGTACAAGTGCCTGGCGTTTTGCCCCAACATGGGAGGATTCGGACAGGCCATTTTCCCTCGAGAGCTCCATTCTCCCTGCCACTGGCCCCAGCCTGCTTTCTTCCCACTGGTGTTGATGCCAAAGACACAAATAAACCACCTGCATCCTGTTTCCCAGGAAACCTAACCTGCAACATAGGGCTTACAGCATGAGACCTAGTCAGGTCCCAAATAAAGGTGGTTCCTTTTATTCTAAGGAAAATGGGAGAAATAAATATCACCACTGGTCTTCTAAGGAATTATACTTGTGCAATATATACATATATGCTTAGCTCATGTAGTGGAATCACATCTCAGGCACCCACTGGCTCCGTTTTGTTTCGTGGCTGGAATGGCTCTACCTCCAGCTAGTCATCCCATAAACGGGTTCTGATAGTCTTCAGTGGGACTAGACAAGAATGGACATGCCCATCTCTCACTGAACCTGAAAGCAAAACATTCCCACAAAACCCCCACATTGCATGCCCTGCGAATCCTAAGACTATTGAATCAACTGCCGACCATCCACCTACTGTCACACACCTGATAGCAAGGCTCCTCCCTAACATGGGAGGATGGCAACATTATGGAGAAATTCCAGAGCCCTGAGCCTGGATTCTGTGGATGGATTTGAAACCCTGCCTGAGCTCTTCCTTTCAACCAAACTGTGAGTCCCTCCTTCCTGGAGCTTCAGGGTAGCTTGTTTATCTACTGTGGAAGAGCATGTCACCTCCAAGGCCGGACAAGCCAGGCGGCACTGAGTGAGAAGCTGTGCGTTTCTTGAGCTAATGATGGCGGCCCTTTGGCAGCTTCCAAATTATCCACTGCCAACATCGCCCCCTGGATGCGGTAGTCAAGATGGTAGAGAATTTCTGTGTTTGATCCCAAACCTACGTACTCCCTTATAAATTTCATGTGCAGCCTTTCAGATCCTAAATGTGTGGATTGATAGAAAAAAAAAAAAAGCAATGAACTTGAAGTCAGCTATTCTGGATTTAAATCTTAGTTCTGCCATGTAGAAGCTGATGAATTCAATATATTTTCTCACTGACAAATAAAAAAGAAAGAAAGAAAAAAACTAACCAATCAAAGAATTTTTAAAGAAAAGTTAATAACAAAAATGTAGTTAAAAGCACCTGTTGCAGGCCCTGACCTCTATTAGAGATCAATATTTACTAGTTTTTTTAGGCAAATTGGGATCCTCAGCCAGAGAACTACTTCTCCCCACCCCGCTTTATTCTTTGCCCTTCCTCCACAGCTATTTATTCAACTTGACTTTAGAATTTTAAGTCAAGTCCAGACTTAAAATTTACACATTGATTTATTTAAAATTATGAAAATTAAAGCAGTTCCAGAAACTAGATAATGTCTTTCCAGCATTAATTATGCTACCGTTTTATGATACAAAAAAATAAACACTCTTTACGGCGTGATTACATTAAATGCCTTGACTTTTCATGTCTGCAAATAGTTTTAATAATGAACATAGTGTAACAACAGGAATAATCTATTCATTTTCCTCACTGTTTTTCTGTTCTGGTAAGCTTTGTAATTATGTATAATAGTATAAATTCTTGTGATTAAAGGTAGTCTTGTTTTAAAATACTTGCTTCCTCTCCCTGGGTAAGGATTAGGCTCGGCCCTATGACTTATTTTGGCCAATGGAGAATGAGCAGAAGTGATGTATGTCTCTTCTAAGAGAAAGCCTTATGGTCCAGTGAGTGTTTGGCCATTTTTCCTCTCTGCCAAGGCCATAAAATTTCCAGATGGAGACAGTTCCATCATCCTGACTTGGGGACTAGAATCTCCTATGATACAGAGCCCAGAGTTGCCGAGGTGGAAAACCCAAAGTCTCCTGGTGGATTACGGAGAATGACAATAAGTAAGGTCACCTGGCTTCTATCCTTTGGTTCCTCAGCCAATTTATTCTCCTCACTGGGACACAGTCCTTCTTCAAGTCTTGGATTCAAGGTGGATATTTCATCACGCAGGAGAGTGACCCATCCTCACGGAGTGAGGCTAACGAGCTGGCGCTCAGGCTGTGCCTTCAGCAGGCCTCGCCGACGCTCTGTCCTACCCGCAGCGTTATGTAATAGGACTGGAGGTCCCCGGGCTATCCTACTTCAAATCGCCTTTGCAGTAAAGTGAGTCCATTTCATGCTGAATCCCATGCCAGTAGATCAAACACTCTGTAAACCCTTGGAGTAGAAAAGGCAAACCGAAGTCTGGAATGTGTATACTTCTGGGGTAAGGAAATTTTGCTCTTCCAGGTGGAAGGGTCCAGTGTACTCAACTTGCCACGAAGCGGCCAATTCACTTTCTGGAGAAATGGTGCCATAACTGAGGCTCAGCGTTGGTCTCTGTTGCTGGCAAGTTGGATATCTGCTGGCAGAAAGCACTTAATCAGCCGTGGTAAGTAGGAGCCAATACGTCGCCGTCATTTCTCCCACTGTGGCCACTCTAAGCTGGCAGTCCTTTCTGCCACTCACTAAGTACATAGGCCAGACTGGTATTTCCAGGTGTGGAATATGCAACCTCCAAAACCCAAAGAGGCTTACCAGATATTGCATTACTAATTACTTTGGGGGAGGACCAGAAAATCATTACTGTGAACAGTTGCTGTTTGATTTCTGGGTCCTGACCCCTGGAATTCCAGTTTCTTTTCAATCAGGTGGCTCTAAGTTTGAAAATGGACTCATGTCCAAAAATTCAACACAGAAAACTGTTGTCTATCCCTGAAGACAGAAAAGAGCTGAAGACTTTGATATCAGCATCCCAGCGGGGGAGGCATCAAGGCCTTGATGAAGAGGGACCTGGGTGTCAATTGCCACATCCATAATGCCCTCTCTCAGTCGTTTCCTCCAACAATAAAGTTCTCTTCAGGAAAAATACACAAGCCTAATGCAACCCCAATCAGAACCACTTGTAGATAATTATAGGAGGCACCTGTCAGACAGTGTAAAAGGAGGGAGAGACCGAACACAAACTTGGTGATTATTTTGAAGGATATGGCCTTACTAGCACAGGTGTTAGCTGCATTATCAAAGGCCATCTAACGATCACCATTAAAAGCAATACGGAGAATGATGACACTGCGAGACGGAAACCCACACCAACACAAATATAGAAAACTAAAGTAATTCTAATGTTCTAAGCACTGAAAAATCAAAGATTGTGACCAGAGAATCTCAAGCACCTTTTAAAAAAAAAAATGATGATCTTGGATTGTGGAAAAGCGTGGGAGGTGATTCAAGCAGTGACACTAATAATGATATCCAGACCCCGACGTTCAAGATGCAGATGGAGAAAACGGCCAGATGGCTTCCCCCGCTCTGTGCTGAGTGAGTCTTAGGGTATGGCCCTCTCCTGATCATGGGATGCGTGGAAAGCCTTCATGAAATTTCCCATGAGTTCCTTCTGCATCCTTAAGTTCGGAATCACATGGCAGCTTTCCTCAAAATCGCCAATGCAGTCTTTCACTATAGCTAATACAGTCAGTGCAAAATCACTTTTCAACTCAATACGGCAATAACAATGGAGAAAATTCAGTTTAGAAATGGAAGAATGAAAAAACCTGAACTTCGAATAAAAGACAGAAAAATGAAAGTTCAGTAAGTGTGCATAAAGGCAGCGTTGCTCAGAGATGAATGCATTTGGTTATTTTAGGCATTTCGTTTTGTTTTATGCTCTGGGCTTTGTGGACACATTTAGGCAATCTCATTTGGTGGACAGTGGCCTATTTCCTCAAGTTTATCAGAATCCTATTATACTCTAATCCTCTCCTAAAGCATCGATTCTTGGCTTTGGATTGTCCGCAAATCCAATTAGCACACTTTCAACTCAATTTACCAAGTATTTAATAGCAAGACTGAGTAGAGTGAGATTGAAAAGGGATTCCTCCAACACACACGCTGTTAGTAGGCTACTGAAAATAAATGCAGTTCATATTCTAACATTTTCCCCGTAAGATTGGGATGAAATCCAAACCATTACCGTAAAACCAACATTAGTATACGGCACATATTTTTATAAAATTGGTTCACAACCATCATTTTAGTCATTCTTTTCAGTAAACTTTGGAGGGCGGTTAAGCATTACCAAATACGTTCTTGTTACAATATTGATCTGACTTCGGAAAATGTGAAAATATTCATCTTTGTAGTACGGATGAGAAAACCTAAACTGGCTTAGGCAGTTTGGAACACACAAGCTTTTGTTCAGTATCTTAGTATTGCCTATTAGCCCTGCCCGTGATACTGAACGCTGTTTTTCTGGTTTCAAAATATTCATTCTGATCTATTTGTCATTTAACAAAAACTGGCTGCTCTTTTCACAAATATGAAGGAAAAAGAAAAACAATCACCGTCTAAGTTTTCTGATGGCCAGCATGTATTCATGCACGCAAGACGGTGTTGAGTCACTGCGTCCGGCCCAGGATGGCTTCGGCCTCTGCTTTAGGAAGTTGTTACATGTCTCATCGTCCTATCAGATGGCTTCTCCTCCCATCCCCTTTCCTGAGGAAACCTGGCTGCAGTGGACCTCTACAGACCACATGATGAATGATGAAGCCACAAGGAAATTGTCACTAAACTCTCTAGAAGTCAGAACCTGAAACAGTTCTCTTTGGAAAATGCAGACCATCACCATCATAATGAAGCCTCCTCTGAGCAGCTTAGCACACTGACACTCCCAGGAGTGAAGGGTCTCAAGGAACTGTTTCAGAAGCAATTGGCCCCAAGGTTCTCTAGCCCCAGTCAGGTGTTTTAAAGTTACCACGATGCCAACACAAATTTATACTGGCTTTGCCTGGAAGGAACTACTTCAATGTCTATGTTTCTGTCTAAAGACGTGGTTAGGATCTTTCCATTGTAGCCACTGCTGACTGAGAAGCCCGCCGTGGATGCGGGGATGGCTTCTGGGACAGATGAGCCCCTGATGTGGGGTTGCCTCTCCCTCACCTTCCTGGGCCCTCTTCTCTGTAACGGAAGGCTGTTGACTGAGGAAGCGAAAGGTCTCCCCTGTTGCACACATTTCTGAGACGTCTCTGGTTGAGCAGAGAGCTTGCTCCAAAGACCCTGGGACAGCACAGCCTTCTTAAGGGTGACTTTAATGCGCCACAAGTCCCACTGCTACCCAAGGGGCTTTCAAGGGGTCTGCTCTAAGTTTGTCAAAATAAATTTACATTTCTGAATATAACACTTGAAGTAGAGTTGGGTTGTGTTGAAATTCGACAGCAACCCCAGGCTTTTCTCGTGCTGTGTTTTTTCCTCAGCTTAGGAGTTCTGACTTGTTATTTCCTTATTCACAAATAACATGTAACACAGTTGTTCTATATATAAACTCAGCGGTTAACATTCAACCTCTTTTGTCATGTTTGTGTTTCAAATAATGAAGCATCTGTGAACCATACATCATCACTCTTTTTCCTGATTTGCAAAAATCACTTCTTACCCTTTTTAAGCTGAGCTGCCCTCCGGCGAGATCAAATTTAATGAGATGACCTCTCTTGCATAATTCCCTTCAAAGATGAACAGGGAGATAGTCTTTTACTACGTTTATAATTACAGACCAATTGTAGAGAATCCTCAGCAACATTGCCTGGAAGAGAAGTCACACAGATTGGTATACGTGGTGAGAAATTAATCCCCTGGTTTTGTATTCTCTCGCCCAACCTGCTTGGGACCGTGGAAAGCATTAATTTGGAGGAGTGCATTTTAAAACAGTAGCAACTGGATGAATGGACCATTTGCCAGAAATGCAACAAAATGGCAAGATTTTTGGTCCCACCATAATGTCTGCAGGAGGGTGGTGTGCTGAGTAGCTCACGCAGTCTGACCCTGGGCTGAGTGTGCATCCCTGCGTTTATCAGTGTCCTGTTCCTGAGGGTCTCTCCTCTATTGAGTATTGGTTGGTGAGAGGAGGGGAGTGAGAGCTGCTGGATGAGGTAAGAGGGCTATGTGGATGGAGACAGGGAACAGAACGGGGTAACGTGATAAAGTCCAAGGGCCATTACTTTGTGGTTGGGTGGGACCCACAGTATGGTCCTCACGATGAAACAGTGGCTTCCCTGCGTTCTCTAGTTGGTGCTTGTTGGTTGATCGCCTGAAGGAATGACCCTTGAAATTTCTGATTTGTAAACAGCATCTCTACCTGAGAAAACTCCCGTGGGGGTGGCAAGGGGGGATATCAACACAAAATCAGTGTGTGCAGCACTTCAAAGAGAACAAGTTCCCGGGGATAAGCAGAATGCGTTACGAAGGTGGAGCAGAGTTGGCCGCTAAAAGGCTGCTGGAATCTTGTCTCATCCTATTTCAGCAAAATCCTTGCTCAAAGGAATAGATAAAAAGAAAGTTGAGTGTGATTTTGAATCTGGTAAAGACTTAATATGTGATAGCATTAGCGTGTTATTACCCCCAGGTCCCTCCCATATATCTGCATAGTTGCCAGGTTTTGTTCTTTTTTTAAGACTGTCAGAGGTACAACGTGAGTGCTCATTTTCATAATCATGTGGAATATCTGCGTTACTAAGTTCCATTTGGCATGCTTTGAAAAGGAGTATCTTCTCAAAGTCTTCTAGAGTCTAAACTGGATTAGAGGGCTGATTCCTCTGAAGATTATATTTTAATTCTGTGCTAGTCATTCAATCCCCCCCACCCCGCCAAAGGACTTTAATATATAACTAATTTTAGAACTTAAAAGTGATTCAATACCCAATTAAACTGAACAATGGAAGTGCAATGTCACAGAAATTAACAATGTGTGCGAAGGGTAATATTTTGGAGGTTTTTGACGCTTGACGATTTTTGTTTGCTTATTTTTAACACATGAAGCATTTTCCTGATTCTAAGTACAGGGTTATTTTTCACCTTCTGTCACCCTCTGTCACCCTCTGAACAGTACTGTGATGCCAACAACAGTTTTTATGAGTTAAGCTTCTCTAATCAGAAGACCAGGCAGACTAAACACAGATACATGTACTTAGAACAAATGCATATGTATGTAATCAGAAAACTAGGAAGACTGGACACACACATATACTATATACATAGTACATTACATCGTCAGCACTATGTTTTCATATGTGTGAATCTATGCACCTAAAAAGATTAAAACTATATCCCTATAAATAGTTATAAAACCAGGTGGTGGTGCTTATCCCTCAGGTGATAGCTTCACGAGCTCCAGCCCCTGGACCGTACTTGGTTTTACAGCATCCCGTTGCGCTTCCTGCACAGGCTGCCCACAGCTGAGAAGGCCACACCGAGCCTTAGTAAAACCATTCTCCCGTACATTTTGTGGCCATGCCTCCTCTTCAGAGCCCTGGCATAAGTCTCTGAGGTGGGTAAGGCGGGGAGAAAGTAGAGAAAGTAACCCACCGAAGCAAGACATCTCACCCTGACTCACTGTCCTGGGACCTGACTTGTGCTCCTAAAAACTTGCCCAGCTACCATGGATTTTTTATTTTCCTATTTATTTATTTATTTACTTATTTATTTTTGTCTCTTGTACATGACCCAACACATCTGAGTTTTCTGGGGAACAAGGCTTAGCTCAAAACTTGAAACACTCTCCCCCACCACATATGTTTTGTGTGTTTTTCTAAATACGATAATGAGAAAGGGAAATATGGCTACATCCATGCAATTTTACAACCTGGACAACGTCATCTGCTCCAGGGTCACATGTCATCCATAATGCGAAATGCCAGACCCAGCAGATTAAGACAAGTAATGAACACAATGCAAAGCAATCTTTTATTTTTCTGCAGTCATGCAGGTGACGTCTCACTTGGCAAATATCTTCCAGTTCTAAGAAGGGTGCTATCACATTCATGCCTGTTGCGCCTCTCATGTTGTGCTTCAAAATCCTAGCACTCACGCAATTTAGTCTTCCATTTCTTCCAACATTCATTTATAGAAACTCTTTTTTAATATGTCTACTGCGGAGTAAGCATTTCTTTGTGCTAAGTTCATTTCTCCAGAAATACAAATGATCACCATGCGTTATCTTTAACTGGCACGGTTCAATTTGCCAGTCTGCATTCCCTCACAGAGAGCAGGGTCCAAGACCAGAGCAGACGAGGCATGGAGTTGAATGCCTCCGAGGCCAGGATGAGCTGACCGACCATCTACGTCTGTCTGGCACTGAAGAGTGTCCTTGGATGTGAGATGTTAGTGCTAAAACCAGGACAGTTACTCATCCAAACCCTAAACCGATTGGAAACCACTGAATCCTAGTTGGCGTTGTGACACTCAATCAGTACAAAGTAATTGTATGAAGCCTATGAAGCGTGTATACAAAGCAGGACTAGAGATTCTCTCTGGATAGCAGATTTATTTCTACTCTCTTATTAGGACCATCAGAAAAAAGTCACTTAGCTCTTGGAACTCCCTGTACTGCTTGAAAATAATTCATCACCTAAATTCACCTGATGCTTTGAAAAGTCATTCTTTAAGGAAAAATATCATGGCTCATTAACTCACAAAATTAGTTGAAAGGGCCCCAGCCACCCTTATAATCTAAGGAAATTTACTTTTTTCCCATTATTCAAAGTATTGCCTTTTAGTTCAGATAGATAAAAGTTTATATAGTATTGTGATTTATCAAAAATACTTATTCACACTATTAACACGGAATAAAATGCATTCTGAGATCATTTACTTTTGCTCACTTATGACTTCAAGCATTAACAAATGTAGTTAAAATTTATATCCAGCCACGTAGTTAAAAGATGTATTTTACTTGATTTACATATCAAAAAATGTGGGGGTTTTTTTCAGGAGAAATGTAACATCTTTCAAATAAACCTCAGTGTGTCTTTTACCAAAGAGTTAACATTCAGCTTAATTTTATTGTCCATAAATGGGCTGCAAATTGCTTTATATATATATTTTTAAAACTACTGTTTTTCTACATACCAATATCATATTTTTACAAATTTATTAAATTTAGTAGGTCATTTAGTGAGTTAAACGTTCTTACGTGTAAACTTTGTTGACTTAGTTTTAAGATGTCTGATAACTATAAACAGTGCCTGAATTTTAAAGAAGAGGCGGGAGAGAGCTGTTATGCAAATAGCACAGTCATTACACGCTGCGGAGTGAAGACAGGTGCTTCCCCACATGCTCTGCTGATGAGATTGTGTCCTGCAGCGTGAGCTCTGCCCCTGTTTCCTGTCTCCGTCACACACGTTGTTATGGAATGCTCCAACCATCAGCCATCGGCTACGGAAAATACATTCCTGTAGGAGCTTCTTACAGTGGTGAATGAGTCACAACGGCTTAAAGATTTATTTTTAGAAAATGTTCTCTTTATACTTTATCGTTAATAATCGTGATTATCCAGTTGTGACGTAAACCAGTGTCCCAAACTAGAAAGGCAAACTGATACACTGAATCTGGAAGAAAACCCATCGAGGCTTCCACATTTATTCTCATGTTTTTGTTTGTACTTGTTATGATTCAGGAGCCTTTTTTTTTTTTTAAAAAAAATTGTTTTTAATTGTAACTGTTTGACTTTAACTTACTGAGTAACTTGGTCCAAAGAGAGGCCAAGGTGTTTGGTCAAACAAAAGGCCAAAACAGAAAGGAAGAGGTGCTGTGGCATCCTTGTTACTGTAGAGATTCAAGCTGAGTTTTTATCGATCACTAGGAGTCAAAACAAATTTTTGAAAAATAGGAT
The DNA here is from genome assembly GCF_048564905.1 of Vicugna pacos. Lineage (NCBI taxonomy): Eukaryota > Metazoa > Chordata > Mammalia > Artiodactyla > Camelidae > Vicugna > Vicugna pacos. The sequence goes on from NC_133012.1 coordinate 18,386,796, forward strand.
AGAAGTATGTGGGAGAACTTTTTGGACCAGAAAAAGACAATGACCTCTCTCTGTCTCCTGCTAAATAATGTCAGGCCTTTGATGAATTATTAGTAACTCCCATCCTGAAGCCTCATGGTAAGCCTGTGAAAAATGCATCTGCTAGTCCAGCATCTGCTTAGTCCTGCTCCAGGAATAAGTTTTTGTTTTTGGTTTACAAACTTTTCTCCAAGAAAGAAAAAAAACAGAGCTACAGGTAATACATGTTTTCAAAAACCTTGTCTATCCACCGCATGACCTAGCTTGCTCTGTTTTGTAAGTTTCATCCTTTTGTGAATAATATTCATTTTAATAATTTGTGTCGTTTTGAGCAGGTTCTCAAAATGAGGATATTTTAGGAATGCAATTCCGGAGTGGGAAAAGCTGAGGAAATGAACGGCAGGGAGTGTGTAATTTACTCACCCAGAGACGTAAGTATTTTCTGAGCATTTCCCACATGCCAAGCGCTGCTGAATGTCTGGGGATATGGTGGTAAAAAGGAGGAGCAAGGCCCCTGACTGTGAGCAGCAGTAGGTTGTAGCAGTGAAGCTGGAGGAGCTTGCCAGTGTGGCCCCAGCAGGCAACAAAGTCAGAAACGTTTTCCAGGTTGCGCTCGGCCTGAAAGTTGCCTCTTGCTGCCCCAAACAGCTAACGCTGTCTATAAAGTCACTCCTGGTGACGCTGAAGTGTGAAGATGCTCAGAGCAGAGGACCAAGTGCAGCAGACTCTTCCCAGGTACAAGAAAGACATCGCTTCCAGGGTAACCAGCAGCTGTGGTCCACATTCGCTGGTGCACATTGGAAAAAGGCTTCTTTCAGGCACCTTTATGGGGCGGACCCGCAGTGGTTACTAGGAAGCGGCAGAGACGTGCTTGAAGCATCGGTGCTTCACTTTGAGTACCTGCCAGGGAGGCTGGAAGCGCCACGCAGGCAGGGCAAAGGCTTTGAAATAAGTGTGATGGAAGGTCACCTGTATGGATGGCCTTTCCTTTAATGCCTGAGTAAAGTGTCTCAAAACTCCACCCCCCACAGTAACGGAATCTTTCTTTTTTCACTCCTCCTTGGTGGATCATCTTCCCCCGGGACTTACAAGTAAGATTGGTTTTCTCTCATCCGCCAGAGAGTCAGTCCACCTGCAGCCCGCCTCTCCACCTTCCTGCACTGTGACCGCCTCTCTACCTCCCCTTGGGTTTGCTGTTGCTCACAGTCCGCAGGCAAGGAGTCCTGCCTCCTGTCTGCACCCCCCAGAGTTCCAGCAACACAAGGCAAGTGTGTTTCTTCATGTGTTTTACTTACAGTGTTTAGAAAAAAAAGCAGGTTACTTTCCCTAGAAATTCATTAACCATTCTCTGCTAAAGGAAATTTCACTGGCCATGTCCCTCCGGTGGTCCAGGAATCCTGCCACCTCGCCAAGTCCCTCTTTCCGTTCTCCTGTCTACTCTTCCAAAGTCCTGCCTCCTGCACACGCTCGCACCTCCAGGCAACATTCGCACACTGCAAGCTTCCTGTTACTTTAATTGACAGAACAAGTTACTGATGGGACCCCCAACTTACAATGATTTGATTTCTGATTTTTCCATTTTGTGATGTTGTGAAAGCAATACTTTGAAGTTTGAATTTGGATCTTGGGTTAGCAGTATGCAGTACAACCCTTTCCTGTGATGCAGCCCCAGCTCCCAGTCACCCAGGATCGAGAGGGTGAACAACACTTAAAACCATTGTTTTTCACTTTCACTGCAGTATTCAATACATTGCATGAGATAGTCAACACTTTCTTATAAAACAGGCCTTGTGTTAGATGATTTTGCCCAACTATAGGCTAATGTGAGTGTTCTGAGCCCAGTTAAGGCAGGCGAGGCTAAGCTGTGATGGTCAGTAGGTTCAGTGAATTAAATGCATTTTCAACTTAATGATATTTTCATTTTATGATGGGTTCATTGGGATGTTACCCCATCGGAAGTCAAGGAAGAGACGTAATTCTTTATCTCAAATATTTCCACATAGATCATCCCAGGTGCGATTACACAGAAGCAAGAGATCACATGGGATGTTGCCGTGATCCATATTTAAGTCATTTAAAGAGTAAAGCATGTATCTGTGAAATCTCATTTTGAGAAACACTTCTCATAGCCCATATTTGGTCAATTCAGTACAACCTGCTTATCCTCCGGCCCCAAATTTAATAGACTAGAAAAGAAAACCAATGTTTGGATAGCATTTTGATTTTGTTTATTTGTTTTGTGTAAAGTGTCCTTGAACACACATTACATCCACTCTGGGAAGCACGCAGAGATTACTGCTTGAGGACAGTGAAGATTTGAGATGTTTGTAAAATAGTCCAGGTTACCCCCTGGGGGGTTAAGGATGAAAAGAACTGCACAAGCTGGTGCACCACGTACATCCCTGAGATCAGCTAGCTCGGTGAGGCGTCTCCATTCCCCACGAGGCTGCGGTCCCCCGCACGCAGACCACTAGGACTATGTGCTGGAGAAGGGGGTGATGTGATGTCTATTCACCAGCTGCCCCTAATCTTTAAGGGGAAAAGTTCTTTCCTTGTGCTCAAAAACACATAACATGGGCCTTTGTAATATGTGATTTATAGTAAAAAAATATGTATTTGGTCTTGGACCCAGTTTCTGGCACAAAGCTCCGAAAACCTTTGAAATTTCCTAAGTGATGAGAGCAGTAAAGGTGTCTTTTGTTATGTGGATGAGGTGACTTTTGGACACACCTAATGGCAGGGGCTGGTTGCCAGGACAACCAGCCGTGCAACTAGAGGATTGGAACTTTCCATCTCAGCCCCTCTCCCGAGGGGAGAGGGGCTGGAGGTTGGATGAATCTCCAGTGGCCAATGACGTAATCAATTATTTCTATATGTGAAGACTCCTTGAAGAAAAAAAAAGGATGTAAGTTTTGGGCTGGTGAACACGTGCTGATTTGGGGACAGTGGTTCTCTCAGAGAGAGGACAGAAGCTCTGTGCCCCTTTTCCATACTTGCTCTCTGCATCTCTTCAGTTCAGCTGTTTCTGAGTTGTACCATTTTATAATAAATCAGAAATCTAGTAGGTAGACTGTTTCTCTGAGTTCCGTGAACCCCTCTAGCAAGTTAATTGAACCCAAGGAGGGAGTTATTGGAACTTCCCATCTATAGCCCTTTGGTCAGAAGCACAGGTGACAACTTGGATTTGCGATTGGCATCCGAAATGGAGGGCAGCCTCGTAGGACCGAGCCCTTAACCTGGGGACCTGACACTGTCTCCAGTCAGATGGTGACAGAACTGAGTGGAATTGCAGGACCCCCAGCTGGTGTTAGGGAACTGCCTGTTACGGGGCAAAAGCCCGTATTTCGGAATTGGGTGCAAGCTCTTAGGCTTCTTTGTGGGCTGTCATTACAGAACTGTGCTCTCAAGGAGATGCTCTTCTTCAGCTGAAAATAAGCCGAAAAATGAGGCTTATTTTTGTCTGGGAGGCAAAACAGAATAGCGATTAAAGGCTTTACCTTCAGAGTCAGAATGTCCAGGTGTGAATTTTGGATCTGCCAAAATTCTATGACATTAAGCAACTTAAATGCTCTAAACTTTAGTCCTCTCCTCAGAAGATGGTAATGTTAATTGTATTTACCTCATAAGATTGCTGTGAAGATTAAGTGAGGTGATGCATGCAAAGAATTTGGCACAATGCGAGATACAGAGTAAGCATAAATAAATATTAGAAATTGTGTATAAGGACCTCATCCACCACTCTTTAATTTTCTTAGGGAAGTCTGTGTTGTTTATGTTCCACTTTGTTAAGAAGGAGAGAATCTGGGTCTCACATATATATATATATATATATATATATATATATATATATATATATGTTTAAAGGGTGGTGTCTGGATAGATCTATGCAAAGAAATCTGTATAAATATAGAGGTGTATAAATATATAAATATATGCTTAACTCTACAAAACTGTATAAAATTATGATAATGCATTTCAAATGCATGCATTTTACTTACAACTTAATATATTAAAATCCTATAAACATTTTATTATAGTGTTTGCTGTGCTATTTCCAGGAAGAAAATACAGTTTCCAAAAAGTCATCTTAGATTTGTTATTTCGTGAAGGTTTCACTTTTATTTTTTTTCCATCTAGGTTGAAAATAAAGGCAGACTTCATTCTATCCAAGTATACTTTAAAAATAACTCTTGGAGCAATGACATTGGAACAATGGAAGGCCCCAAGTTGATCAGAGACAGTTGCTCCTCTCTCTGCTTCCTCAGCCCCAAGCAAGATCAGAGCAGCAGAAGCGCCCTCTTGGTGGGGGGAGGGCCGGAATTTCTACAGGACGGGACTGCTGCTAAGTGGAGATGTCACTCTGGCCACCCTTGCTGGAAGTCGTCAGGTTCTGGAGTCGCCGTTTTCCATTGTCCCAATCCACCCAGCACCCAACCCGGGAGACAGCACTGGTAACACTTGAGTGTTTCTGAACTTCATCCTCACCCCTTCATGATTTGGTTGTCTCGTGCTTCCAGAGCAGGTGAGGGAAACAGAGTGACACGAAGAAAATAGTGCAAGAGTAGCATCACATTACACTGGATGGAATGTGCAACTGAATACCCAGTTAAGCGCTCAAGTCAGGAAGTTGAGTGTGTAAGGACTGAGGTGTTCGAGACAATGTTCGATCCCTGGAGGCAGGTGAAGGTGAGCGCAGGTGAAGGGGAGCGGGGCTTAACTAGAGGGAACCCAAAGAGCATGTTGTGTGGTGGCTGGTAGGAGAAGGGACTGACAACCAGACAGAGGAGTCTGGGATTGATAATGCATAAAACTGGGAAAACTCAAAATGTTTTTGAGTAGGAAAAGTCTGATGAAAAGCCAAATGGCAACAGTAACACTAAAACCTCAGTTTTCCAACATGTAAACATTGACGGGTTTGCACACTCATAGTCTACAAATATTTTGTGCAAGGAAAGTTTGTTGGAGGGAGGGAGGAAATAAACAAATGTATCACTGGCATTCTTAAGTGAGAAAGTCAAATCTCTCCATTTGCATTAATATTAAAAGCACAGACTCTGCTTTTCAAAGTTTGCTTGTTACCCTTGCAGTCACGTGCTGGTTCCGGCAGTGGCCACGACAGCTCCATCTGCAGCACGAAGATGACAAAGGTGGAGCGCGCAGGAGCTCCTGTCTCTGGGACATTTAGGTAAAGTAGACACTGGTACTGCTTGATTTTGGTTTTGAAATTGTAGTCTCACTTCTGAAGTCCTAGAACACACAGTCACAGGGAATCTGAAGGCGACTGCAAGCTAATGGGATCCTGCAGACCTAAACGGGGAGCTTGTTCTCCATGTCAGCTGTGACGGGCGCTGGCTCCCCAGAGGGGACGCTGGGCAGAGCACACATGTGGATGTGGAACCCAGGTCAGGACTGTGACCAGCAGAGGCACATGAGGCACCGCATTCTTTGTGAGTCAGGGATAAAAGGCGCCATCATCACGTTGTGAGGTCTGGCTTTCCCCTGTGTTTTGCTGAAAGAGGACTCTGGCCAAAAATACAAAATGAGAAGCTACTTTCTGCTTGCTTTGTATTCGTATTACTGCATTTCCCAGGGTTCCTAGAATGTTTAACAAATTAACTTTTAGTAAAAATATACTTTCAAAAAGTTACAATTGGGTAACATATGATAAAAATATCGTGCACAATATGTATATATTTTTAATTAATTTTTCACACAGTTGTCAAAATTCAAGTTTTGTAGTTTAGTTGCTTAATGTGCCTAAGATTAAAATTTCTTTAAACAGGACAAATACTAACAACCATCCTCTACCCTAGAATGCTTTCTGTTTCTTCCACGTTACAGGGAGAAGCTCAAATTCATGTTCTCAAATCAAGGCAGAGCTATGTTTGCAATGGTAGTGATTGTTATGTAGGTCTTCCCATTCAGTGCTCGAGTTAAAAGGCACTGCAGTTCATCTTTAAAAATTAAAGTGCACTGACATGCAGAATGATCATAAAATAGATGTTTCGTTGTTTGTGTGGAAAGTTTCTATAATTGGGTTCTAATTAAGTTATTTTAAATGGATATTTTGAGACCTGAGTGGGTGTGTTAATAATGTGCTAATATATGCAGCTGGTAATGTCTTTTCTCCTATTGATTGTCAGTGAATTGAACTTTTATCCGGGTTTGCCCCCTGTCATTTCTTCCTCCACACCCTTTTTTTTTTTTTTTGGTTCCCTGCACAGGGATTCTGGTGGCAAAACCTTGAAAATACTCAAAACCAGGAAACAAAACTGTGAAGCCACATTACAAGGCTTCAGATCAAAACTTCCTCTGAACGTCTTTACTGTTGTGTCCACGCTACTTAGGATGTCAGACAGCGTTTGTACTTCAAAAGGAAACCTATGGTGTGTCCTCCGGAGGTCAGATCCTGCTGTCTGGGATACACTTAGACATCTCGGAGGAGAAGAATGAGCTGGTGGATACAGAGGAGGCTGCTTCCTAGCAAAAAGTCAAGTCCTTCAATCGTCTCATCCTGTTTTTAGTACTGGGAACTCAGAGTCTAACTCAGGGTGTTGGACAGACTCTCCGGAAGCCACGCCAGATGGCTGGCTGTGAGATCAGGATGAACTCCAAAGAGTTGCCCTGACTGCTGTGAGCGATGATTTGATAAGACGGCCCCCTCCCAAATGCTGGCCTTCAAACCGGCCCTTCTGACGCCAGGCTGTTTGCAGTTCATGCAACAGGCCGGGCAGAATTCAGTTCTAACGTGTGGTGCCTCCGCGTGTCTCCAGGAGCAGCAGCGAGCCCCCCCCCCCCCCCCGGCTGTCTGCTGTGACTCCAGCCTTCCCGCCCAGGGTGTGCGTCTCCTGGGCGCGCCGCCCTCTCCCGCCTCCAGTCCTCGGCTTGTGGCTTGTCTTTAGCCTCGCTTTGCTTCTGTGCATCCTCACCAAGGCTGAGGCACTGGAGAGCGTTCAAGAAAAGGTAAGAACTCTGTGAGTTGGAAATACGTCAACATCGATATCCTCTGACACCTTAAAAGCGCTGTGCCAGTGTCAAGAGGAAAAGTAATCACACTGCTCTTTAACCCACCGGCCAGATTTGGGTGGTTCAAGGTAACGTGTTCAGTTTTCACGCCTAGATGCTGCACTGATGTTATGATGGAAATACGCCGATCTGTAGAAACAGAGGAGATGACTAAAACCTCAGAATACATGAAAAAAATGTGGTATCTTGAATCTAGGTTGCAAACTCTAGAATACCATGTCTAGTTTCATTGAAACAATGGGCTGTGTGTGTGTATGTGTATGTGTGTGTGTGTGTGTGTGTGTGTGTGATGTCGGACAAGTTCCTGAACTTCCCCAAGCCTCAGTGTCCCCAGCTGTGAAGTGGGCATGTTGACTCCCTCCTGTGTTTGTTGTGAGGACTCAGTGAATTATTACCTGATTAGACAGCACAAGAAGTCCTGCCTGTTACTGTTACTGGATCAGGCAATAGCGTTTGAATGGATCACTGTTTGCAAAACAACTTTGACTCAATTAAAGGCAAGTGAAAACACACGCTGGAAGAGAAGCACATTCACTCCACCTTCACAAAAGAAAAGAATCTGGCAAATGTGTTCAATATACAAATCACGGATAGAAAGTGTGAATTAAATAAACTCCAAATAAATGTATGCAGTAAGTCGTGTTCTACCCAGCTTCTAGTATCTGAATGCTGTGAACATTCCCTTTCAAGCACCTTCCTTGTTAGACCTCTGAAGCTGGTTTTACAACCTTGCTCTTTCATCTCTTGTTCTCAAACTTCCCGTATACGCCAAGTCTATAATGCCTGCCCACCCTTCCCTAATCTGCCAGTGCTGTGGGCACTTTCTTCCTCCGTTCCTGCTAAAGACAGGGGTTTGGAATCTAATACCTCCAAAAAATTCAGAACAAGTATTTCCCTCTCCTCAGAAAAATGCCTACATTATCTGTATTAAAATGACACCTGAGGAGGGTGAGTATAGCTCAGTGGTAGAGCACCTGCTTAGCGTGCACGAGGTCCTGGATTCAATCCCCAGTGCCTCCATTTAAAAAAAAAAACAAAACAAAAATTTGGCACTCGCTTGGCCCCAGCACAGGACCTAGAATGGACAAGAGGATTGGAAAGGTTACTGTTTAAGGTGGACTTAGAATTCAGCTGGAAGAAACCACAAACAGACAACCACGACACAGTTAGATGAAGTTCCTGAAGTTTAGCTAAAGATGTAGACGTGGTTCTTGCCAGGTGGGGTCTTGCTAGAACAAAGCATCCCAGTTTCTCAGTGTTTCACAGCTTTTTCATACCCATTCAGGACAGACATGTTAAAAGTTTACAAATGTATGGGCAGCCACCAGTGCCCGTCTGGATTCTTGATGGAAACCAGTGATCAACCAGTCGACGCCTTCATCTAGGAGAAGAACAGAGAGCTGTTAGCGTGATGCTCTGATCTGTACCTCTAACTTCACAGCCGTCCGTCTTCCACTCTCTAGCCTTTTCTTTCTGTCTTACTCTGCCATTATACTGGCAGTCTGATTCTGAATTTTGTTGCTCAAAATCCAATTACCCACAAAATGGTACATCCATCCAAAAGAAGAAAATAACAGCAGGAGATCTCTTTACTCCAAATATGAGCATTATGTCAGAGTAATTTCATAGCGTAAAGAAAAGAGAGGTAAACATATGTTACACATGTATACAATTATAAATATGTTTATGGCTACAGGTATCAGTCTTCCTGAGCTGCTGTAACAAAACACCACGATCTGGGTGGGTTCAACAACAGAAATTTATGTTCTCGTAGTTCCAGAGGCTAGAAATCCCAGGTCAATGTCTCTGGGATCAGTTTCTGGGCCTGAAGACAGCTGCCTTCTCACTGTGTCCTAACACAGCCTTTCCTTGGTGAGTGGAGAGAAAGAGAGAGAGACAGATTCTTACAAAGCCACCATTCCTGTCAAATCAGGGCTCCACACTATGAACTTGTTGAACCTTAATTACTTCCTAAAACCTGTATCTCCAAGTACGTCACGTTGCAGGTTGGGGCGTCAACATAGAAACTGCGGGGGAGGGTGTACAGTTCAGGCCACACTGTACAACAACCACATTAACACCACTCTTTAACAGATTGACTCAGGACAGTAATATAATCTGCTATAATTAACTGACAGGTCATCCGACTTACTCTGTAGCCCTTACCAAACGCTCTCTCTTTCATTTCCGTTCTGGTCTCAGTAACAGGACAGCTTTTCTTACCACATTTCTCTCCTCATGAGTGTAGCTCACACACATGGCATTATTTCGGCGGCTGGCATGTGAGCTCAGCAGCCCCGCTCCTCCCGTGCCAGCCTGCTTCCTGCCTGGTACGTGCCAGGTCTATTTTATGAGACTTGAACTTGTGCTGCTTTTGCTCTTCAGACGTCTCTGATACCTGAACTTCACACTGAGATCCCCAGGTTGTTTATCCGCCCACCCTTCTGCGTTCTGGAAGCTGCACCATAAGTGCTGGCCCCCTCACACCCACATGTGTTTGCATTTTATGTCTGAAAGCCAAGCGTCACACATTTCTGGAAGCACACTGATTTGTCAAGGAGAACTTATTCTGTTCAGTTGTGCTCATCACATTTGACTCTGTCTCCCTGAGATTTTTTTTGAGTTTCCAACCAGGACATCACTTCGGACTTCGCTCTCTTACCATTAAGTTCTCGGAGCGCTGCCCTTCCCGCCGCACCCGTTCACGCACATACACCCCGGCCACCACTCCGCCAAGCACATCTGCGTCCGCCTTCCCAGGGCAGGTTCTCCCACTACTGCCAGGTAGTGATGAACTGTTTTCAGAAGAAAGAGATCACATGTCGTAGGCCCCTTGGACCACTTCCCCAGTACGTGCCAGAAAATTTCATAGAACTCAAAGGAGCCTTTGGCCAAAGCTTGGTGTGTTTCCTAATTGCAGGCCATGCAGCTTGGGCTCTTTTTAAAGATTTTCAGGGACAGTCACTGCACACTACCTTGGCAGCCTTTGCAGGCCCTGACTCTAATAACAGAATGCTAAACTCGGTAGTTAAATGATGACGTAGATTATGAGTCTGGGAAGTCTACGTCTAGAAACCCTTTTAGATGGCCTTGAGTTATTTGGGGGAAAGTTTTAAAAACTGAAATGATTTCTCAAGCAACATCGGAAAGAGTGTAGGAATTTCTGATTTCTTATTAACCTCCAGGTTATTGTGATTTTATTTAATGCCTCTCCCTTCCAGAACCTCACTTACCTGACCAGTTCGCCAGTCTCTAGCTGAAGGGACCCCTAGGAGAGGCTTGATCCTGGCCCTGAGATTGTTCGGCTTTAGGAAAGGAGGATTGAGGGAGATCAGTTGCTCTCTGTGGGCCTCCTACACTAAAAGCATGTAAGTCTGTGATGGGCAGGGTCCTCTTCTGCCGTAAAGGGAGTCAAGCTACAGAGAAAAGTGGTGGAAGCTGACATCCAGAGGGAAAGAGAATAAGGATCCAGGCGGCCCTAAAGGGAGAGGGGATGACCGAGAGGATGAGCTGGATTGCCAGGGGAATTCCCGGTTGCTATTCCCATGGCTTCTGAGGCCCAGCTGATATTCCTTCACTTGAATTCCATGGCCTTCCCCTACATAGGGAGTTGAATGGTGCTGTGGTCCGAATGTTCATGTCCATCCCCCAGATGTGTATGTTGAAAGTCTAATCTCCAACATGTCGGCACTGGTGGTGGGGCGGGGGCCATTGCTGGAAGGTAATTCAGTCACAAAGGCTGGAGCTTCAGAAGTGGAATTAGGGCTCTGATAAGAAGAGACATTACAGGGCTTGCTTCCTGTCTCTGCGCCCCGCCGTGTACAGGCACAGCAAGAAGGGGCCTTCAGCAAACCCAGGAGCAGGCCCCCGCCAGACACTGGATCTGCTGCCCCCTTGACCTTGGACTTCCCAGCCTCTAGAACTGGGAGAAACAAATGTCTACTGTTTAGACCACCTGGTCTATGGTAAGTTGTTACAGGACCCAAACTAAGACAGAGGGTGACCTCCCCCCAAAAGATACGTCAACCTGAAACCTCAGAATATGACCTTATTTGGAATAGGGGTCTTTGTAGACACAGGTAAGGTAAAGATCTTGAGATGAGGTCCTCCTGGATTAGGATGGGCCTTAAGTTCCCATGGTGGATGCCCTTTTGAGAGACTGAAAAGAAGACAGACAGAGACACAGAGGAGGAGATGGAAAGCAATGCTGTAAAGACGGAGGCCGAGCCTGGGGATGCTTGGACCAGTCAGCCGATCACAGAGGTTGCTGGGCAGCCCCCAGAAGCGTAGGCTACGGTTCTTCCCTAGAGTCTTCAGGCTCTGCTGACACTTGAGTTTGGACTTCTGGCCTCCGGAACTGTGAGAGAATAAATTTCTCTTCCTTCGGGTCTGTGGCCTGTGGTTTGTGGGAGTTTGTTACAGCGGCCCCAGGAAACCAACACACCCGGTAATTCTCACAATTCATTCTGTTTAACAGGAGCAATATTTAGTTTTACAAATAAGGAAAAGTCATTTCACTAAGGTTATTTGTAAATAACAACTACTTCACAAACACAGTTTAAAATTATTGTTGTTGTAGGACAACAAAATGGTATTTTAAATAATGTTAAAAATATTTAACAAACTGTTGGATCTTAAGGAGGTGACAACTAAGACGACAAGCTCCCTGTCATCACTGTTTGGCCATTTGACGTCAGCACTACATCCAGGATGAATATGCTCCCTGATGTTCTAAGATGTGAAGATCTTTGCATGAATTTAATTTTCCAAAGTTTTGTTTTCTAAGCATCCTGGGAATGACAATGCCTTTTTCTTTAGATACCAGTCAAAGTGAAGTGCAAACCTATAGAATTGCTAATCTGAAAACAGGAGAAAACCATCCCATGGTGAAGGGGGAGAGGCAGGATGAGGCTCTGGGGCCTCTAGCAACACCACCCACAGTCTCTTTCACAGATGGACAGGCATGTTCTCTTTGGCTGCAGCCCCTTAACGAGCTGATTCTCCAGTATTTGGGGCTATAGTCAGAGATTCCGTCTTCCCACAGGGGGACATGCAAACAGTAAGCCCACACAGACCTAGATAATAGACCAAAACCCTGGCACAGGATATGATTTAGTCGGACTCTGTTTACAGAGAAAAGCCAGGGCCCGGAGAAGTGATGTGAACTCCCTACCGCTGGCTGGTTGATGCCTCCTCCCCACAGGTCAGTGCAGGACGATGGAGGCGGCAGGACTGGGGGCTTCGAGAGGCACAAGCCGGCCAAGGCAAAGAAAAAACAAAACAAAACAGCAGCAAATACAAAGCACTACAAGGTTTTAAAATGCTACTTTGTGGTCACTGGAGGAAACTGAATTCTGCCTTCAATTCCATCTCTCTGTCCCTGAAGTAAATAACAAAGAGAAGTTCATGTTTCTTTCGAGAGCGATGTTGTCTGTTCAGTACAGTCTGAACGGTAAGAAAATTGGGTTCTGCCCTGCCCTCGTCTGTATTTTTCAGCTGGGTATATTTTCCCGAACCATGTCACACATCTGCAAGTAAATTAATCCGAGAGGAAAGAAAATGGTGTTTATTTAAAGTTCAAGGCATTTCTTCAACATAAGCATTTGGTCCAATGGGTCACTGATTCCATTTCCAGAGCTCTGATAACAAAATCCATGTATTTAAACATTAAGAAAGTAGTAATAAGGAAACCCTTTTACGTGTTTTTGCTTCTTCTCCATGACATTTCTTGAGAGTTAGGCATTTGGCCACTCATTTTATTTTCACTTCACTGCTCTGACAGCCAAGCCACATAGCTTGGTGTTTTTTTAAAAAAAAAATCAGTATGACTGGTTGAAATATATAATTTCCTTGGTTTGAGAAGGCTCGCAGTGTCCGGACACTGACTTCTACCTTCTTTGTTGGTTTTATTGAGATGATGGATCATCCAGCTTTGTGATGAAAGATGAATTGGAGAGAAGAGAAGGAACATAATTATCCAGCTTTGGGTCTGATGGCGTGGAGACGGCCTGGAGGGCTCAGTACTAACTCGAACCCTGTCCCCTTCCCAGGCCACAGGGCAGGAATGTCAGTTGAGCCTCCTGATTTAAACTTCTCGTCATTCCCCAGACGGGAGAGTGGTGTTCCGTTTCCTTTTTTAATGCATTGCCACTGTGTTTTCTGTAGTCTTTATCATCATTTACTTCCCATCTCCTCTCCATCCTGAAAACTCGGTCTTCAGAGCTTGCCAGTAAGGTCACCGTCCTCACCCGTCGGCGCCCCTCCCTGGCTTTCTGATGGGCAACCCTGCTTCGCGGGCCCTTCTCAGATCAGCCCTGGCCTGGGTGCCAGCCCCTCTGTAAACAGCTTTCAGGTGAGATTTTTAGATTCAAAAAAAAAAAATTGGAGGCTCCATTCCTGCCTTCCTGTGGCTGAATGTCTGCTGGCTATTATTTCCCGCAGGGAAACGGCAACTGGCAGGGAAATGACTCAGTCCTCCGACTAGAGTATTGAATCGCCTCAGAGTCTTTACTTACACTGTCTGGGGACAGAGGCAAGACCCTGCTGGCCTTTAAGCTCCAACGGAAGCCCTACAGAGCCATTTTCTTAACAAGATCTGAAAGGAAAAAAACCGAGCAATGCCCAGAAGTGTCTACATTTGCTAGGTTTATAAATCGTGAATGAACTGCGCATGTTTTGCCTTGTCCTGGAAAAGGAAAATCTAAATTTTAAATGTCTGCTCCTCGAAAGTAAACAAAGAAAGATACTCAATTTGCAGATACTACTATATCTAAATCTAAACTATATCTATATCTAAAATAGATTTTTTTAAAAAGGTCCTGCTGCATAGCACAGAAAACTGTATTCAGTACCTTGTAATAGCCTATAATGAAAACGAATCTGAAAAGGTACGTATGTGTATAACCAAATCACTAAGCAGTACGCTGGAAGTTAACACATTGTAAACTGACTATACCTTACTAAAAACAAATTTAAAAAGAAAGAATTTAATCAAAAGAGAATAAAATGAAAGAAGGTTTGAAATAATTTTTCTACAAGGCCCCCTGCAGGGCTGCTGGGCGGCTCTCAGGGCGGAGGAGGGAGGAGGAAGGCGCAGGGCAAGGGCCACCATGTGGGGGCGTCTCCCTGGAGCTGCTCTGTGCGGGGGGCGGGGCCAGCTTTGGGGCCGGGCCGGGCCGGGAGGGAAGTTGCCTGAGGGGTAGGCAGATAGGGAAAGGCAATGCTTTCTCACCGTAAACTTGCCTGAATGTCGCTAATTGTCATTTAGTACAAGAGCCCCGCTAGGACACCCTCAAAGCAGCCTCAGGACTGGGGAGGAGGCACTCTCCTCTTCAGCGGGGGGTCTAGAGATGGCCGTGTGTTTTTTCCCAGTCTCTCAGTGTATTCTGCTTGGAACTGGGTTCACCCAACACTTAATGCCCCCTTGCTCTTTTCATGTAAGAACATACGCTTGTTATTTATGTCTTTTCTCCATCCTTGTAGAGCCCAGCCTTTCCAGGTTATTGCCATTATTTCTGACTCCACTCAAATGTAAAACTGGCTTCAGAAATGTCAAACAGACTAAGGGGGATGGAGAAGTCAGAGACGGAAGTCAGTCATGACCAGCCCGGCAGCGCCTCCTGCTACGTGGCAAATGTGACTTACTGTCTCATACAGAGCGCTTTTGTGGCAGTGTGAAAACCCCTCTCTTTCAAATGCACACACACACACACACACACCAACTTGTCCACAAAGGTAAAACAACTATTTGCTAAGATGTCAGTTTACTGAATTAAGTTTATATTTAGCTCTACCTTAATTTCATATTAAAGGGCTTACATGCTCTTTTTGGAGACAATTTCAGCACAATCTTATGTAAGTTCATTTTGAAAGGCTATATTTAAATCAAAAGGGAAAAATGGGAATGAAAAAGGAAGAAAACAAATCTGAATTATTCAAAATGGAAAGAATGGAATAATTTCTTATGAAACAATAAATACTGGTGGGTAAGGATTACAAGTCAAAAATAATTTGACCAAACTTCTATTATCACTATAAATTTTAAAATAACTGTAAAGAACTAGGGTAGTGAAATGGGAGCCCCTAGGTTCTAGTGGTGAATCTTTTTCTGACCAATCATTTAACAATAGACCAATTCCACAGCATTACGTTACCTCCATTTCTTCTGGGAGAAAGAGAATTAGAGTAGACATATGTCTAAAGTCTTCTGAGACTCAACTTACATAGTTTTAAATCATTTACAAATTCAGATTGAAAAAAAAGTCAGAGGAGGTTAAAGAGTGTATGATTGTGAAAAATTCACCTCTGATTTTTACTAATGGAATTCTTTTTAATATATAATTATGTTTATAAATGATAACCTATTTCTAACCCATAAATTTATGTTTGTGTCTAATCTCACTGGGAATACCATCAGAGATCCACAGGGGAGATGCCATTAAACTGACCTGAGGGTAAACACTGAGACATAGGAAAGCTAAAAGTGAAACATAAAAGAAGTTTTCTGAGTCCCAGTACTATGCTTATTCTTTAAAGCCAAGCTACTTCTCCGAAAGTACAAGAGACATAAATAACTTTTTAGAGAACCATTGAATACATCCCTAAAACACTGAGATTAATTTCAGTAAATTTGAGAGAAATAGTAGAAAACAGAAAAGAAACTGAACTAAGAGAGGCTCAAAGAAAACACATAAAATCCTTCCCGTACGCAGAAGCAGGAGTGAGAGCGGGCTGCTGTCAGCGCCTGTTGTCGATGTACACTGCCTTCGCGTGGTTCCCGGGGAATGGACTCAAAACTGGGGATTTGTGCGCTTGAGATTTATTGGGAATTGGTCTTGGGAATTATACATACAAGGGAGAGAATGAAGCAGGGTTGACCACAGAGCAAGACTGAACCATGATACAGCTGCAACACGGACCTCAAATGATTCTTTAGGGATCCTAGAACTGAGATCCCTACAGGCTGTCCCTTACTGAGGCAAAGGGAACGGTCCCTGAGATGCCCTCATTGCTCAGCATTGGTGGCAGGCTTCCCCTGGGATGGAGACATAACATGGGACCAAGTGATTCTCTTCTGCCAAGGGGGATTTTCACATCAGGACTCAGCTGTGACATGTCAGCACCCAGTAGCCCCAGCAGCTAAGGTATTCAGTACTCTCCATCCTAAAGGGGGATCTAGGTGGCACACGAAGGCATTTGCTACCAATCCCATACCCTAGTTAAGTGGACTCCCTTTTTATCTAGCCACTGTAAGTTTAGTCTAAAATAAAGTATCTGGAGAAACTGAAGGAAAGAAAAAAAAAGACATCTGTTGAAAGTCTATTATCTATCTCTGATTGCCGACCCCTTAAATCTTCAAATGAGATTTTCTTTATGCATTTGGCACATATTAGGAGGTCCTCCTGTTTGCAAAGCACCAGGGGCTGGCCAGGAAATTTCTACACATAAAAATATTTTAGAAGAAAAAAGAGGAATCTAGAAGATGACTGCTAACACTGCTTTCTTTCTTTGTGCGAGTTAGTGTGAAACAGTATAAAAGATGTAAATTTTGAAGGCAAATTTAATCTAATTGCATTAACCTCTCCGTTCATGTTTGTTTATCTCTCTCACCAAAAGTATTCTGTATATAAATCATAATTAACCAAGAAACATTTATAGATAACCTACTGTCTACAATATGGCACTAGTCTAGGTAATGTGGGGGAGACAAACAAATGGTAAGACCCAATTTTATGTTTCTCTTGTATAAAAGAAGGAAGCGCATGTCACACAAAGGAGTGATCACAATGAAGAGGCAGAAATACATAGAAAATATTTTAAGATAGGAATTACATAAAATAAAGAGCCACGAGTAGATTAGTCATATTATAACATAGGGATGGGAGTGGTGGGCAGTATGGGAAGTAGATTCAAGGTTAGACATGGCGAGATTGTAGAAGGCCTTGAATGTTGAGCTAGGGAAATGAGGACTATAGTAAACAGGTTTTAAGGACGGGAGATGAGCAAATTGGCCATCTAAAAAGCATGCAAAATGGATTGGAGGAATGGAACCACGCAAGTATCTAAAAATAGTCTTTGGCGTTCACGGGCAAGTTGACCTTCTCGCCTATCAGTCTGACAGGTGTGAATAATCGGGTTTTTATAGCAATGGCATAAGAGATAAAATTATCAAATTAAAATGTCTGTATACACTTTTATCCTTATGTGATCTTACAATTGTATTACTGATCAAAAATTTTGTTGCATTTTCTAAAAAATGGAGAACTTAGCAATCATTTTATGTCCAAGCCCATGATATACATTCGTTTCCCCTAGGCTTTTATTCTCTAGGGTTTTGCATAACAATAATACACTTTGAATGTACTTGTCTAGACTATTTGAAGGTTTTCCTAATATCTTCCAAGATGTGTTACCTTTGTTTCTGTATATGTTTAACTTCTATTCTCTCTGATGATCTTACATCTAGCTGAAAATCTAAACATTTCTTTCCACTCAAGAAATATATTAAACTACAAAAACATGATATCCAGGGTTTGAACAAGACAAAACAAACCAACCTTGAGATATTCATGAACTTCAAATCATTCAGAATTCACAAATCTGTACACATTAGGCTGCAGGAATTTTAACAATATGTGTAATGTGACATACTGTCTGCTTTACATCTAGACAAAATAAATAAAAACGGTAATGGTTTTGTGGAAATCTTAACACACATGAACATTGTAAGATACGTTAGGTAGGAAGTCTGTTATGAACATTAAAACAGCATCTTATGTATGACTTTTGCAATAAAGAACATGACCCAGATATCTGGTGGGTACACATGATCACACCTCTTCTATCTTCGCAAGCATCCACAATTTGGACAGTTCCGAGTAAAGAGAAAATTTGATTGATTTTAATGCAATTTTCTTTCAGTCACTGCCATTTGGATATAGATTCTATACATGAACCTCTCTATTTACCTTTTAAAGATTGAAGTTTCTCACAACTAGGTTCTTAGCACTCTTTTCTTACTCGTATACACTCTGACTCAGTTTCTCAACCACTCCCATCAATGTAGATGCCAGCTATAGGCTGAGAAATACTGATTATACCTTTAACCCAAAACCTCCTAGATCTAGGTTTAAATCCAACTGTTCATTTGAAATCTACATGGAATGCCTCTTAGGCATCTCAGTTAGCTTGACTGTCCCAAATAGGTTGACCTTCCCAGACATAGCCCTGGCATTGCCATCACATTTCAGTAAAGGGTGCCATCGTGCATGGAGCTCCTGGCCAAGAACCTGAGATTCACCTGTGACCGCTTCCCCTGCCCCGCACATCTGCCCATCAGCCTATCAGCCTGTCTTGGCGCTTCCTTCCACATCCGTCTTACTTGCTTTCCTCCACCTTCACCCTCACCACCCTGATCCAAACCACAGTGTTGTTTTGCCTGGATTATTCATTAACTGCTCTTCCAGTTTCTATTTTTACTCTTTTCAACCCTCTCAACCATGAAGCCACAAAAATAATTTTTAAAAAAATGTAAATCCTATCATAGGAGCAAGACACTTCCCACTAAAATCCTTCGGTGGCTTCCTGTGACCGAGAGGGCCCTGCGTGGCTTGGCCTCTGCTCTCCTTTCCAGATGCCCTGTTTTCTCAGTCACTAAACTCCCTGCTCCAGTCATACACCAGAAGCCCTCCCATCTCAGGACCTTCAGAGTTTCTCTTGTGTTGTCTTTTCACATGACTGGCTCTTCCTCATCCACTGGGTCTCAGTTTAAATCTTACCTCCATAAAGGTCTCCCTACTCCAAACCATCTTAAAGTAAGTTCTCTAGATTTTTTCTCTCTGTTTCTAAGACCCAATTATTATTAAATAAGGACCCAGAAACCCCATTTCTGTTTTTTATGACAGTTTTCACAGTCTGGATTTTATTTTATTCATGTGATTATGTGTTTGTTTCCCCCAAAAGAATGTGAGTTGGGAGTCAGGATCTATCAAGCTAGATTCCTACTCCTAAACACGGGGCCTGCCACAGAGATTAGCCAAAAAGTATTCTGGAGTGCATAAGTAAATGAACGGATGAATGAAACTTGGAATTTGAGTGAAAAATGTCAACAGTGCTGAAATTACAAATTCCCTGCTAGAAATTATCTTCTGAGCGCTTAGTCAGTAAGTGTAGTGATGGAACTGTCCTACAGCCACCATGGTGGAACAAAGTCCTTCTCAAAGTCATCATATGGAAAATGCAGGGAGTGAAATATTTCCATGGGAAAAAAAGTAGACCGTTTGTAATAAGGTTGCCACGAGTTTCTGGCTGTTTCCAAAGGAAATGGCGGTCTCCAGTTGAAGCCAAGCCAAGGAGAGTAAATAGGGTGTGGTCATATAGCCCAGAAAGTGTGTACGTTGGCAAAGCTGGAGGAAGACAATTTTTCAGCTGCCGCTTCTACTATATTTGGGCACGAGATTGTATCATTAGTCTTTTTCTTCCTTTCAAGAATGACACAATTAAAATAGGAAACTAGTTTTTTTTTAATTTTCTAAAAATAAGCTCTAACTTCATAATCTTCACATCTAATAAGGTGTGAATTAATAGTCCCTTTAAACAATGTCACAATTTGGACATTTATTAAACACTCTGGTTTTATTTAAATTTGCAATATTTAAATTTGCAACAAAATCACTGTTATAATCAAAACACTCATGCTTCGTTTTCCTTGGCATTGTAAAAGAGAATAAACCAGGCAGACATATTTTTAAAGCTAAAATAAATGAATAATCTTTGGTCACCTATTTTATAATTTTGGAACCAGGACGGGGTTTCTTCTCAAAGGGACGGATTTTATTCTCACCTCTCACATTATCCCTATACACTGCTTTCAGCTTCACTGCCAAAACTCCAGTCTCCACTCGTGATTTTGACAATGATGTATTTTGCTTCCTGAGGCAGAGACAAAATTATATATTCATCAAACCTTCCTTATTTAGCTCCTGGGCACACAGCGAGACTCTTTCCCAGTCTTGCTTAGCGTTTGGGCGCGGCCACATGACCAAATTCTGGGCAGTGTCGTGTGTGCAGAAGTGACTTACGCTCCTTGCAGGTTTGACTCCTGTAACACCTTACAGTACCCCCCTTCTTTCTCTCTTTCCTTATCTGCTGGGTAAAGGTAAATCTTCCAGTGCAGAGTTATTCCAAAGACTTCAGATCCACAGCGTAGACAGAACCTAGGTCACTAAGTAACTTCATGGAACAGAGCCACCACACTTCATCTTGACCCTGCTGATTGGACTAGGACAGATCCAAGAATGAAACCTTTATTTTGTTAAATAACTGAGATCTTTGGATCAGTATCTTTATGGAAGTTAGCCTTTCCTGATATAAATCTGTAAAACCCTTTTTTTTTAACCAGTTAAAAATTGTGACCGTTTATTTTAATTATATGACTATGTTAGGAACAGGCATACCTTGTTATATTGCACTTTGCTTCATTGTGCATCAAAGATACTGTGTTTTTTTTGTTTGTTTGTTTTTGTTTTTTTACAAAATGAAGATTTATGACAGCCCTGCAGCAAGCAACCTAACGCTGCCATTTTCCCAGCAGCGTTTGTTCATTTTGTGTCTCTGTTTGTCACATTTTGGTAATTCTTATAATACTTCAGACTTATTCATTATTATTCTATTTGTTATGATGATCTATGATTGGTGACTTTGATGTTACCGTGGCAAAAAGATCATGACTTGATGAAGCTTCAAATGATGGTTAGCATTTTTCAGCAATAAAGTATTTTTAAATTAAGGTTGTATATGTTTTTTAGACATAATGCTGTTGCACACAATAGGCTACAATATTGTGTAAACATCATTTTTATATGCACTGGGAAACCAAAAACTTTGTGTGACCCTTTGTTGTGACATTCACTTTATTGTGGTGGTCTGGAACTGAACCCACAATCTCTCTTGAGGTATGCCAGGACCGTACTGCACAGTTTATGTAAATTGTCTTATTTAAATAGATAAGAAAAATTATTTAAATACCTTTTTTTTTTACTTGGCAGTTAATTGTATCATTTTATTATTAACTGCTTTATTTGAAAGAATAGTTTTTGAAGTCAGGCCAACATAGGTTTAAATTCTGGTTCTATCCCTACTTCTGGTTTTGTGAAGGTGAAAGTAATTAAAATGTCCTTCTGAGACTTTGTTTCTTTATCGATACAATGGACCCGTTAATGCCTAACATAAGTAATTCTGCTGAGAATTAATTGAATATCCTATGCCAAACAATATAGGACCTGACACAATAAAGAGTGACTTAAAAATATGCGGTAGCAGGGATGTTGTAAAATAGTGCCTTTTACCTCTTAGACTATCAGTCATATTGAGAAGACAATGAATAAAGGAAAAAAATATGCCACAAGATGTTTTTAAAACATATTTTTGATCAGTACATCAGTATAAAAGCAGAATCTGTTGGATCAAAAGAGCTTACCAGATCAATTAACATGGGGAACCCTGATACGCAAACAAGATTTACAAGTTACGATTCTGTCACATAGTCTACAGTTGTAAATATATCAGAAACCACAATAAATTAATAGAGATAGATACTCAAGGGGAGGGGCTTTTGATTTTAGGGAGAATTTCCTCTTATTTATGATTATATGGCCTAAAGGAGGATTCCAATATTTAATGACAAATTGAGAGAGAACAAACAAGGAAATTCACAAATTACAAGAACACAGTAAAGTTAAATGTCAATGCGCAATAGGAAAAAAATGCTTCTACCATTATTTATGAATCATTGATTCAATTTTTGTGTTTCAGTTGATATTCTAGTGATTAAAATAATCAAGTTATTTAAAAATCCTGTAAACGTATAAAATATTATCTTAACTTATAAAATCTCACGATATAAAAATCATTCTTCCACAGTGAAGAAATTATTCACATTGTAAATGCATGCAGAGCGCTGAGCATTTGCTTTTAAGTATAGAATACCTTCTTAGACTCCAGAAGCATGCTGCTGCACAGATTTTAATTTTACCCAATTAGTGCAGAGTAGTCATCTTATATATTTTCATTGAATTCTTCTTTGAGAAACTTATCTGATGGGCACTGAAGTTTTCCTTTCATCTTATAAAAAAGCACATGCAGATTTTAAAATTCAGTGTTAATATTATGATTAGTTCCATAATAATCAGACATCAAAAGTAACCTCTCTTTTCTTTTCCTTCTTTCTCTTTCTCTTGATACAATTATCATCCTGAGAGTATCTTATTAAATACTCCCCTACAGATGTATCCTCTTGGAAACACACAATTTGATTTTAATTGCATTTTTAATCAAGAGTATTCCTGTTTCTCACTAAGGTCTCACTAGATACTTTAGGAACTCTGAGTCCAAAGAGGAGTCACCCCTGTCATTCACTGCATTCATGGACTGGACCTAAAATTCCCCATTTTATCATAGTGGAAGGTGAGGGGTGGCAAAAAGCCTTCCAGCAACAACACAAGCAAGAGACGCTGATCCGTAAATCAGCGTGAGTTCCTCCACGCGAAGCAGGAAGTGACCCTCACTCAGCCACGATTACTATGAACGGTCACTGTAAGACTCAAGGGAAGCGGTCTCAGTGCGGAATTCAGGAGTTCTGCTGCAGGATGGTACAAGTTCTTCCGTCTAACGGTAGAGTCTCAAAGAAGCTCTTATCAGCCCCTATCTCTGCCGTGCCTTATGGAACATCCTTTCTACTGCCTGACAAAATCTTCCCCAAATAGAACTATTTCTTTAAAAAGCAGACACCTTGTCCCCCAAACCCCCCACACAATGAGATTCACATTGACAGGGCTAAAGAATGAGCAGGCGCTAAGCAGGCGCGAGAAGGAGGGTAGTAACTTCTGAACAGATGAAACAGTTGTGTGCAGACCCTGCGGCAAGTCCTGGTCAAAGAGAGCCTGGGCAGCTGGAGAGGGATGAGGGCAAGCGTGGCTGGGCTGCCACGACAGTGGTAAATCCACGGGCTAGGTCAGAGAGCTCTGTCTTTATCCCACTGTCAGTACAAGTCCACGAAAGCCTTTTAACAGGGCAGTGGCACATCAAATCATTCAGATACTGAATAGGGATTGCTTAGAAGCTTTGATAAACAGGATCCAGTAAACATATACATGTGTATAAAATTTGAAAAGAAACATGTAGTGACTGAGCAATCTATTTCTGAAACTGCAAACTACATTCAACTGCTTTGGCCTAGAAGAATCAGATTTTACTTCTTAAAACATATATCCACCTGCCAAAAACTCCGATGGTGTATTCATAGTTTTGTGTGTGTGTGTGTGTGACTTAAATATGACGCTTGTCAGATTTTTATTCATGGTATTTAAGAATAAAAGATTCCAGAAAGTGTATACATACCATTCTCAAAAATGGCATTTGTTGTTTTAACTTTCAGAATTTAGCTTTTGAAGAAAACAAACGTAAAATCTGTATGAGCAAAATTAGTATTTTATGGATAAATTCAAGAAAAACGTATTAGATTGATCACCGTCTCTCCCATAAATACGTGTAACCCCTGGAGGACATGGAGTTGAGCTGATATTAACAGTTTCAAAACTTAAGTGACCGACGCCGCACATTTCAGGCTGTAGGAGGTCAGAGAATACACTGCGACCTCATGGCTTTTCTAGGTACTCGTAATGTCTCCTTTAGAAGAAGCATTTTGATTTAGTAGTTAGGGGAATGACCATGCACTAGATGTTTTATATTTTAGAGAATGGAAATGTCTAAAGTATTATGTTCCAACTTTAGTAAGATAAAAAGAATTTCCTGCCTGGTGGAAAACATGTTTCCCAATAAAGTAATGGACTCTCACTGAAATCTGTATTCAAAGGACTAGGAAGCAGAGAGTCAGTCATGAGACTGGAATGGTTAAAAAGAGGCTGCTGAAAGCACAAGTGATTTATAGTGCTTGGACTCGAGGTGGAGGTTTACGGGCGAGACATTTTTGTCATGTATTTTCCCAGTGACAGGGCACTTACAGACTAGCCCAGTGTTACTGAGCTGATGAGTCTGACTGGCCTGCCATCCCAGGGAATTCTGAGGCCAGGGCACTGGGTAGCCTGGCTACGAGACCGTGAGGAGCCCTCTTCCCACTCTCCTGGAAGCAAAAGCAAATTCCAAGACAGTTAGTGCTTTTACTTTGGCTTAGGAATATCCGGGTTGGGAGGTAGGATCCCAGACATACGCTGGCCTGGAGTGCTTCCACCAGGACAGCTCGGCTCCAGGAAGACTCAGAAGGCGGGTGCATATTCTGTTTGGGACCATCTCACTTTTAAACAACACCCAGAGAATCTCAAGAGTCAAGAATCCACCAGGATACTCTAAACTTCTAAACATAAGTGTTGAAGTAATTACACACTGCCCATTTTACAGGTCTGCATCCCAGTGTTTCCAATAATGGAGCCCTCTGGGGAGCTACTGCTTTGCCCGAGTCAACTTTTTATCTCTTTGAACTTCAGTCATAGGAGCAGACTCTTTGAATCTCCAGTGCAAAGGCTTTGAGAGAATGGTGCTCTTGCACCTTTTATTGTAACTTCTGGGGCTTTATGATTACACACATTCTTAACAAACAAAAAAGTATTGTATCACAACAATTTAAAACATACAGAAAAATAGAATACCACAGAAAAGACATACTTACCATCCAGATTCAATAACTATTAACATTTACCTTTTCTGTTACTCCAGATCTGTACTCTATATGTAAACATATACTTGTATCATTACTTACGTTTATCTTTTCAGCTACATCATTTAAAATAATTTACAGATATTGTGAATCTTTCCCCTAAATTCTTTGGTATGAGAAGAAAAGCTCTCCCATATGATCACAGTAGCATTATCATACCTAACAAAATCAGCAGTAATTCCCTACTAACATCAGATACCCAGTCTGCGTTCAGATTTCCCCAAATGTCTGTGCATCAGGATTCAATCAAAAAGTACTCAGTACATTTGTTGGTTATGTCTCTTAAGTCTTTCTAAATCAAGTAGTTTCCACCTTTTTTTTTTCTCTCTGAGATATTAACTTTTTTTAAAAACATCAGACCAGATGTCCGGTAGATAGAATGTCTTAAATTTTGCAATTTGTCTGATTGTGTTTTCATCATATAATTCATGTGTTTCCCTATCACCTGTATTTTCTATAAACTGAAATTTTAAACGAACATCATGATTATATACAAGCTGAATACTCATGTGAAAAATAGTTTATGGAGAAAATCAGTATTTCTTGTTGTTTATCATTTATAGAATGTCTGAGTCGTTCACGATTAAGTGGTGATTCTGGATTAATTTTGTTACAGTCAGACCTTTCTACCATAAATGTGTGTTTCCTCCTTTGCAATTAACAAGTAATCTGTGGAGAGATACTCAGCATTATGTGAATACTTTGTTTACCAACATTTCACCAAAAAGTGTTAGCATCCATTGAAGTTTCTTCCTTTGTTATATTAAGATTAACAAAAGGTGATTTCTAATTTTACTTTTTAACATGTATTATTCTTCTTCTGTAAATAAGTAAAAGCTTTTCTTCATCACTTTTTAAAAAATCTTTGAACCTACAGCTCTTATTGAAAAAACAGAATATTGTATCTTGTTCTCATCTTTTAGCTGCCAGTTTTCAAAGAAAGGAATTAGTATATTATTCACCTCTAGTGGTGATAAATGAGTTTGTTTGATTTATATATTTTCCTAGTAATACTACTAACTCAATGGAGTTAGTAGTTAGGTAATGGAGTCCAGTGGATTACAGCTACTATTATTGTTATTGGTACTTGAACTCTCTGTCTGGACAAGAAGGAAGCACCTGTGTCCCTTTAACACAGTCCATTCATTCTTGAGCACTTTCTTTCTCAGAACATGGAAGGCACTCCTGGTGTGAAAGGCTCGGCTGTCACCACACCCTCCCACCTCTCTGCTCCTCCTTTAAAATCAGTCGTTTGCGAAGGGTCTCTGGTTCCCTCAGTATGAATAATAATTAGAAAACAAAATCTGGGTGTGAGGAGTGCTGATTTCTATAAGCAACATCATTGTTTCTGGATATTTTTTGATGGCGAGAACTAGAAAATTGTATCTTTTAAAATTATATTTTTATTTGGTATTTTCAACTTTAACATTGCATGGTTTTTATTTAACTTAAAAAAATTATAGCTATATCTCTTTTCTATTTTATTGCAACTCTTGGGCCTTAAACAATACAACTCTTACTATGAAAACAAAAATATTGAGATAATTTTAAGGTTCCCCTGAATTTTTTTAACCTTAGGATATATCTCTAGGAATAAACAGAGCATGTAATTTGTTCTAAAATCATTCAGATGTGAATATTTATATTTCAAAAGGCCTGTAAGTGCTACACACATTTTTTTTTAATTTGTCTTATAAAAACCATCTCTTTACACCCCTTTTTGTTGTTTCAGTGTAGACTTTCCAGTACCGTCCCGTTAAACTTTCATATGAAATCTGACTTTGGTTCTCCCAACATTTTATTCTGTGTTTCTATAATACTTCTTATTACTTGTAAGCCAAGACTCCTCCCTCCAAAGGAGGAAAACTTTCCTTCTCTGACGCTCCAATCCAAATGCCAATTACCTTGATTCCTTCCTCACTTTCAGAATTAATCCAGTATCTTCCTCTACATTTAACAGGGTCTTCTCTAGTAATACCAGCAATTATATAATTTTAAAAGACACTTAATCATATTTTTATGCTGTTTGACTTCGCTGCTGTGAATAGAAAGAAGTCATTTTAAATTGATCACAATATGACACCCGGATACTCAGAAGAAGTTAGAGTTAGGTATTTGAAATAATCCTGCGGTAGCTCACGGCGGAAAAAATGTGACAATGAATGTATGTATGTTCACGTATAACTGAAAAATTGTGCTCTACACTGGAATTTGATACAACATTGTAAAATGACTATAACTCAATAAAAAAAATGTTAGAAAAGAAAAAAGAAATAATCCACTGTTGAAGTGGAAAAGGGAAGCCTGGAGTTGAAACAATTATTCTGACAACTCAGATGGGAAAAGGAACTTAATTAAAGAATAGTATTACTGTGGAGAAAGTAGCAGGAATTTGGGTAAAATTATCCTGAGAGTCTAGTTTGATCAAATCCTCAAAAAAACTGCTGGGCATTCTGTTTCCTTCTACCTGACACCAGGGGCTTTTTTGCAGTCTTTGAAGAGTTGTGGAAAATAATTTCATCATAGATTCTTGCCCGTTATAAGATTTGCAGTGTTTTTCACCATGGCTTTTGGGGTTTTCTTTCTGTAAGAACTGTGACCCTCTCCCAATATTTATCATTTATTTAATAGATGATATATTTCTCACACAGATACTTTGGGGGGAAGTTTTATGACGCAGAAACCTCGTAGTGATCCATGTAAAATTTTGCCATTCCTGTAAACTTCACTAATAGTTTGCCCTGATTCTTGTGACAAAGTAAATTACTTTCTACTTATTTTAAGACTCAATAATAAGATTAAATAATGTTAAAAATGATTTTAACTTACCTGAGAATGTCATCAAAGTATGCTTGATATCCAAGAGTCACATTTATTAAATGAGAACAGAGTTAATTACATGTTAGACAAGAATATTTAATGCAATTTGCACTAGTGTAATTCTTCTAGATCTTGAACAACATACTGTAAAATACTAATTTAGTATCTTCTGTGTGATATTTTGACTGCTTTTTTATTTTTTAATTTGATCTCAGACTGTACACTTCAGATAACAAGAACTCTCCAAATAAATAATATTAACTAAAGGGAAAACTAAACTGTAGTAGTTCTTAAAGGAAATATAAGTATACAGAATTTAAATGAATGCAAAGTCTTTAATCCTATGAGTTTTCAAACAGATACCATCGTGTTTCATTCTGTGTAATATTTCACTTTCTATGTCCATTTTAAGGGCATCTGATTTTGAAGAAAGCAAACAGAACAATGCGGAGAAGAAAATATAGAAATACTTACAGCTGAATACTTTGGGAGTCCAAACAGTGACCTGGAAGATTTATTACTTAATTTATTAGCAATGAAAAGGATCAGTGTTATTTGTGGATTCGGATTAGGAATACCTAAATCTAATGAGTAAACTGTAAAGCTCAGATTCACAGATTCTTTTAAAATCTGAAATTTAATTTAATCTTCTTTTGGGTAAACATTAATAGTTGACAGAAGAACAATATGGAGGAGACTAAAAGTCTATGTCGGTTTGTTTGAGAGAGAACTAGACATTGAAAGCATAGTGAAGCAAAAGAGAAGAAATGAATTAAATTCACAAAACACTACGGTAATATTCTTCAGCTACTGAGGAACATAAGCAATAATGTTTCCAGCCGTAGACATCTTAAATAAGAGCACTTGGACACGTGACAGCTGCGGTAGTCAGATAAGAAAAGCATTGTGCGACAGTAGAGAAGTAATTTTCCTGCAACTTATTTGTGGTAGCCAGGGCTATAAAGGCAGTGGGAGAGGGGTGTGGGTGGCGTAGAAAAATCAATCCCAGCCTTGGAGGGAAAGAACTCAATACTGATTTTGTAAACATCATACATTGAAACAGTGATACTGTTATTCCACTTCGTTTCCCACACTTTTTAGATATAAATCGGCCCAGTGAAGACTTCTCATTGATGCCAAGATGCGTTTCTTGGTAGTTGTCAAATGTTGTGAGACAGCTGTAAAGCTGCTGGGAGTAATTCAGTGTTAGCAGATTCTAATGACGTTTGTGTTGACAGAGTAACATTCATGGCATGTAGCCGGGCAGAGCCGTACGGAGATCTAATAACCTTCTGGCCTAATGTGAATGCCTATTATAGCTCCCAAAAGAAGCCAAGGAGAGCTATTTGAAGCAACGTATGGAGACACACTGTCCTCTGTTCCTGAAATTTCCACTGGGCATCCAGCCCAGATATCAGTTCGGTTACAAAGTACTACACACTTTAAACGGGAAAAACCAAATCTAACTGTTGACCAGCAAATTGTTGGTGCATCTTTCCTCTCCCCAAGACCTTTGAGTACAGTGACAAGAGCAAGAAAAAGGGGAGAGAAAGAAACATTTTTCCCCCTTCAGTGAGGGAGAGGCTATGAAATCATAGGGAAAAAATGTTCTGACAAAATACAGTAAATAACCTTTTAAAAATACCCTGGATGCCCCTTTACCTTGAGTGCTTCAACTGTGAAAATAATACGGCTGAAAAATTGTAAAACGCATCTTTCAAGAATTAGACTTTCAAAGTAGATTAGTTCTAACACTGTGGCTATTATTTCCACAGCATCCCCAAGGGGATTAGCTTACTTTCTCACAGAAAAAGTAATGCTGTGTATTACAGCTCCTACAAGGAACTCAGGCCTGCTCTTGAAATAGCCACGGACTATTCCAAAAATAAGAATTTTATGACTATGGGAATCCCAGGGTCGAAAAATCTCGACCCCAGGAGTCGCAGTCCCATGCAGATTGTATCCTCCCCTTGGAGGGAAGCCAGTCACTTTGATGCTGCTCTAAAGGCCAGTCTTTTTCAGAGGTGACCCAGTAGCTAAGGGCTGTCTGAGTAGGTCAGCAGGAACGGAAGGAATAGAGAATCAAATCAAAGTGAAAGTCAAAAGAAAACCCAGTTATGCTGGAGTATGTAGAATCAAATATAGAAAAATTGAGACAGCCTAGTTTCTCTATACAGCTATTGCTATGAACCAAAATTAATTTTAGTAATTCTTTTAAAGGGTCTGTTGAATCATCTGGCTTTAGAAACCTTCCTTTATCATTTATTTTTCTCCCCATTATGCACAGGTAGAGTGCTTGGAATGTGACTTAGGTGGAAACAAATTCTGAAGACTCAGCCGCCTTAACAGAGGCATGTACTGAATTTAACAGCATATTTAAAAGATCATACACCATAACCAAGCACGATTTAGCCCTAGGATGCCAGGATGGTTCAATATATGCAAATCAACCAATGTGGCTATAACACATTAATAGAATAAAAGATATAAATCGTATGATAACCTCAATAGAAGCAAAAAAAAAGTATTTAACAAAATTCAATATTCACTTATGATAATTTTTAAAAATTTAGGTATAGAAAAAATGTACTCAACATAATAAAGGCAGTGTAAGGCAAGCCCACAGCTAAGATCATACCAAATTTCCTCTAAAATCAGGAACAAGACAAGGGAGCTCACTCTCGCCACTCTTATTCAACATAGTACTGGAAGTCCTAGCCAGAGCAATTAGACAAGAAAAAGAAATAAAAGGCACCCAAATTGTAAAGAAAAAAATTAAAATCGTCTCTGCTTCACAGATGACATGGTCTTATACATAGAAAATCCTAAATACTCCACCAAAAATTGTTAGAATGCAAGAATTCAGTGAAGTTACAGGATACAAAATCAACATACAAAAATCAGTTTTGCTTCTATACACTTAACAACAAACTATTTGAAAAAGAAATAAAGAAAACAATCTTGTTTACAATAGCATCAAAAACAGTAAAATAATTAAGAGTAAGTTTAAACAAAAAGGTAGAACTGTACACAAAAATATTGATAAAAAAATTTAAGGCATAAATAAATGGAAAGATATTTTGTGTAGATGGATCAGAAGAATTAATATTGTTAAAATGTCCTTACTACCAAGGCAATCTATAGATTTAATGCAATCTCTATCAAGATTCCCATGGTACTTTTACAAAAATAGCAAAAACAATCCTGAAATTGTATGAACCACAAAAGACCTTGAATAGCCAAAGCAACCTTGAGAAAGAAGAACAAAACTGGAGCTACCACATTCTCTGATTTCAAACTATTTTACAAAGCTATAGTAATCAAAACAGTATAATAACTGGTATAAAAACAGACACATAGACCAAAGGAACAGAGCTGACAGCCCAGAGGTAAATCAATGCATATGTGGTCAATCAATATTTGACAGGGAAGCCAGGAATATTCTAGGAAAACAGTAGTCTTTTCAATAAATGATGCTGGGAAAACTACATCTTAACACAGAAAAGAATAAAACTGGACCTCTATCTTATACCACTCACAAAAATTAACTCAAAATGGATCAAAGACTTAAATGTGAGGTCTGATACCATAAAAGTCCTACAAGAAAACACATGGGAAAATCTCCTTGACATTAGTCTTTGTGACGATTTCGTGGGTATGACACCAAAAGCAAAAATAAACAAGTAGGATTACATCTAACTAAAAAGCTTCTACACAGCTAAAAAAGCAATCAACTAAACAAAAAGGCAGCCTACAAAAGAGAATAAAATATTCGCAGACCATATATCTAATAACAGGCTAATATTCCAAAATAGATAAGGAAATTATACTTCTCAATAGCAAAAAATAAACATACAAAAATAAAACAAACAGCCCACAGATAATAAGATTAAAAAATGGATAATAGACCTTAATAGATATTTTTTCCAGAGAAGATATTCAAAGGACCAACAGCTACATGGAAAGATGCTCAGTATCACTAATCATCAGGGAAATGCAGATCAAAGTCACAATTAGCTATCACTTCATACCTGTTAGAATGGATATTATTATCAAAAAGATAGGAGATAAGAAACACTGATGAGGATGTGGAGAAAAGGGAACACTTATACACTGTTAGTGGGAATGTAAATTGGTTTAGCCACTATGGAAAACAGTATGAAGATTCCTCAAAAAATTAAAGATAAAACTACATATGATGCAGCAATCTCCCTTCTGGGGACATATTTGAAGGAAATGAAATCAACATCTTAAAGAGACACCTGCACCTCCACACTCATTGCAGTGTTATTCACAATATGCAAGACATGGAAATAACCTAAGTGCTTAATAAAGAAAGTATGATTTATATAATGGAATATGACTCAGCCATAAAGAGAAGGAAATCCTGCCATTTGTGACAACATAGATGAAACTAAAGGGCATTATGCTAAGTGAAATAAGTCAGACAGAAAGACAAACATTGTATGACCTCACTTATATGTGGAATCTTAATAAACCAAGCTCATGAAAACAGTGAATGGATTGGTGGTTGCCTCAGACAGGGAGGGAGGTGAGAGAAATGGGTGAAGATGGTCAAAGGGCACAAACTTCTAGTTATTAAATAAACTCCAGGGACGTATGTACAGCATGGTAACAATAGTTAATAACGCTGTATTGTACAGTTGAAAGTTGGTAAGAGTAGAGAGTAAATCCTAAAAATCCTTACCAGAAAAAAAATTTGCAGTTATGTGAGGTGATGTATGTGTTAACTAACCTTATTGTGGTAATCATTCTGCGATATACACATGTTCAAATCATTATGTTTGTACATATTAAACTTATACAATGTTACATGTCAATTATATATCAATAAAGTTGGAAAACAAAAACACATTGAGTTACATTCATTAAATATGTGCAGTTCATTGTGTGCCATTTATACCTCAATAAAGTTGTTCAAAGTGAATAAATAAAATATTTTTTAAAATAAAGGGAAGACTATCTCAGGAAGAGAGACAAAAGATGTGCAAAGCCATGGAAGCCTGAGAAAGGAGTTCTGGGTCCCACCATTAGCGTACATTTCAATACAACATCTGTACAAGTGTGGGAGGAAGACCCCGGAGGGAGGAAGGGACAGCAGAGTGCAGAGATCAATCCCACAAGTTTGGTTCACCTTGTAAGTAAAAATGCTTCATCTATTTATGCATTTCTGCTCCGCTTTGCTCTAGAAAGGGGTTCTGGCAACTTAACAGTTTGCAATAAAATGATTTTGTAGATCTTTCCGTAAGTCTGTTGGATGGGCTCCCCAGCAACCCTACTGCATGCAAGTTCTTTAGCGGAATGTGCAAACCTAGAAACCAAAAAAGCAAACAAAGTTCCTAGATTTACTTTTAACAGAATCCAATTCAGAAAAATACGTAATTGGAAATAAAACAGAAATATTAAAAATAGTCATCACTTAATTGGGAAATCCTGGGTAGACCTGAGGACTGGAAAAGGAAAGTGATATCTCATACATTGCTCTTAATGTTGTGGCAAAACCAGGCCAAACAATAGGAAAAAAATCTGTAGACAGTAATTTGGCATGAGTCAGAGGAAAGTCTCCATCATCTGCAAAGATTTTGCCAATTCTAATTTATCTAATTCTGTGAATATTGACAGATTTTGTTTAAAGAAATACAACAATATAGGAAAGAAGCTAGATGGAACTTGCCAATAAACAAAATATGTCAACTTCTGTGCCAAGTTATCTTGCCAACGCTGTTTAAAAGCAAGGCCCGGAATTACTATTAAGTGATAATTAAAAAGAAAACATATGCTCAGAGCTGGCTTGATTTACTGGGGGAGGGTAAACTTTGACAGCCTTGTACTTCATGAATTTGTAATTTCTGTTGTATAGTGGACCAACCCAGGCTAATATACATGCTTTAATTGATTAAAAATGCCGGTATCTGCAAGATCAATGTACTGTTTCCCTTGCCATAAATTTAATCATTAATTCATTACGAGTAATGTAATAAAAACATTTAGATGTTTTTATTTGATTATCGTAATTCCATATTTTGAATTTTAGGAAACTAAACCGAGCAATGTTCTAGCGAACAAAAGAAGAAAAGGAATAGAGCCTTAAGAATGATCTCTCTGAAAAGTTTTAACCAGATGGGAATAATTTTAGAGACTTTTCTTTATCTACAATTAATGTCAGTCTGTACAAGAATAAATTATCTCATACAGTAACACTAGCTTATACAGTTATGATAAACCCCAGAGAATAATGGGGAAGCCACCAAATTAGGTCATTCCCTCTGGAACTTCCATGATACTTCCTCCACTTAACAGATACCTTTAGCCAACACGTATGCCATCTTGCTGTATACTGTTTTCACAGATGCATATAATACCATGATTCTTTCGCTCCTAAAGTTATTCGAACTATATTTCAAGGCCTGGTTCACTGTACCATGAGTCCAGTCCACAGGAGTCGATAGAAAGATGAAAGAGGCTCTCATTTCTTTCCTTTAATTCTCAGAGCACATTAGAGTAACTCCAGGACCTGGCGTCACAAAGGAAAATGAAATGTTGCTTTTTGTTTCAGATGGGTGCTTGAACATAATCATGGAAACATCTCCACTCAGCGGGTTAAAGTTGGAAGGCTGTGATCTGCATGTCCTACAAACGCCCCAGTTCTAAGATCTACATTTTGTTCTACAAATGAAGGTTTACCTCATGAAAAACAATGCAACTCTACTTGGGCTTGTTAAAAGACTGCATTCCACAGTGGCTACAGAAATGTTGATGCAGAAATCAGAGCCCGGGGGTTTTTTGCCTGAAAGGATCTGGAGAAATACAAAACTGCTTTTATAAAAGTCTTTCTAGAGATCAGACTGCTGTGATTAGGGTGCGAAATTGAAAGGTTTGCTTTCTAATATTTCCCTTTCCATGCTCCCTTCTGGGTCATGACAATTAACTGGCCTACCTGGGGCTAAGTGCAGTTAGCTCTGTGATAATTGCTAAAAAAAAACAAAACAAAAACAAACAAACAAAAAAAACCCACACACACACACAAAAACAAAAACCTATCTTGAAGTCAAAATAACTCCTTGGGAATTTCGCTTTTTAGTCAATGAAACACTCCAGGACAAATACTTAATCTCTGTCTGATACCTTCTCCCCAGTTACCTTTGCAGAATGACTAAAGGATCCACAGGTTAGCCGTTGCATTTTTCAAAGCTTGCCCATAGGAAAAAAAATGCAGTCTGAAAGAAGTATTATTAAACATTAGATTGGCAAAGTCTTTTTAGGGCCACAGTACTGAGTCTTGCTGACTTTCATCTAGCTTTCCCGTGACTAAGGGGATCCACATGGATTAAGGCAATAATTCAATCTGAATGTTTGCTTTGTATTTTAAAAAACAAATGAAATGTTGAACAGTTGTCAGGTGTTAGCTTGATCTTCATGGTAACTCTCTGCTAAGATTACAAGGATTACACTGAGCACTTGAAGTAAGATTTGAACAGTGACAAGTACCAGGTTACTGTTTTCTGACGTCAGCAGCAATCAAAAATGTATTAAATAATCAGATAATGTCTCCAAGCTCTCAAAAAACTAAATCCCTTTATGGTAACCCACACATGCTACTAATCATAAGGCAACCACAGAAACTACACAAGGAACAGCATATATGGTTCCATTCACAGATCCTGTATATCAATATGGACTAAGAATTAAGATACTCCATTCTGATCATCCACACGTCTTACACCTTCAGGCAAGAAAAAATATCTCAGGGTTTCAGGGCCTCTTCTGGTTTACGAAGTTCATTGTGAGCCCTTCATTCTTCTTGCTTCTGCTGATTCCTTCATTTTTTTTGATTTTTCATCTATCTTTGGACCCAACTTCAAAAATGAAAACATTATTATTATAGAAACACAGCATTTTGAGTCTGAGTTAGAGGTTCAAAATGGTTTACTCGAATCCATTCACGTTATGAATAAGAAAACTGTATCCTACAAGGTTATAGTTCATTTTTAGTAGAACTGAAAACTTCTGATCCACAGCTCAATTCTATTTT
The DNA here is from genome assembly GCF_048564905.1 of Vicugna pacos. Classification (NCBI taxonomy): domain Eukaryota; kingdom Metazoa; phylum Chordata; class Mammalia; order Artiodactyla; family Camelidae; genus Vicugna; species Vicugna pacos. The sequence goes on from NC_133012.1 coordinate 18,422,441, forward strand.
TCTAACACCAAGTTAGTTCTTGTTTTGGAATTTTTATTGCCTGCCTGTGCTCTAAATCATCATTATTTATAAAGAGGAAAACACTTAGAATTTTTAAACAGATTTTTAGAACATTGTTTTCCATTTTCGTTTGATGATATAGGTGACTTCATGAATATTTTCAGCAAGAAGCAAGGATTCTAAGTATAGCAAAAATCAACAATGTTTTTTAGCATACAGTTGACCCTTGAACAACACAGGTTTGAACTGTACAGGCCCACTTACACAGAGATTTTTTTCAATAAATACGTTGGAAAATTTTTTTGAGGTTTATAACAATTTGAAAAACTCAGATGAAACTTGTGGTCTAGAAATATCAAAAAAATTAAGAAAAATTCAGGTATGTCATGAATGCATAAACTAAATGTAGATAATAGTCTATCCTATTGTAGACATAAAGTGAGTGATATTTAATACAAAATTAATAATGTGTTCATTTTCTTCCTGTTTTATAACTTTGCTTTCAAGGAGTTACATTACTGCCTCTCTCTTAAGTAGAGAAAGAGGGTATCAGTCTATCATCACAGTTAAGTGTTTTTTTTTTTTAATTGTAACAATGTTTCCAATACTGTGTGATAAACAGGACTGTAATACTGTATGGCAGAAAAATTGTATAACAATTTATTTATTATCGTAAAGGCTAGGCTACTGTGAAGCTATCCCACTGGCTACACGAAGTGACCATAAAGCAATCATATCACTGCTTCTTCATTATCTTGCAAGAATTATTACACCTGTAAATAAATATAAATTTCTTTTTCATATTGTCTCTTCACTTTTGATGTCTAGTGTTAGGAATACATACAACAACTACAGTGTTGTGTATCCTATAAGACAATACAGAAGGTACTGATGGACAGAGGATTCATCTTGTAAACAGACTGAAACTTTACGGTATCAATAGATATAGCACAGGACTGTAGATGCATTTTCTCTTCCTTACGATTTTCTTAGTAACAGTTTCTTTTCTGTAGCTTACTTTGTTGTAAGAATACAGTATTTAATACACATAATGTACACAATATGTGTTAATCAATTGTTTATGTTATGAGTAAGGCTTCTGGTCAGTAATAAGCTATTAGTAATTAAGTTTTGGGGGCAGCCAAAAGTTATACATGGGTTTTGGACAGCATTGGAGGGGTCAGTGCACAAAACCCCCACGCTGCTCAAGGGTCAAGTTTTTCTTGTTTAATAATAATGATTGACTAACTTTGCCTCCCCTCCTTCCTACGATCTTACTTCTCTCCTATATATGTGCTTACATTTCCTTGAACAAATGCTTCCCTCCTGCTCACCACCCACTTTTCTCTACAGTTTGGTTTCTATCTTCCCTAAATTCACTGAAACCTGTCATTTTTCCTAGATCAATGTCTACAGCCTTTCCCCTGCCGTCTGTGCACTGCCCCAGACAGAACTTCACAACTTAACCCAGTCTTACTTTGAGTGATTCCTCCTTTTACAACTTCTGTATCTGTATTTTCTAAGATTAAATCCTTTCTCAAATTTGTTAGAAAAAAATAAGGGGCTTAACAACAATCTCTGAAACAGAGAAGTCTCAGCATAATAGAAATTTTAAAAGACTACACTTCTGTTCAGACTAGTAGAATGTTGTTATCAAAACAAGAGAATTTCCAATTTTGGTCATGACTGAGTAACTAGTATTGTACTTGCCCATCTAGTGCAAACATTAGAAAGCTGGCAAAAACCACAAGATAACTCTTTTAACTGGACAACAGGCAGTGTAGGATGGATCCTTGAGCAAAGGTTAGCCCAACATTTATCCAGGCTTTCTGTGGCTAGATACTCCCTGAATCAGGCAGAACCAGAGGCTTTGCTGAGCTGAGGAAGCACAAATTGGAATTCACAGATGCGGGAATGGCTGGAATTTGTCAGGAAAAAAAAATCCAGAGACAAGGCAGTTGAATGTAGAGGAGTCTTAGAAGTCTGAACTGGGGTTCTGCCTAGGTTCTTGCCTGAGAACTAGGCTGTACATCACAGGCAAGACTCTGAGTCCTGGCAGAGAGGGACTATTGTGGGACAAAGCTCCAGATCAGTCAGAGTGGAGAGATTTGCTGAGATCCCTGGCCATCCAGTTGGGACCTCAGAAAGGCCACACCTGGGAGGATGAACTATAGTCACAGAGAAAGACTGAACATGCTACTGCTTAGAGCAAAGGAAATCAGCTCTAACAAAGAATAAAGCTAAACCTAACAATGTCAAGAGGGCCTATTAGTTAGTAAGTAACTTCGCAAGATAGAAAATTTAATATCCTCTAAAGAAGACAATATTAGCCAGACTCCTTATAACGTATCATCCAAAATTCTAACATACAAAACCAAAACATTATTAAATAAGTGAAAAAGCAAAAATATATATACTCATAATCAGGACAGTGAAATCACTCATTTAAACAGGTTTCAACAGACCTCAGAGATATTGCAAGTTTGATTCCAAATCACCACAATAAAGCAAATATTTCAATTTTTTGGTTTCGCAGTGCATATAAAAGTTATGCTTATGTTACACTGTCATCTATTAAGTGTACAGTAGCATTGTGTCCAAAAAAAGTACATACCTTAATGAAAAATACTTGATTGCTAAAAACTGCTAACCATCATCTAAGCCTTTGGAAAGTTGTATTAAGGGTCTCACCTTGGTATTGATGGCTGCAGACTGATCAGGGTGGTGGCTGCTAAAGGCTGAGGTGGCATTTTCTTAAAATAAAACAACAATGAAGTTTGCTGCATCGATTGACCTCGCCTTTCACGAATGATTTCTCAGTTGCATGCATTGCTGTTTGGTAATACCTCAGCCACAGCAGAACTTCTTTCAAAATTAGAGTCAAACCCTGCTCTTTATCAACTAAGTTCCTATAATATTCCAAGTTTTTTGTTGTCATTTCAACAATCCCCACAACGTCTTTACCAAGAGCAGGTTCCATCTCAAGAAACCACTTTCTTTGCTCATTCGTAAGAAGTAACTCCTCATCCATTAACCTTTTATTATGAAATAGCAGCAATCGAATCACACCTCCAAGCTTCGTTGCTAATTCGAGTTCTCTCGCTATTTCCACTGCATCTGCATTCCACTACATTAACGACCACTGATCACAGATCACCGTAGCCAATATAATAATAGTTTGAAACCCGGTGAAAATTACCCAAATAGTTCACAGACACACGAAGTAAGAAAATACTGTTGGAGAAACAGTGCCAATACAATTGCTTGACAGAGAGTTGCCACAAGCCTACAATTTATTAAAAATGCAATGTCTGTGAAGGGCAGTCAGGCAAAGCAAAAGGAAACGAGTTATGCTTGTGACCCAAACGCTGAAAAATGAGCAGACAACAATTTTAAAACAGCTATAATAAATATCTTTAAGAAGGTAAAGGGAAAGGTGACATAGTAGGTAAATATGCGAGGAATCTCAGCACAGCAATTAAACCTATTAGAAAGAAGCAAACGGAAAAGTCTAGAACTGAAAAGTACACCATCTGAAATAAAAATTCATCAGGTGAACTTTACAGCACCCTGGATAGACCACAAAAGAAAGACAATGAAATTGAAGATTAAAAAAATTAGAAATTATCCAATCTGAAGAACAGAGAAGAGAATGTTTTAAAAAGTGCAGTTACATGTGGAATGACATGAAGCAGTGTAATGTTCATGTATGTTTTGTATCAGAGAGAACAGTCAAAGAAATTATTGAAAAAAATGATACTTCAAATTTTCTTCATATTTGGTAAAAACCATCAACCCAGATCCCAGAATGACAGCAAACCCAGAACAAGATCCATGCAAATACAGCCACATCCAGGCACATCCCATCAAACTGCTGAAAATCAAAAATAAACAAAATGTCTTAAAAGCAGACAGAGTAAAAGACAATTTACATGCGGAGGAACAAGGATTGAATTGAGAGCTTCTTATCAAGAACAGTGAAGTCCGGAAGACAATGGAATGGCGTCTTTAAAGAGTTTTAAGAGAAAACTACCAGCCAGAACTGTAATATTCTTTTTTTTTTTTTAGTAAAATATTCTTCAAAATCAGCTAAACAGAAATTCAGCTAAACAAAACCTGCGCGAACCCACTGCCAGGAAATCTTCACAGTAAGAAATAGTAAAGGAGTTCTTCAGAACAAAGGGAATTAGCACCCAAGGGAAACTTGAAAGGGAAGAATGGCAAATACTTGAAATGATAAATATGTGGGTAAATACGAAAAGATTTAAGAGAAGTTTGTCTTCAGATTTGGGGGCTCATTTTTGTGGTGTTCTCTGTCTCTGCCCCTTGGGTTTTACCGATTTTGCCCACCTGCCTTTGCCTCCAGAGCACAGAGAGGCTCTTCTTGTCCACCTGGGCTATTGCCCTGAGGAAATGAACCAAGGTAATCCTCTGATTTCTTTTCCTCAGGTACTCTCCGTGTTCCTGCTCTCCAGTGTCCTCAGAGTTTTTTGGGTTGTTTTTGTTGTTTTGTCAAGGGTTCACATTGTCAGCAGGAGGATTAGTCTTATAAGCTGCTCCATCGTGGCTGAAACAATAAATTAGCCAAGCAATCTTGAAGGATAAAATCAAAGCTAAAGAACGTAATTCTATATTTCAAAACATTATGAAGTTATAGCAATTAAAACAATATGGCTTGATGTAAGGAGAAAAAAAATACGCAAGCAAAACATAAGAGAGCCCAGAATAGACAAACATGGATGGAACTAAATTTATGACAAGGATGGCACTGCATCTCAGAGGAAGTGGTACAGACATTTCAAAAACTGACACCAGGGAAATTGGAAATATATATATTTATAGAAACAATCTTTAGACCTAATTTACATTATAGGCAAGAATCAATTTTAGATGAATTGCGGATCTAAATGTTAATTATAAAATAATAAAGCTTCTTGAAGTAAACACAGGAGACTATTTTAATGATCTTGGTCTAGGCAGAGACTACTTAAACAGAACACAAAAAAGCACTAAAGATAAACAGAAATATTTCAAAATTAAACTGCATTAAAATTACAGTATTCTGTTCAGCACCAATAAATCAAACAACACTAAGAAAACCACAGAGTGGAAATTGTGTTTGTGTTTTGTTTTGTTTGGGTTTGGTTTTGCCACAGTTACGGATAGAGACAGCACTAAACACCTATCAGAATAAATAAAATGTATTTAAATTTATGGTAAAAATTACAGTAGTAAGTGTTGTCAAGGCTATGTAGCAACAAGGACTCTCACATATTTTTTGACAGGAGGGCAAACTGGTGACACCACGTTGAGGAATCATTTGGCAGGATCTATTAAAGCTAATATTAGTGAAACAGCTAAAAATCAAAAATTCCACTCTTAATATATGCCTAAGAAAAAGGTATACTTACATTTACTTAAAGATATGTACAAGAATATTCATAGCAACATTATTTGTAATAACCTAATGTAATCAACCTGGATGTACGTCATTAGTAAATGGATTTACATACAGTCATACAAAAGAATACCACCTTACAATGAAAATGCACAAAGTCAGGCTACCCACTCTAAGATGAATAGATCTCATAATATTGAGCAAAAGATGACAGAATATAACAGCGCTCGTTCATATAAATTTATATGAAGATCAAAACAGGCAAAAGTAATCAATGATGTCAGAGGTCAGGATGGTGGGTATTTGGGAAGAGGATCAGAGACTGGAAGGAGCGTGAAGGACACGTCTAAGGTTCTCATATTTCTGACCCGAATGAAGGTTACAGGAGTGTTTAATATGAACATTCTTTGAGCCCCGCTTACAGTTGGTGTGCCTCTCTGTACGCATACTGTGCTTTGACCCAAGAAGCAGCTTACGAAACACGCAGTTTGGTTGAGCAGGAGGCAGAGGCACAATGATGAATTGGCAAGAAAGACCAACAACAGCAAGATTACAAAGAGAATGTTTTGAATTGAGGTTTTTCTAGGGCAATAGCTTTTCTGAAGCCAAAAGCCCACAGTGAGAGAGACAGTGTGTGTGTGTGTGTGTGTGTGTTTATACTTAGGCATATATAGAAAAAGAAACAGAACTTTAACAAAACAGTACCACACCAACAGCAACATACCCCGGAGCTCGCTGCATGCTAACTCCTTTTTTATTGTACTTCCTCAACCTGAAAAAGACATCTACAAAAAACTATAACTAACATCATATTTACTGGAGAAAATCTGAAGGCTTTCTCCATGAGTTTGAGAATAAGACAAAGGTGCTCACTAACACCCCTACCAGTCAGCATCGTACCAGATGTGTCATCCAGTTCACTTAAGAAAAATCAATGAAAGTTGTGAAGACTGGAAAGAAAGTGAACTTCAATCATCTCAGGACTGAATATGTAGAAACTCCAATGCTTGACTGAGAGATTTTTCAAAACCCGGATTGTCCAATTCCCCTGTTTATAATTTTCATCAATAATCTATAATATCTTTATTTTAAATTAATGAGAACATAGCATGTGTTCAATACATAAATTTTTTGAGACAGATACATAACCTGAGTGAGAGGGAGATTCAAAATTCTAAGTGTAGGTAAGCTTTGAACCAAAATTGTAAATTTTCATAACATGGTTTCAATGCCAGAAATCACTACAGTTTCAAATCTCTTTATCAAATTTTTATATAAACTATTCCTTTGAATGAATAAACCTCTTAGCATACAGACATGAATACTATTACAGGATTATTAATAATAATTTAAATGCCCAATGAATGCCTAACAAGATTAGCTTAACTATACCAGGAATGAGCATATAAGTTATCAGATGTGAAGTACAGACCTAAATACTTTGAATAAGGCAACTACTTTCCAAAGCTTGTCTTTCTTTTTTTAGTTCTACTCTTCCTTTTATTTTCATGTTATCAAGTAAAGAAAGAAGGCATGCGTGCATGTTTGTGCTTGTGAATGTGTGTGTGGGAGTGTGTGGGTACTCGTTCTGCAGGTCATGCTGGACAATATTACAAGCGCTCCAGTAGCCAAGACATTTCTAGGGCAAGGGGACTGGAACTTGAGTACCTGGCTGCCCCTGGGAAAACCACCTTGGATTACAGGAACAGGCTTTCTGGCTAGCATCCAACTCCACAGGAGGTCACATTTTTCAAAACTAACTTTTTAGCTTCGTGTGTTTATTTATTTATTTTGGAACTCCACTGGGGGTTTTGTCTCTTATTACTTTTTAAATATATTCTTGTAAGGATATTTACAATGTTCTCTTTCATGTGTAGCTTCAAATTGAGTTCAGAAACCCAAGGCAAGGGTATTCTGTGTGTCTTAACTTTTAAAGTTAATGACTTCTAATTAACCCAGCAAGAAGCTAATGACTTGTAATCACTTGCCAACTGAGTCTGGTTTTTTTTTTTTTTTTTTGGTTTTTTTTGGGGTTTTTTTGGTAGAATTAGTCTGGGTGAAACTGAGAAGGCTCTGGCTGGTGGGGAAAAGGCAAAGGAGGATCTGAGTTTAAGAAGCACTCACAAGGTGAGTTCTGGAAGATATTCAGGGTAATAGGAACCATACTTGTGGTCTTTTACCAATTATTGTAAGACCTATGAACGGTGTCATAAATAAAGCTGCATGTATTGGAAACTATATAACTGAAACATTGAGAAAATCATTACTTAATGTCATTTCAGTAACCTTAGTGTTTATCAGTTGCATCAATTCAGCTATAGAAAGAGGAATACACACACAAAATTGTGCATCAGCTAATTGATTTTATGAGATACTTTACTTACCATGATATATATACTTTGGTTGATGAAAGTTGTTCCATAAGAATCAAACATGTATGGCTATGAATCAAATAAACATTTATTAAGATTCTGCCCTTCGGCCAGGATCTGGGCTATCCATTGGGCAATGAAAGATGAATAATCCACAGCCCCTTTCTCCAAGGATTTACAGTTTCAGGCTAAGTTTAAACTGCTTCAGATTAATAAGTAATCAGCTAGAGTAAGGAATTCTATGACAAAAAAAAATTCTACAGGATATAAAATTTTAAAATGCATGCGTAGTCCTCCCAGGTCCTTCATACAAAACGCACGTATACTTTTATACCTTTTAGAATTAGCCAGTTACTAGCCATATTGAAGTTCAGGAAGCTGACAAAGAGATCTCAATATAAGGAAAATTTGATGGAGCAACGGTACCGGCTAGCCTTACTGGAATTGTAGGAACGTTTCAGAGAATATTCAAAAACAATTCCTACAGCTCCAGCTATGGAACAAGATACCGTTTAAGACCAACACTATTCAAAAGCATTACGCATTAAAAATAGTGGCTTATGATTAGGTATAATTGGCTATAGTAAAGTGATAAGAAACTGGGAAAATTTGTCATTACTCACTCCTATTTTTCAAGATAAGAAAACATACAGAGAAGGCTGACATTATGGAACAATTTTTACAACCATGATGTAAAAAGCTGTAACAATAAGGAGAATTTTTAAAATAAAATAAAAGCAAAAAAAAAGTACAATGCTTCAAACACTATCCTTTTTTTCCCCTTTAGAAAACAGTTAAAGAGCAATTCGGCCCTATAATTTTTTTCCAGCAGAGAAACAAGAAGGTCAGAGTTATCAGCAACACTGGATGTGTATGAAGCCATGTCACGTCCCTTTCTGCCTCTATACATGGTCAATACCTAATTCCTCCTCAGTCCTGCAGCAGAATCACCCACTGGCTCACTCATTATTAGCTGGCACCCCTCTTTTTAAGTGCCTGACAAAATATCCCACTTAACTACTATGGCAAAAAAAAAAAAGAAAAAGAAAAAGAAAAAGACCATCAAATTAGGCAAGTAAAGGAAGAATAAGGCCATTGTCTGTGCAGGTACCTTCCAGGCTGGCCAGTCATTTTCCCTAGGAGGGAGCTCTGAACTGAATTAATAGCCTGAAGTCTTAGGTTCTGTTCTCAGCCCTACCACTATGATGGCGCGTGACCTCAGCCAAGCTCTTTGATCTCACCAGCCTTCTGCTCTTCCTTCAGAGGGAAGACGGCTTTTGCTGATTGCTTGTGCTTGAGTACGCGTGTGCAAGCATCTGGGTGTGTCTAATCAGATACCTGACAGATTTGACTTTTGGGGGGGTGTATCGCTTTAATTTTGTGTGTTTTGTTTTATTTGATGATGTTAGATGATTTCAGTAATTCTGATATAAATACATATGTATCTCCATGTATGTACTACGGGTGTATATGTGTGAGTGTGTATATATTATAATGTATGTGTAGCTTTATAAAAGGTAGCTTTATAATAAGTGTATTGTTTATCGTGCTTTGATCAAGTACAAAGGCTAATTTGAGAATCCTTGGAACAACAGTTAGAAATCTGTTTTTTAAGTATTCATTCACGAATCTGTGTGCCTCTAAGGACAGAAACGAACATGACAATTCAGCATGGTAACGGTGATAACATCAGAACATAAAATAAACTCATTGATCTTTCTTACAAAACAAAAACTGAAACATGACAGGGTTTTGCTGTTGGTGGTGGTGTTTTAGACCAGAGGCTAGCATTTCTTCTGGGTTTCTCTTCTCATCCAGGAAAGCTGTTCCACATCCCCCTCCACCCACTGCTGCTCTCTGTATGACAGCTCTCAGGACCACAGATCCCAAGAGTTGAATCTAGTTTGAAAACTCAGGAAAGTTCAACCCTAACCGTTACTTGCACCAGCAAAACACAGGATGTTATCCTTGCAGACAAATACAGATGAAGATCATTAATGAATCTTTCCTCCAAACTACACAATCCTCTGACTAATATTTAGTGAGAACAGATACAATTAGGCTCTATCAACATGAGTAAAATGCTTATGTAAAGAACCTTAGTAAGTAAATGCAAATGATGGTAAATCACAGGCACAGAATCTTTGCCTGGTTGTTCCCTCTGCCTGGAAGGAAATTTTCTAAGATCTTTGTCACGTTTCTCGCTTCTCATTATTGAGGGTTCTGGTCAAATGCCCTCTACTGAGAATGGCCATTCTTAACAATCCCATCTCATAAAGCACCCTAAACTCCCTTTTCCACATTTCCTTGTCTAGTTTTTATAGCACTTTGACCGTTATCTATTGTTGTTCTTTTGTTAATCTGCTGGCTGTGTCTCCCATTAGCCTGTAAGCTCCCTGAGAGCTGAGAACTTGCCTCCCTGATTCACACACTATTTCCAGCGCCTAGAATCATGCTGGCATATGGAAGTCTCTCAAGAACATCTGATCAGTGAATGCATGAACAAACGAAGTGCTCGTTTTCCTGATGCAAAGGCAATGATTAGATAGAAATAAAAGGGTGACCAGTTGCAAACAAGCCCAAGACTAATTTCACATGGAGGTACGCATAGTTCGCCAGACACTACTTATTGCACACTTGAATTTTTAAACCTCAGTGTACTAATCTTCCTGAAATTTTACATATAATCGCCATCTTAAATTTGTGTGGAGAATATGCAAAAAGGATGCACAAATAACCACGGCAAACGGGAAGTATTACAGTGAAGTAAAATCAACAAACCTGGTCTCCTCCGTGTGACAACTGGCTCAAAGTTGAATTCCTAAGTAATTGAATTAGAATCATTATCTTTTTTTAAATGAACTTGCAGATTGAGACACATCAGCTCTATCTACATTATAAACTCATGAAACATAGCAATTATAAGTTAATGAAAGTAGACGGCAGCAATAAAATTCATAACCCAGTTCCCTCCTAGACAGGTCGCCTATGAACAACCAATTAAGCGCTCTGGCACAAAACAACAGGAATTACTCATTTCCGTCTATGTTCTAATTGTGCTAAATGCTGTCATTGCACAATTTGATTCTGAATTCTTACCTTAAAAGACGAATGGTATTTTCTTAGTCATAAAATCAAAATCTGAGTTGCATGACTCAAATTACTTTTTATGGCTTATCTTCTTCGTTATTAAAAATATGATAAATTATTATATGATTGAAAACCATCATATAATTAAAGAAAAATGACTGTTTGAAAGCATTTTGATCAAACTATGTTTCAAAAGTACTTGCCTACAGCAGTTTATTTTTCTCCCTATTTTTAGGTGTCAGATCTGCTATAAGGCAGAACTTTAGGTAACAAACACAAATTAGAAAAATTCAGTAGCAGATTCACAATAGGCAGGCATTCTCATATGTTTTGGATAGAATAAAACCATCTGAATTCATTCTATATTGTAATAATAGAAAAACAGCACACAAAATTTATGTTTGCTTTGACCTTTCCTTGATCTTGCCACTGAGAAAATTTTTGTTTTATGTTAAACCCCAATGATGAAGACCTATGTGATTCATGTCACTACCTGGACTCAGAAACTGAAAATCTGATAAAAATATAATAAGGAAATTTCAGAGTCAGGGTTTGTTTTACAATAAAAGGTTAACATGTGTGGGGAGATGTGGATTTGCTAAACTAGGGTCTTTTTTTCTCTGTAATGATAATTGGTTCTCTTTCTATAAGGTAATATCTTCCAAGTCAGACCTCCAAGAAAAATGGATTCTGAAATTCAAACATACCTGTGCTACTGCAACATCACATTCTCATGGCAGCTTGGTCATAATCCTAAGAAAATATTAACAAAGTTATGATTGTAAGATAGTAAGTACCGGTCGTAATACATGTGGCCATCTGCCTAAACAGCACTTTAAACCTACCCTGTTAAGAATGTCAGGATTATTTGATGGAAAACAACAAAAAATATTGGATTAATTTTTAGTTATCAAGTTATATCCAAACTCAACCTTTCTTCTCTCCTCTATTTTTTACATTTTTTAGAGAATCCTAATGATATAAAGATGAATGAAACCCATCTCACAATAAAGTTCATTTTTCGGTCTATTGGGAGAGAGATAGGTGACTAAAAATTAAGATACAAGCTATGATGTGTAGAAATTGTAGCCCTCATACATTGCTGGTGGGAATATAAAATGATGCAGCCAGATTAGAAAAGATTTTGGCAGTTCCTCAAAATGTTAAACATAGAATTGCCACACTACCCAGCAATTCCACTCCTAGGTATCAACGAACAGAAATAACAAACATATATCCACTCAAAAACTTGCATACAAATATTCATAGCATCTTTATTCATAATAGCTGAAAATGGGAATAATCCAAATGTTCATCCACAGATAAATGATTTAATTAAATGTGTTATAATCATACAATGGAATATTACTCAGCAAGAAAAAAGAATGAATTACTCAGACATACTACAACATAGATAAACCTCAAAAAACATTCTAAGTGAAAGAAGCCAGTAACAAAAGACCACATATATTTATCTATTTACATAAAATGGCCAGAATAGGCAAATTGATAGAGAAAAAAAGTAGATTAGTGGGTGTATAGAGCTAAGGAGGAAGAAGTAGGTGGAGGTGGAAGAGAGGATGGAGGGTCACTGATAATGAGCACAAGGGTTTTGAAGAAATAAAAATGTTCTAAAACTAGATGACATGGTTGTACAATTCTGTGAATATAACAAAATGATTCAATTGTACATTTAAATAGGTAAGTATTATGGTATATAGACCATGTATCATACAGCTTTTAAAATGCAAGGCGATATGTTATAAAATAAAAATACCAAGTAAAGTCCTCCAGAAGGATGGGAAAGAGAATGAACAATTCTTCTTCTGGTAGAGCAAGGGAGGGAACAGAACGTTCGGATTTCCTAGCTGAAGAAAATTTTGAGTTAGATCTTGAAGAGTAAGCAGAAATTCTCTTAGATGAGAACATTTATCATGTTAGACAGAGGAGCAAAAGCATGAACACAGGGAGGACCACAGTTCATTTGATGAATGATTGAGTAGTGGGAAGCAGGTAGACTTATGGAAGGAAAGGCATTTGGAGTGATAGAGAATGTCAGAAAACTAGACTAAAAAGACAGGTAGAAGACAAGCCTGGTTAAAACTCTTTAGACCATGCTAAAAAAGGAGATATTAATTTTTAGATGGCAGAAAGCTATTATTAAAGTATTTTTTAAGGAAATTAAATGCTTGTTTCATAGAAATAAAACCCAATTCTTTCAGATAAGATTTCCATCTCTGATCAAAATTATCTATGAAATCTTGGAATTAAAAAGACATCAGGAAGAGTAGAATTCCACTTTCTGGGAAAAATTTCTTGTAACTTTGTGGTTCAAGAGAGAACTGACATAATCTTACAGACACACCTTCTTGGCCACAGGTATATCTGGGGACAACCTTGAGCCAAGTAAAGTCAATCATAGCAACTATGACACTGTCCAAAGTCTTTAGTCCTTTGTCACTTCCTTTTTTTTTTTTTCCTTCTCTATTTGGGACTAAGAAAAGAGATCCCCTTTCTGTTTGATGATAAAACCAGAAAGTTAAATTAATCCAAACGCTGCTGCTTTCCTTGGTGCCAGCATCATAGAGAATGTTTGTGTATGAAAATTAAGCAGAGAAGCACAAACTGGCAGCAGCAGGAAACCAAATGCATCCTGATGGTATTCAAATCCATGGTCCTAGCAATTTTTGAGGCCATACCCTGCCCGTCCTGTAGTTTGGTAACAAGAACTATTAATTTCTTCTTTTGGCTTAAGCTGCCTAAAGCTGAGTTTCTGTCACTTGTGGCAAAATATTTCTAACAGCAGTAGAGCTAGCCAGCTTAACCAGTCACTGGTAGATGCTTGCTGGCTTATTTGATGCACCAGAGTTTATCAGTCACCTTTATCTATGACTTCCTGGCTTAGCTGGAACCTGGGTATTAAACTCAGAAGCAAGAATCATGTGCATGTGCTGTGGAAAGGGGACTTGAAAGGGAACAAATAAAAACGTCCCGTAAATGTTTAACATCAGTTCCTGGACGCTAGATGTTGGCATAACCTCAGTGTACACATGTACTTGCAGAACGCCATTTGCAGCTAAGAATGTGGTCAGAGACACCAAATATCCAGCATGTGTGTCAGCTCTCCCTCGATGCTTTTGGCAGCCATGGCTAGCTGTCAGCAGAACTATTTTACAAAACCCAGATGTGCCCCAAAATTCTTCATGGACAGCCCTGTAAGAAGCCACTGACAATTAAGTAGAGTTTGCGTGCAAGATAAAATCTACTTGCTAACCTGGATTAGGTTAGTGATCATTATCTTAATAAAATCATTATGACCCCCCTTTTTCCTTCTTCTGCATAAAGTTATACCCTACTACCAGGTTAAAACAGAAATCTAGTATTCGTGTAGTATCACTTTAAGCAAGGAGTCACCTTTCCCAGTGTATGTATGTGCATTTTAATCCTTTACTACAAACATTGGATGAAAGGATTTCCTTTTGGTGATAAAGAATTTCAGGCATCTGAGAGCAAATGGAAGAGCTATTTCAGGAAGACTTTTTCCCAGAGCTCCTAAAAGCCTGCCATGTGTTTGGGGCTAATCCCCCTTTTTTGGAAGTCACGCTGCCTGTATTCCACCCACCAGGCCCACTCTAGACAGAGAGTTTGAGAGAAAGCTTGATTTGCTTCATTAAATGAACCCCACACAGTTCCTTTTACAGATTAGTTCAGAAGTCTGTCAAATCTTATTTCAATATCCCTCAATATTATATAGACAGAGAGTCAAAAATGATATATATTTTTTCCACCTGTGAGACTCTTTGATTTCTCTTAGCCAAGGTAGTTGTGGGGGAAAATCAACCAGCTGTTCCTAAAAGCTAAGCTCCCGAATCCTTGCAACAACTGTCAGGAGCCCATTCTCTTACACACACACACACACACACACACACAGGAGATTACGACAACCTAAGGAAATCATGTCATTTGATTTAATGCACATACACACATTTATACCAAAGGTAGAAATTCAGAAAGTGTTCATGAAGGGAAAACCCTGTCTCCTTGTCTTCTTCCGCCTAAAGAAATCCCTTTGTTCTTTGTCTTTCTCACAATGTTGTCGGGAACAACGAAGGGTCTGAGATTTTTATCCTAACTAGAAGCTAATACGTCAGCTCACCAAAGTTTCAGGGATTCTGTCAAGTCATGAGACTCAAAGGCTAGTGACAAACGACTTTGTTATTCAAGGAATAGCAGTAGCCAGAATATTTCTTGCTCCAGTTCTGCAAGCTTAATTCTCAAAGGGCAGCTCAGAGGCAGGTGACTCTGGTGCCTGCAGTGGGTCGTATTAGAGGACTAGAACCCCGAGCTTAGGGAATTCAAGGCTTTTACAATGGGCAATAAACTTTCCTGCCCGTTTGTTCTAGAGGAATATAATATAGTATAGCATAGTATAACAACAATTATTATATTAAGCAAAACTGCCTTTTGCACTATCTCTATCTTCCAAGGCTGTTTGCTATTTTAAAATCCTTGAAAAAATAGCACAGAACTATAGCAGTCATTGCCGCTGCTCACAAGACATATAAAAATGAAAAAGACACTTGGAAAATTATCTCCCAACAGATGTGTACAACACATTCTTGTTAGTCAATATGGTTGGTTTATATTAAAAGCAATATAAGACCAGTTAAATTAATAGTGAGCAATTGATTTCATGATAAATGTTCTCACTGAGAATTTTTTAAATGTAGTATTAGCTGATTACTGTCATGTAATGATGGGAGAAATACTGTCAGTGTATAAATCAAGAAAATATCAGGTTTCAGGAGGAAATAGTGGCCATTTTATGTCTATCTTATTCCAAGGGTGGAACACACATTGAAAACAGTCAGGAGAGGATTTTACTGGTAGAGCAGCACCCTCATTGATCTAAAATCAACCATATAAAGATAGCGTAGTACATATTGAATGTTGGTTTGCCGTAGGGATAAATGTATAAAAAATAAGAAAATTAATTGTGTGCGACCCAGAAAACCAGCTTTATTTTTAGATGAAATATGTAATTGACTAAAATAAACATCATATATTTAGGCCCTCAAAATGACAGCTCACTCCAGATTTTACAATCTAAATCTATAATCAAGTAGTAGTTTAAAAGTATGGTATTGCTAACTAGAAATAAAATTTGACACACACTACCCTGTAGTATTTAATCAAGTGATTGAAGTCATTTCGATATTTTCACTGTAAATGTGCCAGGTTTGTAAAATGCCATTACCCACGCACATGACTCACATACAAGCTGTGCTCACAGTTCTGGAACCGGTAATGGTCCTACTTCCAAGCTTGTGTCTGTTTAGGAAGGACCCTCACCTGTCACTTCAGGCACAGATTGAGCCCTGCCCTCCCTGGTAACTTCAAGGTCTTATCTTTTCCAGGTTGGCCTCTCACATAGGGATCCTTAACAAAAGAGGCCTTTCTAGGAGCCCTATGGAATTAATGCACATTGTTTCAGTGGCATGGCAATTGCTAATCCAGCATGAACTTGATCCAAGACCACATCTGGTGGGTTCAGACTGGACTGAACCTTTTGGGCCACCTGAGCTCCGTGATATTATCCACGACTGCATCCGTGATTTCAAGGCTCTAAATACTCCAAACTCTAATAGTTTCCTTTGGCTCCTGTGCTCCCAATTTGTCTATTCCTTTCGAGGCATGAGTTTAAGGGACCACATACCAGGCCATTCTAGTTCAACTGGAAGCCTGTGTAGAAGCCAGACTGCTTTTCTATACAGTGAGCCTGCATTAGCAGATCAGTTATTTCCTCTCTGTCATGCTCCTTGTTCGTATGTTGCACCATATGCCTGAACGTTAACTCACACTAACGTTTTACTCGTCATCAGGCTGGTCTATGCCCTGTACTGACAATTCCTTCATTCTTCTGTCATTGCACATGAATCTTCACCCTGTTCAAATTAGCCCATTTCCAGTTATTCTCCTCGAGTATGGCTTCCTGATCAACATGTTGCTGCCAGTTTCCAACGCAGAAGAAAACCAGCGTGCCTTCCGCCTTCAGTGAGGGTTGCCTTAATTTTAAGAACCCTGTTACAGCAAGCAGTCTAAGGACCACTTTTGTTTTTTTCTCTATTTCCTGCCTGTCTAAGTAGTAGAGTGTACAAGACTGAATGTAGTACTGGTTTGTATTTTTCTTCATTGTAAAGCCATAATTAGTTTGTTTCCTTTATACAGTGTAAAACGAACAAGATGGATTAGAGTGGTTGCTTCAAGTAATTATGTAATTAAGATGTGTGTGCACTGCTAAGTGAATTCATAATCCTTAGGAAATTCTTTCCAATGGTAATTAGTGTATAGCAAGCGACATTTTAACTTTTAAAACCCCAACAAACATTTATTTTTTTCCTTAACATGCCAAGTTAGACTTTATTGACATACTGGCTTACAAATTTTCCTGTTTATATTTAAATTTTAGTTGGCATAGAAGTGCTCTAGAAAGGTTCATGATCAAGTCTGAAAATCTGAATTACATAAAGAACACTTGTTAAAAATTGCCCTAATGCACTTACTGAAACTAACAGTCAACAGCTTGGATTTTATATAGTTTTGGGTCTAAGAGCTTGAATGAATTAAATCTGGATGGCCCAATAATAACACTACCTGAACATTCAAAACTAATCATATTCTTGCAAATATTCTGTAGGAAGCTAAATCAATATGAAATTCAAAAGTGCACAGCAGGCTCATCTGCTTCATAATATACCTATTTACCTTTTTAAAATTATAGCATTGTGATTTTTGAAATTAACCATCATTCCATCCTAATTTGTCTTACATGACTCCATAAACATAATCAATCAAAAATGAACAGAGAATTTCTTCATTCAACATTTATAACCATCATTCAATAATTCACATCTAATGAACTAGAAAATATTCTCACTTATGTTATAATTATCTTTGTACCTGTTTTATATTACTCTACCTTATTGTCACCAGCCAAAGTACCTAGTATAGTACATTGAATGTAGATATACACGTATTGGCTGAAGGAAGGGTTGGAGGGAAGGGAGAAGGGTGGGAGGGAGGAAGGGAGAACCCACTTTGGGATTTTTTTTTTTATCAATGATTTTACACATTTTTAAAAGTTAAATACAATCTTAATTGTAACTAGGCAAAGATATTATGAAAAGATTCCAATGAACACAACACTTAGATTCTTGCAGTAAGATCATCAAAATTATTCCAACGCTTCTGGTTAAAATTTACATTTAGAAGAAGTTGAGACTATGATACAAATACTTTACTCTCAGGGATAAGTTAATAGAAATAGTATCTGGCTTTTAACGTTCTAATATTTTACAAAAGTCTTTGATATTCTCTAAATTAAATATGTTTAAATATATTTAGAGTTTATAAACAATACAACTAAATCATATTTTCCCTAAATATGACACTGTTCCATCACGATCTTCAAATACTTTTACTTAGCTTTAACTTAAAATTTTTTTGAGGGCTTCTAAGATTTCGAGTCATCAAAATAAGGAAAGTTTTCTTTTGTTTTCTTGACTTGGAGGTTTTCTATCTTTCTCTTGTACTTGTAACTCCAGCTTTGGAAATGGCATTTTGTGTTTAACCTCAAAGTGAGTGTCTTTCTTATAGCTTCGACTCAAATTACATTTATGTTGACCAAGTCTAAATCTTAATTTCAAACACGGTTGTTTCCTCCAAGCTCCAATCATCTCCAACTGCCTAATCAACATTACAATTCAAAATTAGTGTTACTTTCACTTAAAAATGAATTTCAACACCAGTATACTTTTTACCCCTTATCTTCCTGTTTGGATCAGTGGCATCTGTACCCCATGTGACACATCCTTGAAATAATTCTTGACCCTCCTTATCCCCTCTGGGTGCTGACAACCACCTTTATCTCTAAATTGCGCTTGAATTAGACTTTTCTTGGGAAAGAATTGGAATCACAGACTCAAAGGCTTGTGATGCTTTAAGTTGTGAAAATAATCACCCATGCACTTCTTCCTGTTTTAAGGATGTTAGATGCAGACTCAGTAAGAAGCAGCATGCTATTTAAAAGCAAAGCTCAAGAACTGAAAAACGACATATGCCCTTGTGTATCAAGTGATCTTGACTATTCAGATAACAACATTGAGGAGCTGTATCATACTCAAGTCAGCAGCAAGATGCCACAAAGTTATTTTGTGTATTTCCATTAAGAGTTACAAGTGTTTCTGACAAAAGATGAAACATGACACCATTTGAGATACACCATAAACTAGTAAAGATGTTGGCCCTCATGTTTTTCTAACTCTCTTTAAAGCCTTACTCATTAGCTGTTGATCGTTAACCAAGATGATCAAATATTTATCCCTAAACATAAACTATTTCAAGTAGTTTGGATTTTCTATACTTTTTCAGTATTTTATGGCAAGACTAGATTTCTAGGATTCTTGGTGTTTCCAAATTCCATCATGTCCACTATAACTAGTACAGTGAACAAACCTGATGTGCGAGATACTTCTCACAAAGCAAACGTATTTGAATTCTTATTGTCATTAAGTTTTCCAGGACCCTATTTTACTCTACGGGTTAAAAAAAGAAGAAAAGCAGTCCCATTATTTTCTTAACATTCTTGGGTAATACAGTGTCCAATAATGACTTTAAGACACAAAATACAAACTAAATTTTAGAAAAATAGAGTGTTTAGTTCCATAAAATAATCAACACCTTGATCTTCATTCCAAGATAATCCTTCTCCTCAGTCATACAGCTAAGGTAAAGGCAATGCCTCCCCTGCTCCCACTCCTGCTCCCTCTGCCAACAGCTGCGACTTCTGCCCTTCCAGTTTGGGGCAGGAAGGATGGAGGGCAGAAGGAGGGATCAAGAAGACAACCTGAATAGATTATCTAGAATAGGCAGATTTCATTCTCTGAGTCTAGAAGTTGTCTGAAGAGGATTCTCTCCTCTTTGCATGTTATTGTGTTTTCTAGAGCCTTCCTTCCCTTGTTCTACCCCTCCTCCTTTCATCAGTAGGGATCTTTGACTTGCAGTTTTCCTCTATTCTCGCCGCTTAGTCCTTCTGCCCCTTTTCAGAATTCAGAGATTGAACTCCAGCAATTCTGTTCACGCTACATGGGGCGGTAGGGAGTGGACACAGGGCAGGAACGAAGTAACTAAACCATCCATAATCTTATTCCCACCTTGTACTAGTCATCAGCCAACTCAGCCTTTGCGGAGGGAGAAAAGAATTGTAAAAAGACACTTTGAGATGAGACATTGAGGAAGCAAGAATTATAAAGGGAGGTTCGATTGGCCCTCTAGAATGACTTCCACTCAGCATATAAAGAAGGAAATCATGTGATTTAAGTTTTAGATTCACAAATTAATTAAACATCCACTGTATTTCCTAAAAAGTCTGAGGATCTGAGTCTATTAAAAAATTCTAGAAAAATTTTTCCTCCAGCAATAGGTAGATAGATTCTGCTTTTTCTGCAGGCTGTCTTAGAAAGTAATAATGAACCAAAAATCCAAAGGTTTCAGTTTTATCCATATTCACCCATGACTGTGTAGATGTGACCTAACTTGCTCACTGGTAGAATTCAGACTCAAACTCCATTCTATCTGTTACATGGCATTTTAAAGCTGAAATTGCCTAAGACCTTTAATTTGACTTCCAAGCAATAGTTTGGAAAATCCTACAATGGCAAAAAATTTTGGCAGCAAGAATGGAAAAGTGAGGTTTGTCAGGACAAAAGGACAGACCTAAGCCCTGAAAGTAATCAGACACTCTTCAAAGGAGGTTTCTTAAAGTCAAAGCATGTACTGACTGGTTAGAAATTCTACACCAACCAATTCTCTCAGAAGGTTAAAATTACACCAATTCAATATCAGAGCTTTCAGTGCAGGGTTGATATTGAAGTGTGATATGTAATTCAATGGGGTAGAATTTTCCAGTATAATTAAATCTAAAGCTATAGCTAATGTGACTATAAAAAGGACATTTGGTCATCCAAGTACTGTGACTCAGGGAATATGTTTGTTCATTTAAAGTGTTCAAGATATTGAAAAGTAAATTGATAAGTGATCTGTTAACCAAAGCGGGAGGGGAAGAGCAGGTAGAGGACTGGTAAAAGGCAAGAAGAAGGTAAGAGGGAAACTGAAGTAGACCTTTAATCTATTTCTGTAATTTTTCTTTGCTTTTTAATACATATTAAAAAGCCTAAAAATGTGTTTATTCATGGCCTTATCAGAAACAAATACATAAAGAGAAAGAGATCAATTGGCTTTTCATTGTTGGACACTAAATTATCAATTCAGAACAATTTCTAGAGAAAAACAAGTCTAGTCAGATACTAACAGGAGCACACACATCCTCTGCGTCCTGTGAAGCTGCGACGCATCCCAGGGCAGCTGACCACACGCTCACCAGGGCCAAGGTGTAGCCACCCAAAGCCATGAAGCAGCGTGAGGTCGTCAAGAAAACCACAGGCCTGGATGGGACCTCTCAGGCATCCTCCAGCCGTAGAGATGGTTTGACCACTGCTCTGAAATTTGTATTGTATGTCCTTTCCACAGTCTTCACGTTGTCAGTGTATTGACACCCATGCTCTACCTACTGTCAGCCTAGCAAACGCTATAATACTTCAAGCAAAGTCAGCTCTGCTATCAGTAGCTTAATTAATTCATTATTTAATAATAACGATTGCTAATTATTTATTTCATGAGGCTCACAGTCACGGAAATCCTCATTTTTCACGTGGGAAAGCGGGAAGCTTAGCTTGTTCAGTTAACTTGCCCAAGGCCGTTTACACAGCTAGAAAAGTGTCAAAACCAGACCTCAGATACATGCACGTCTTAACTCATTCAGAGCCCGTGTTGAAAACACCATTTCTCTTTCTTTTCTCCCTCTTTGGAGCTGGCTTCTCCTCCTCGGTGCTTCTCCAGCCCTACTTGTCAAAAAGAAAGTGTTTTCTGAACTCAACACTCACTCTAGTATTTGTTCCCAAGTAATTTGGCCAACTCCCATTGCCCACCTAGTGAATTGCATTTTTTAAAGTTTCTAAATACCTAGAAAAGCAAGGCCTGATTCTATCAAATAACTTTCTATCGGGATGCGTTGGAGGCAGTGGGCAGGTGATACACGGGGGACTAGGTTTTCTCTCATATCACATTATACAAACTACTTTCAGCTCCACTGAAGTGGAAGGAAAGGCCAGCTTCTCTTGCTGTTCCCCTCCTGTCTCGGGACTGTGACTTGCACAAAGCAAATACTCTGGGGGGTGGCGATGACAATGATGGTAACAACACTGAATAGAAAACTCTTCCTACATGACTGTTGAACATTTTTTTTTAATTTAAAATTCCTGTTAGTTTGCAAAATCCAACTAAAATCCTTTTCAAAAAAATTACACAGAGAATAGCACCTATGTCTCAATTCAGGAAGTATCTTCTATTAAAAAGTTTAACTTCCAGCAATCAAATAAGCCGTATTCCTCAAAACATCATCAGAAAATCCGATTGTCTTGTCTCAGCCATTTCATTAGCTGATGCCCACAAATGAACTGACATCCTTAGAATTTTTATAAACTTGGCTTGCAATGTAAATTTTAGTTGAGTGATGTTTCCTCGTGATCTAAAATAATCTAAGGGCTCAACCTGTCTTTCTTCATACAGTACTGACTGCCCTTCCGTCAAAGCCACAAGTCCTCCCCTCTATGTTACACTGCCTTCTACCTCTTCTTACCCAAACTCCCAGGTTCCTAAAGCATCAATGCGTCTTCTACCTGCAGTTGCGCTTTGAAGTAATGCACACTTCTGAGTCATCCGTCTTTAATTCCCCTTCTTTGCTTTTCTCCCACTCTAGTTTCAGTTAAATATCACCTGGCATTCCTGCAACGCTACCATGATTGCAATATTATGAATGCCAGCGAAAGAGCTTCCATATTTTGCAACATCCCTGTAGATTAGCTTCCGTCTCTGGGAAACAGCAGTGCCTCCTGGTTCTAGTTTCCTACGTCACTAGTAGCTGACATCACAACTGAGGGAATCAGGGCTGCCGAAAGAAAGTGACTCCATCTAGGGTGGCATAGAATGACAAGAACGACACGTGATGTTGCTAATTATACCCACCACTTACTGAGTACTTACTGCGCGCAGAGCAATGTGTTAAGCTCATTTCTTCCTCACAGTGATGAGAATGTATTCTTCTCCTTGGAAATGTCCAAAGTGAGGAACTAAAACACAGAGAAATGAAGTCATTTGCCCAACATTAACAAACAAGCAAACGACAAAGTGGAGATTTTAACCCTGGCATCCTAACTTCAGAGCCTGCTTGCCCAGCAGTACTGCAAAGCGCCCAAAGTGGTTTGGGTGGGCAATACCGCGAAGGTAAGGGTGGTGGGCAGCAAAGCAAATGAAGATGGATGGACTTTCTGGATGAGCAGTGTTATGTGTGTCCCAGATTCCACGGTTGTTTGAAAAGAATAAAAATCAGCGTGAAGGGGATACCAAGGATGAACGCTTTCAAGACCGTAAATTTATTTTACTCAATCTCAGTGCATAGGAATACAGATGGCTGCATAATAAGCCGGCCTATGTAATGATTAGCAAAATAACTCAAGCCCTTGGCCTTTGGGAAAATTGCCAGTGTGGTTCCAGACGCTTGGAAGATGTGCCCCCTGGACCAGGCCAGACGGGGTCCCGTAGGCGAATTAGTGCTATTCTATGAATCACACCCCAAACGCGTAGGCTGCGTACTGTACTTTTATTTATTCAGCAACCATGAAAGACAAGGCTGCAGAGATTCCCAAAGCACCGATAAACAACAAAAGAGAGCCCAACTGTTTTCCCACATGCCCCTCTTCTCAAATGGCAAAACTGCTATCCATCCCCATGTTGACTTTAACAAAATGTGGTCATCTGCAGGGAACGTTTTCTCTTAGGAGCAAATAGCACTGAAGCTTGCTGCTTAAATTTTCCTTCCACTGATGCACTTGAGTATTTAAATCACAGAGTTGAAAGTAATGAGCACTTAGCACCATTTTCTGTCTGCATCAAACTGCTCTCCCCCACTAGCTAAGAGAAGGTATTCATCCTGAGCTTCTCAGATGAAATAGAAGAGGGTTTTTTTTTTTTTAACCTGCTTTCCTTTTTTATTCTCATAGTCCCGCAGTTTTCCCACATCTTAGCGCAACCGCTTTTGGACGCTTGCGTGCTTCCTTTAAATGAGAAACCAGTCCTTGAAGCCAGCTCTGCGGTAATGCCTTCCGCCTGTTTTTAAAAGAGCTGTCAAATCTAGTAAAACCCACAACGCCAGTGTTTTCCCTATCATTTTTCTTCCCAGGTAGTGATATTAGCTTCTTCTGCTGTGAAATTCTTTATAAAATATTTTTTTAAATAATGAGCAAATTTTACTTGTAGCTCAGTGTGTCACTTGCTCTCCTGCCATGGCAATGATTTCCAGTCAGAGGTACCACAGTGAAAAAGATAATGATTTAAAAATAAACTTGCTGATGTTCAGTGACCCAGGCTTTGGGGTGTGACTCCACCTGACCACTGACTCTCCACGCTAACAAAGACTGACAGAAATCTCAGTTTAGACTCAGCGTGTCTTTCAGCTACACTGTGCTTTTTCCTCTCTCCTAGGTCTGGACAAAGTGAAACAGAAGGCAGGGAGATGGCCCATCCGGAGTGGGGCCCTGAGTCGGTGGCTCAGTTTGTAATGAATAGGGTCCAGCTGGCTGATGCTCTGCTCACCACCCTGCTCCCCACGTCCCCGAGGAAGACCTCCCTCAGCTGGGCTTCCTCTCCAGTTCAAGGAGTGATGGGGAAGTGACACACCTCATACACTTCCTCTCTGAAAAAGGACCTCTCCACCCAGCATGTACCAGATCTGCTCACACCAAGGGAGCCCAGTCACACACGCACCACAAACCTCTTACCTGTCTCTAATGACTTCATACTGCACTACAGTATGCTTTTTTATAATAAGAAAAAATATATATTTTTAATGGAACTACTGGGGATTGAACCCAGGACCTTGTGCATGCTAAGCACGCGTTCTACCACTAAGCTATACCCACCCTCCAAAGAAATACATTTCTAAAGGAAAATTATGTATAAATCCAACAGTAACTCTGTTTTTTTGGAATATGCTAGTTTATAGACATTTAAATGACATAACAAAAATAGAAATTTCTCAATTTTCTTTAACAAGCTATTGAGAATGTATGACAACTTGTTAAAAACAACATTTAAGTAATTTAACCAAAACTGCATGAATCTCTATTTAACATTTAATATTAGATACAGAGAGAAGAAAATCTCTTAACTTTCTCATTGCAGCTTGCCAAAAAATGAATTTGTTACAGCTTCATTAAATTTTTCATCATATTATTTCATATTATTCTTTTTAAAATATATGCCAAAAATAGATATGATACATAACATTTAAAAGAATGACAATAAGACAAATACTCATTTAGCTACCACTGTACATTATCAATATCTTTGCATTCCATTATGTTGAATTTATTTATTACTAAACAATGTTGTTTGGTTTGGCCTGATTCTACTTTTATAATGATGGAATCATGCCACATATATGTGTAGCTTTATGTGCATGTGAGTTTACTTTATTGCTCCATATTAGCTTTTTGAGATGCATACATGTATACATGTGTGACTCTAATTTGTTTATTCTGGTCATAGAAGACAGAGTTGCTTCCAGATTTTTGCTTCTGTGCAAACATATTCATAAACATCATTGTACCTCCTGATGCATAAACACAAGAGTTTCTTCAGAGCATGTGCCAGGGAGTGGACTTGCCATGCTTTTTAGGTAACGTTCATATTTCCCTTAACTAGGTCAAGCCAATTTTTCCCCCAATAAACCAATGATTAATGAGAATCCTAATCTTCTGAACACCTGTAGTCTTACATTTAAAAATTTTCCCCAGAAGTTAGGTGTCAAACGCTAACTCATTGTGATTTTACCTTTATTCCTCTGATTCCTAATTGAGGTTTAACATGTTTTTCATACATACATTAGCCATTAATGATTCCTTTCGTGAACTGCCTGTTCACCTTTCTGCACATTTTTCTACTGAGTTTAATTTATATATTCAATTTTATATGCTCTATACACTAACATTTATCAGCAGAGTTAACTGTGGCTGATATTTGTCCAAGTTTGCTTGTTTTCTCACTCTCTTTATTGTGTTTTATGAAGAACAGAAGTTCTGAATTTTAATGTGGTACCATTTAGCCGTTTTTCTTTATTTGGCTATAATTATTTTTATTCAAAAGTTATGTTGCCACCATTAAGTAATAAATGTGTTATCCCATATTATCTTCAATTTAAAATTTTTCTCTTGTCACATGATTTTTTTTTAATCAATCTGGAGCTGACTTTTAGCTAACTGTTTCAGAACCAGTCCACTGACCTACAATTCCATTCTCTGTCATACTTTAATATTTCCAGACACATATGGCTCTGCTTCTGGGTTCTTTACTCACTGCATGCATCTATCTGGCTTTTCCTGCATCAATATCCACTATGCAATAACAATAGCTTTTTAATAAGAATTGTATTTAGCAGGGCAGTTCTTCCTGACCCAATCTGCAGGTGTGACTGGCCAGCATGGCCCTTTGCTCTTCATACATACACATTTAAATCATCTTGGTTCTATGAAAAACTATTTTGAAAAATTTACTGGCAATACGAAGAATCTCTGAATCAACGTGGGGGTAAATTGGCAAATTTACGGTACTGATCTCTTCCTATCAGTGTACGTGGTCTGACTTTCCATTGATGTAGGTCTTCTTGGAGGTCCTTCAGCTAATGTCATGCTATTCTTCAAAAGAGTCATATACATTGCTTTTAATTTTATTCCTGTGTCACACTTTTGCTGTCTTTGTGTGTAGTATTTAGCAATTTCTAAGCATTATTTGGTAGTATAGTAAAAATAAAATCGACTTTAGTACCTTGAATCTTTTATCCAGAAAACCTGTTAAATCACCTCGTTAATCTCAGTGATTTGTGGATGACTTTGGGTTTTCTCTTTCCTTTAAGGTAAGGATGGTGTAGTCGTGCAACATGGAGAGGACTTGGAGAAATCAACATCCACTTTAGATCTGAGCTGCACATGGTAAACTGTGTAGTACTGACATAGAGAAGAATGTGAGCAGTTCATAAGCCACTCAGGCACCCTCAAACTGGGAATTCTCTGAAGGTTGTGTAGAAGATGTCTGGGTGAATTTCTTTTCAGTTCTCCATTCTTTATTCAAGTTTGAATCAAAGTATCCGAGAGCTTCTTCCATAGGTTTGTTACTTTCTGCTATCTGTCGGTTCAAAAATTATGTTGACTAATTCATTAAAAACATATTTTTTTATCTTTTAGAGAGTAACTTAAATATAATAGTACATTGATCAAACATTAGAAAATAGACAAAATGATAGCATAAAATGCTAGATGAATACAAAGTGTCTTGGAAACTTCCCTACGTCAAGTTCAATTTTTTGCAACAAATATCCAGGGAGAGGCTTCTATAGGCATGACCTTGACCCATTAAGCAAAGTACTTGTTCGGTCACCTTGTGCTAGGAAAAATTAATAAGAAAGTAAATGTACCTAATATAAGCCATCAATCCTAGAAACAAAAACAACCCTCACCCCCATCTTTACTCTGTAATAGGTTTATCATCCTGATTTATTGGATAATTGCCTAATCTATCTTGCATATGTAGACAAGAATTCATCAACCTTAGGTACTTAAATGCATTCATTGTTGAAAGAAAACTCCAACTAGCTAACCATTATGTCCTAATTCATTAGCTGTGGTCATCACTCAACACTTTCCAGGGGAAAGTCATACAAAGGAAACACTTATGAGAATTCTTTTTCTGACTCAGTGAAAATTCTAATATTTTTAAATTCATGTCTAAGACATGTAAATACTATGGCAATATTTAGCCAAACTCAACCCCAGTAGTTTTAGGGATATCATTTCTAGCTGTCCCTCTTATGAGAAGCAAATTGTTGTGAGCATAAGAAATCTCTAAACATGTTGATTTTCAATAATTGTTGTCCTCTCCTTTTCTTTCTCCGTTCCTCCCTGTGGTGGGGGTTGGGGGAGTGGGGAGGTGATATCTTTCAGAGTAGGTCACACTTTGAAGACTCAATTAGACATTAGGTATTTAAAAGATTTAAAATATTAAATGCTCTTCCATGTAATTCTTTATTTGAGCTCTTCAGGTCTTCTCTACCTGTTACATCTCCTTCTGATACAGAAATATATTTATTTAGAATCAATGCAAACAATATTTAAGTATATTTGATAAAAATGCAAACCGTCCACTGTTGCCATCGATCTCATTTCCCTCCCCAGAAGGAAAGCCAGCAGTGTGCTTTGTAACTTTAGAATGCTTTTCTATGCATTTACATAGATACATTCATAAATGGATAAAAAATTAGAACATTGAGAATAAATAATTTTGTTATTTTAATATAAATGGAATCACCTACACATTCTTACATTAACAGAAGCAGAGACTCAGGGTCCTAGAAATTGTATACCTCCTCCCTCAATCTATAGAACACACCCAGAAGATTCCTTTAAATTCAACAGTGCTGTGTTTCTCAATAAGCCCCCCTAGTAACACCTCATGCCCAAATACTCTGTCTTTTCCTGTATCAGTCACCTCTATCAGGTTCTGCAAGATTTGTTTGCTAGATTAGCTATGATTTATAGTAGCCCAGGGGAGCTTAATATGTGATACAATTGATGTAGCCAGTAGAAAAAAATTCGCTTAAACTTGGCTGAATATAGGTTAGCTGGAACCCAGCTATTCAACTCAACAATTTGTTCTAAAATTAACATGTACAAGAACTCTGTTAGAAATGAATACATACAGGAACTGATTTTTCAAGTATTATTTTGTTGCATATTGTGCAACCACCTATTAACCTTTTAAATATTTGTATGGATCATTTTCTAAAATGCAAAGTGTGTGCATTATATATTATACAAATATTTGTCTTATTTGCCAGGAGAAATGATTTCATAGCATTACTTTTTAACGAATCGTAGTTTATTTCGACTATTTTGTTGCATATTGTGAAAAGTTTGAATTTTTGCCGTATGTTAGAGTTTTCTAGATAAAATCTTTCTTTAATTTTTCCATACCAATTATCAAGCATTACCTGCTTATTTCCCTAGTTTTACCTGTATTTCTAATCCATTGTTAGAAAACTATGCTCACACTTTCATTTTTGATAGAGAAACATTAGATTGACTCAAATATAAAACAAAAATGGCTTCAGGGGAAAAAAAAACATTGTCAGGTAAGCAGAATAGACATAATCATCTAAATTGTTAATTTTTAAGTAGAAAAATCCCACTCTTCAAATTTCAGGTTTTTTTATTAATGATTCATTACTAGCTTATTTTTCAATATTTTAAAACACAAATTTTTTAAGTATTTTAAAAACAGAAAAATACAAAAGGGATTATAAAAACCCTCAGAATTTTACCTATCCAAACTATTTACCTTTTTATTATCTGCACAGGTTCTTTCCTAAAATATAAAGTATGTTTATCTATCTTATATACATATTTGTGTCTTACTTGTCAGCTGAAATGGGATCATACCATTATTTGGTAACCTACAATAATTTATTAGGCAATCTACCAAATGTCAGCTGTTTATTTTACTATAGCATCTTATCTTAAACTGAATGTGCAGGAATATTTCTAATATGTTAGAAATGTTAAAACAAAATGATAGAGAATAAGGAGAAATTATTGTTTAAACAGGAAAGAACATGACCAAAATGATAACAGATATTAAAAAGAAAAAAGCAGAAAAATATCTATAAATTGGAGAAGAATATGTAATGATGTTTGAAAGTCTGCAAAGTGCCCCATGGTGCACCAAAGATAACTAACACTAAAAAACCAAAAAGCAGTGTCTAGGAATTTTCATTTAAACCCCATCATCACTGCAGCCAGATGACCTGCTGACCAACTTGCTTTTAACTAAATTGCTTTCAACGAAATTATGTTCTATAAAATTGCATTTGTCCACATTGCTTTTTCTAAGTTTTTTTTTTAATGGTCAAATTATATGTTGCTATCAAGGATGGATTTAGGGATCTGGAAGCTATTTTTGTCCCATGCTTAGTTCTTTCCTCTATCTCTGCATCTCTGCCTTGTTCCTTCTCTGATCATCTTTATCCTCACATTTCATCATGGATCAATCTCTATCCCAGGACCATGAGATTCTTCCTGTGAATATAAATACCGTTTGGAAGATGACTTTCTTCATACCATAATTTCAGAAATACTTAGAGTTATGGCTTTTTAACCATATAATATCTAACTCTAAGTCTCAGTTTGTCTCTTAGTTTTAGGATGTTCCTTTCAGTCCTTTTTCAAGCTAAACTTTATGTTTCATCTTTTTATCTTTCCTTTTAAAATGAAGACTAAACATTCCAGGTGAGCTCTTGAATAAAACTTTTGGTGCTATGTAACCAATGAACAAATCAACTAGGCTGCTCTATTGCTCATTGCAAAATCTTATCATGGCACACTCTTTCCATATATACCAAGAACACTGTATTTCCCCACTCCTTATGGCTTCATCCTCCAGTTCCCAAAACCATCTGCACCATGTTATTCCCATAATAGCAATGCAATAGAAAAATAAACAAATTATTAATATACCAGTATTCATGGCCTTATCCACTGAATTCCAAGGATTCTTATTTGAAAGGCCATATATTCACCTCCTCTCTGTAGCCCCAAGTCCAAACAGCAGGCTGTCTGTGAAACTGCACTTTCCCAGTGGCTAAACCTAGAGCAAGTTAATGGTGTCTATTACAGGGCTGATGAGGGTGCGATGTGGTGGACACGGTACATGAGAGTGTGTTGAGTGAGGGTTCAGAGATAGGCAGGAGCAAGTGAAACAGAGGAGCAGAATGGCATGAAGGAACAGAAATATTTTTCTTTTCTTTTGTGTATGTGTGGTTTTCATGAATGCATAATATCCAAAGAGGAAATTATATCTGAAAACATTTTTCGTAAACTTCCCGTGTTACGGATGGAGTGAAATGCCTGGCCGGACTTGTTAAGAAGGTGAAAAGCAAACATGATACCTCAAAGCTTCTGGAGTCAGATTTATGTTTCCTTTTAACACGACTCTACAGAGACCTGGTCACGTTGAGACATAGCTTATATATATGATTACCTGGTCAAGAGCTGAATAACGTGTCCTGATTGCTTTCACACAGGTGAAAATAGAATAAAAGCCATCCTTCACCTGATGACAAGTTCCAAGGGAACATTCTAATATGAAGGGGCACGTCTGGCTCCCTTGCCATCATTTTTGTTTCATCCACCTAACAGAAATTTGCACGACAATCACCAACTACATTCCATCTCAAATTTCTCTCAACTCTATAACGAACCTATATCCTAGTTTGCATTAATCCCTTTCAGCCTAACCACATCACACTCAGCATGTCACCTGAGAACGGAACACAAATCTGTCATCTGAGCAATATCCAAGTCTTGCTGTAACACGAATGGTTGCAGTACTTAAGAAATTGCATTGTTCTGGAGAGAAAACCTGAGAAATCACGATCCATCTATAAATCCCTCTACGCCTTATGACATCCAAGAGGACCAGAACTCACTCTGGCAGTAACAGGAAGGGAATAACACTGGAAATACATCAGATGTTGAGTTCAAACGCTACAACAGTGGCAGCAAAATTATGCACGTAATTTTAAAAGAAACCCTACCGTAGTATAAAGGCTGTCCTCAAGAATTCATCTGGACCCACTGTGTAACCTCCCTGTGTCTCTCACGTTCCTTGCCACTTTTGTCTGCTGGTACCCCTCAGAAGTGTATCTTTACGTTTGCCCTATTTGATTTGCAGTATCTGATTTTAGGAAGGCTGCTGTTCTCAAACAACTAATGATATTCAGTATGACACTCCATCATCCCAGATTTGGGAGTCACATCCTGCCAGGTTCCCCAGGTGCCACGCCCTTCCCTCCACCGGATGTATATTCGCATCCTCTTACCTGTGATGACTCTTACGTTTCCAGAGGATAACATGAAGGTATGCCCCCAACAAATACAACTGTTTGTTCCTGGTTGGGCTTCTGACCTAAATTCTTTCTCCTCAACAAATGTTAGTTCAACTAGCCAGCTGCGGAAGCTTCAGGAATTACATCTGTCCTTTTCCTTAAAGAAGGTCTGAAAAGAACAGAACAGTTCATACCCTTGCTTCATAGTCCTCGAAACCCAACCTGACTTTTCTAAATTCTTCATAAAGGGACTCAAAAGCAAAGAAAAAAATAGAATGTTTAACTTCAGACATTTTTCATTGTTGCCTAAAGATTTGGTGCTCCCCCGAGGGCAGGGCAGAAACATGTTCAGTGGCCAGACTGCATAATCTTAGCATTTCAGAACTGTCCCTGAAGACAGATCTATCAGGATTGAAAAGCCACATCAATATTTGCCAGTCTGAAAATTATTTTCCAAATATTTGCATAACAATGCCTATGCTGGTCTCACAGCATCCCTGAGTCATTTTTCCTTTTAAGTATCTTACTCTCCCTCTTTTGTTCAAAAAATTTGTTTAAAATGATTTACACAGTTTCTTAAAAAAAAAAGATTTACGTAGTTTCTTAACATACTCCAAGTTACTGAGAAATTTTTTTAGACTTGAGTAGATAAAGGAGGTAAAAACAATTTGTGAAATATCTGATCGGGAAGGGTACTTAGAGAAAAAATTAACATACATGTGTAAACAACATTTATGTGAAAACTTTAAAAGACTATCATCATTTTTTCCAGACCATTATATTGCTCAGCTACATAATTTTTGTTGGAACATACGGAAGTGGACAAGCAAATGGAAAGCTTAGAACTTGAAAGTTAAGTTATGACTTTGCACTCCGAGTTTCTAGGTGGGAATTAATTATGTCTCTCTTAATAGAGGGATAATAAGGGGAAGTGAAAATCTACAGAAGATAGAGAAAAAGGCTATAAAATTTTTGATACTTGAATAAGGTATTTAAATTCCCAAATGAGGAGCCAGTGACAAGTACCATAAAATTAGGATGACCCAATAAAGCCTTGGGATGAGCTAATTTTACTTAAGAGTGAGAAAAAAATCCAGCATGAATAATAATTGAGGATTAGAGGAAAATGTATTTAATCACACTTAACTTAGTAAAAAAAATTTTGACCTAAATTATATATTATTCATTTAAATGCACAGTATTTAAATGCACTAGATAGTAATTCTCATAGACATTAAGTATAGCTCTGTCAAACGTTCTTCGTATTTTAAAGAGTAGAAAGGGGGTTTTGCTTTAAATTTCTCAGTTAACCATGCTTATACGAAGTCTAGAGGTTAATGTGAGGACTTAGCCCGGCCAACTATCTGCACACACCCAGGGGCTAAATATGGACATTTGAAGTATAATGGCCAGAAGATACAGTTTTTTAAAAATCCTTGAGTTGTAGCCTACAAAATACATAAAATACTTTTTAAATATTGATGTAAGTGTATCCAAACTATTTTTTAAGACTTTCAGGTAGATCAGTTTTGTCAGCTGGTAACTTTAGAAATATCACAGCCAGGATAAAATATAGACAGAAGTCACAGGTCTTGCGCAGATTTCCCCAGTTTTATCTGCACTACTGTGTGAGGGTAGTGTGTTTAAAGGTTTATTTAAAAACAAATTTCAAACTTAGAGAAAGCTGAAATAACAATACCAAGAGGATTTTTTCTTTTTCCTAAATCATTTTAAGTTGCCAGCCTGATGCCCCCAAAGATGTTAGTATGAATTTCCAACAAACAAGGACATTGTTCCACATAACTACGACATTGCCATCAAAATCAGGAATTTAACATGGATACATTCCTACCATCGAATCCACAGACTTTATTCAGGTTTCGCCATTTTCCAATAATATCCCTTACAGAAAAGGATCCAATTCTATTTAGCTGGCACATATGTTAAGTCCCATTCACGTTGAATCTATGTCTCCATCTTTACTTCACTTACGTGACTCGACACTTTTACAAATTATAGGTCAGTTACTTTATAATATGTCCCTCAATTTGGGTTTGTCTCGTTTTCCTTCATGACTAGGTTCAAGTTAAGTATTTTTGGCAGGCACATTAGAAAAGTGGTACCATATTATTCTCACTGTATCCCATCAATTTATAAGCAAATTCAATGTGTACCATTACTAGAGATATTAAACGTAAGCATTGGATTAAGGTAGCTTCTTCCAGGTTTCCCCAGTTGTAAAGATTCTCTCTTTCACCTTTGTAATTGGCAAGTATCTTGTGCAGAATTTCTTTGAATTTATAGAAATAATCCCGTGCATCATTTAACTCTCACCAAACTGCTTTACTTGCATTGATGTTTTTGGCTGAGACACTTTTTACTGTGATGACTGTCAAATGATTTTCTTATTCTACAGTTTTCTTCTCTATTGGTTGGCACTGCACTGTTATGAAAATATTTCATCTCTCCTCATCCACTCATTCATTCATTTATTCATCCACTCATTCATTCAGTTATTCATACCTGCGTGGATGTGTGACATCTGTTTTATTCAATTGATCATAATCTATTGCTATTATTACTTATTTCTAATGCCCAAGATGTCCCAGATTTGACCAGTGGGTATCTCAGGCTAGTCCATGTATCCTTTTGACATGATTTCGTCATTTTTTGAGCATTTCTTGACCTATTTATTTCACATCTAATTCCTCCCTGTCTCCACCAGTCCATGCTCTTGCTCTAGACAGCGTCCATGACTAGCTCTTGCTTCTCGATACTTGAAAAGATAGAAAGAAATGACCTCTCACCTGCCCAGGGGAAAAGCTGATTGACTGTAGGCTGGATGGGTGAAGTATGGAAAACTGAATCAAAGATGCGGCCCTTTGTGTTCCTTCTGACATGACGGAGGAAGGCGGGCTGCGGAAGACAAGGCACAAGCAGGCAGAGCGCCCGTGTGTCCGGCAATGGGTCACAGGTGCAAAAGGCAGGGGAGTTTGTACACGGAGACCCCAGAGAAGTGGTTCTCAGACGCCTGAACACATGCTCCCGCTGGCCTTGGCCGATGGTTGTAGTGACCACGTGCTCAGAGCTTCAGTCAGACTTCTTCCTTTAGGTTTTCCTTCCCCTACGGTTTCTATGCGGTGAGGTGTTTTATTGAATGTCTGGAGTAGCAGCATAGGAAAGTGTCATAAAAACGGAGGAAATTAAACAAAACATGTCCGGTAGGAGCTGGCGCATTGGCGCGCATTGCTGTTTCTTTCCAGATGTGCAGAATTTTCTTGAAATGGAAGAAATAAAAAAAAAAAAGAATGGTTAGTGGTGTCTAAAAATATATAATTGGATTCAATGACTATTGTGCTGGAAAGGTGTTTTTCAGAAATACTTCCTGGAGAGAAAAGACATAGGAGAAATTATATTTTGGCTTGCCTGGCAACATTATTTTCCACCCTGAGGATTGCGCCTGTTTTATCTGGCTGTCATCCTTCTGGCTTTGCCAAACGTTAACCCTCTGAACATATATTAAGAACCGGGTGCCAAGGTAGCTGTTCAATGTCTCCACCTCAGCTTCTAGTTGGCTGGCCGTTGCTGCATATTAAAAAAAAAAATGAGATCTATTGCTGTGGAATACAGAGGAATATTTTCCTTATGAATAGAACCTTAATGGAAATACGGGAAAAAAGTCACTGATGACTTTAAAAGTTCTTTTCTTTTTATTTAAGTTGCTTGAAATCTTCTTACCTGTCACTCAGTGTTGTTGACTTGGGTTTTCCTCTCTGAAGCAAAGCCATCTCCTCAATAATTTTCTCAATGGCTCTATGTCACTACCTTTCATCATAAATAATTAAACTTTGCTTGGCCTTTTTCCTCTTTTTAACTCTACTCGCACACAGTTCTCCTTACCTGAAAGAGGGAAAAACTGTACCTCGATCTGCAAAACTGGTATTTCATGAAGTTAGTTGCACATGCCCTCACCAAACGTCCCAATTTTGTACCCCTCTTAATTCTTCATCCTGTCATTTTCCAGCCCAAAGTCTGAAATAAAAGGACAGATAGGTTCCATCGAAGGAAAGGTGTGCTGCTGCAGTGAAGCAACTTTGACATTTTTCCTCTATTCAGGACGTTCGAGTCATTCCTCCATTCATTTGATATCTCTCTATTGAAAGTTACTAGCTATAAGGTAGAGAATTACACATTTAAGTGTAAGAGACTGTTAGACACAGTTTCTGTCCTCAAAAATTTAGATTCCACTAGGCAAGAAAAGATATTTTTTGAGTAAAAGTAGTAAGCAGAGGATGAGCTAAAGGCTACAAGAGAAGTACCCATCGTGTGCTAAAGCTGAGCAGATGAAAAGACGCATGGGAAGCGGGAATCAGGGAATTCTTATATTAACTGCATTTCATGAATCAGTGAATTATTTTATGGGAAAGTTCCATTTGACTTGGGACAGGAACGCTGGTTGAATTTCCACACGTGGAGATGGGGTGGGAGGAGAGGAATTCAAACCAAGAAGAATGGTATAAACACAGTCACCGACAAGGAACTGACGGATAGACTTGTTTGCTTGGGTTATACGTTTTTCACGGAGGTAAGACAACAAGCGTTCCCCCTACGGTGACTGCTCACCTTAACGTTTACGCCTTTCATTTCTCATATTGTTCCTCCTAGTTCTACACCTTGACAGTGCCCCCACGGAGCCAAGGAAAATGTGAAAGCGTCCTTTGTGTTTCCCCTGCAAAGCTGTCTGCTTTAACTGACGTTTACGCCCCATCCACTGGCCCTTGAAACCTGAGGCTTACATAAGTGATGAGGGGTACGCAACTACATCCTCGAATGGATGTTCAGAAATATAGACTCTTAGCACTGGAAAGGCACTTGGGCCCTTGAAAGCGTTTACAGTTTGGTTTTTTTTTTTTAAATTTATTTAACTACCCCAGCCCTGCTTAAATACCTATGGTCCCATGAGACTCACTACTCTAGAGAAAGTCTGCTTTTCCTTCTGAAAACCCTCACGATTAGAAATTTATTTTTCACACGTTAAAAGGAAAACTGATTTTCTTCCCCTCTCCAGCTCTCTCCAGGAAGACTGCTCCTAGAGCAGCCAGGCAGTGGGGAATTCCTCCTCTGCTAGAGATAAACTGCTTTCCTTACGTACATCAACTAACTATAGGATTTTTTTCTCTAGGGAGACACACATATGGAATGCTTCCAACACTCCGATCTATGATTTGGAATACTGATGGATGACTGTGTGTATTTACCACTAAATTTCAAAGACCTCAAAACTACTTTCTAAAATAGAGCTCTTACCATTGAGAAGGAATGATGTAGAGAGAAGAGAATACAAGCAATTCTCTTGGCAAAATAATAATAATAATGACGGCTTTATAAGCCACTTTTCTTTATGACCCATTTTCTCAGGGAACCAACTAGCTCGGGTGTGTAGAGCCTTCGGTCCAAAATGTTTAAAACATGGCAGCACAGTCATTGAGGAGACAAGGGTGACAGTGAGCATTGTGCTTTCAGGATTACTTACCACAGCCTGGCTGCAAGAGTCTGTTTTGTGAAGAAAGATAATGTTAGTTAGGACATCGGGGAAAACCACTGACTGTCAAAAGTACTGTTGAATCTTTTATAAAACAAAAGATTAAACCTAAGTTCTGAGTCCAAAATTCAAAATGGTTCCAAGTTTTGCTTTGGCTACAGGAGCTTGTCTGCATCTCTAAATAGAACAAAAATAAACATAACTGTTCTGTTTTTTTCAATGTCTTGGTGAGTAATGCTTGTCTGTTGCCAGACATTTACTCAAGCTGAGTCCACCTATAGAACGGCCAAAACGCTTTGGGTGCTTTTAAGACGGTGTCTCCAGTTGGCTAGTGAAACTCCCTTCTCTAAAGTTTCAAATGAGTTCCTGGATACCAAGTCTAACTGCATCTTATAAACCAATTCTCCCTGTTTTCACAGAGTTGGATGCCCTTTCTTTGAAATGCTATCTTCCTTGTAGATGTAAACAGATCAAGAAGAGCTAGGAAAAATCAGAGCTGTAATTCAGAGCTTGCATGCTTGTGAAACTAGCTGGTCGATGACGTTTTGAGAAATCTCTTTACAAAAATTGATAAATAAGAAGGCACATCTCTCATTAAAAGTATAGATTTGCTTTTCACATTTAGCACTATGGACCATTCAGAGTTTATTTTGTAATACATAGTGAGGTAGGCTCAAAGTCATTTTTCTCTACATAGTCAATTTTTCTAATACAATTTGACAAATATTCTACACTTTACCATTGATTTTTCATGCCAGCTCAACTATATACCAAATTCTCATATATAAAAGGATTTGCTGAACAAAAGTATTCCTAATTCAATCTGTTTTCATGCTCATGCCATACTCTTTTAATTAATATACCTTTGTAACAACTAAATACAATAGTCTGGGTTTGTTTTTTTTTTTTTGTCAAAATTGCCTTAGCTAATTGTGAGCAGTTGACCTTCAATATATTTTTTAGAGTCAGTTTTTCAAATTCCCCAGTAAATTCTTGCTAGAATTTTTATTGGGAATATTGAATAATCAATGTCTACATTAATTTGGAGAGAACTGACACAAAATGGTGTTTCTTTCCACTTATTTTGGTCTTCTTTAAAGTTTTTTATTAGAGTTTTTAAAGCACGTGTGTGTGTGTGTGTGTGTGTGCGCCCACAAACCCGTATGAAAGTCTTAAGCATTTTCTGTTAAGTTAAATTCAAGATATTCACATAAATGGTGTTTAATTTTCTATTATATTTTAATTTATTATTACTGTTATAAAGAGGTGCTATGGATTTTTAGGTTGATTTAATCCTTGGAAACTTGCTGAATTCTTATTAACATGAGAAATCGTCTATGCAGATTTTTCTATGTAAGTGACCAGAGCATCTTCTAACAATAGTTTTTATCTCATCATGTCTGTCTTACTCTCTCTTGGTCCCTTTTTTAAAGTTATTTTTATTTTTTGTATTGTCAGAACCTCAAGCATCACTTTACCTATTTCAACTCCTAGTTCAAATGCACCTTTTTTGATCCATTTATTTAAACTTGTTGCTCCCACCCAGTACTCTTCTTCCCCAGTCTTGTGTTATTTTTCTCCATAGCCAATATACTAAAATATACACAATTATTTATTTTCTACTTCTTCTGTTAGAATGTAAGTTTTGTGAGAATAGGATTTTTTGGTCTGTTTTCTTTATGACTGCATCCCCAGTGCCTAGGAGAGTGCTTGGAATATATTGGGTGACAAATATCTGTTGAGTGAATAAATGTTGGACAGGAGGAGTGATGGGGTTATTTTTTCTTATTCCTTAAATTAAAAGAAATGCATCTAAAATATGAAAAATTTCTAGCAAACATAGCTTTTTTATGTTAAAATATTTTCTTCTAGTCCTAGTGTTTTAGTATGTTTATAATAAATAAAAGTTAAACTTTATCAAATGATTTTTCTGCACACATTACAAAAGAGGCAGCATCAAATAGTGATTAAAAACCTGGACCTGGACTCTGTTATCCAGATTGCGTGTATCTGAATCTTAGCTTTGTTTCTAATTAGCAGAATGAACTTAATTGACCTAATTAATCTCCCTGGGCTTCAGTTTCTTCATCTTTAAAATATGAGTGATAATACTACCTACCTCATAGGGTTATTATGAAAATTAAATTAGTTAATATTTATAAAGCCCTAGACTGGTGTCTGGTGCAGTGTGAATGCTTTAATAGTGTTGTTAAATAAACAGTGCAATAATCAAGGAATTTTTCTCCTTAATTCATTTTATGGTGCTTTACTTGGTAGGATTCTTTTATTATGAAAATTTCCACATTTTAGAAAAATATCAGGTTTGATCTCATTTAATTCATGTTTTACTATTCTTTTGGATTTAATTATGTACAGTGATATTTAGGATATTTGCAACTTCTTTAGAAATGAAATTAACATACCTTTTTTTTCTGCAGTGTTGAATTTTTAAAAATATGATACTGGTCTCATAACATGAACTGGGTAGTTTTCAGTTCTTTTCTATTTTCTGAAACAACTCATGTAAGATACAGATTGTCTATTTCTTGCATTTTGGATAAAGCTTACTTATAGAACATTCTGGGCCTAAAATTTTACTTGTAGAAGGAGAAGTAGTGAGAAACTGCTTGAAAATGAAGGTTTTTAAGAACTTTAACACATATACAACCTATTATTTTGCTAAAATCTATTATTTTGTAAATTATATCTAATTTTAATTCACTATATTGAGGAAACACAGGTTCTTTATATTTTATGGAGGTTCTGTTTTGGCCTAGTACATACTCAACTGTCGGAGTATTCACATGTGCTCTTTTATTCTGTGTTTGTTGGCAATAAATTCTCTCTCTGTATCTCTCTGTATGTATAGTACGTATGTATATACATCTATACCTAGAACAATTTTTAAATCATATTTTAAAATCTTAAACCCTTGCTTTTGTCTCATTTTTCTGAGAGAAAATTTTTAAATACATAGTGGGCCTTGTGCTAGTTATTTTAAAATCTAATGTGAAAGCACTATCATTTGATATTAAATTAAACTCATTTAAATTTATTTTAGGTACCATTCTATTCAGACATTTTTTTCAACACACACAAAAATGTATACACACAAACACACATATACTTTCTTCTTTAATTTTTCTTCTGTCCTAGTGTCTATCTGATACATTAGCATTTCTATTACTGGCTTTAAAGTTCATACTCTATTTTTACTATTCTGGTGGATATTCAAATTTAGGCCTATATTTACTCAATAAATTCCTAAAGTTTCTCAATATTGTGTATTCCAGCTGATAACTACTTCATCATCCCTTGTCTCCTTTGGCCCTCTTCCACTTCCAATATGCTTTGGCGTTTTAGTCCTAAAGTTTTTGTTTAAGTACAACTGACATTTGAACAACACTAACGCCAGGTGTTAGTGGAGCCAACCCTCTGTATAGTTGAAGAGTCACGCACAACTTATGGTTGGCCATTTATATAGGTGGTTCCTCTGCATTCTGAGTTTCAAATCCACAGATTCTACCCACTGTGCATTGTATAGTCCTGTAGCATTTAGCATTAAAAAAATCCTCATACAAGTGGACTTGCACAGTTCAAACCTGTGTTGTTCACACAGGTCACCAGCAGTATCTTATTAAGACTTACTAAATAAGATTTGATAAATTCTTTCTTGGGCTTATTTCATTTCTTTTTCAGGAATTTATTTTTTTCTTTAGCTAAAGAATATTCCTATAAGACTTTTAGTCAAATGCATCTGTTTCCTAAATTTTCATCAAACTTTATATCATTTATATAATTATCTTGATTTCACCTCACATTCAAATGATAATTTGAGCTGGATATAAGATTTTAGATTGAAAGTTGCTTCCTTCAACACCTTGATAGTATTATTCCATCATCATCTTTTATCTAATATTGTTCATAGTTAGAGCAATCTAACAAAATTTTGGAGAGTGTATAGATAAGATAAAATAGAAACTGTGTCGGACAGAATTCTATTCTTATAATCCCAAAGAGACAATTCTTTGCAATTAATTGTTTAACTACTGCCTAAAGTATTTTGCCCTTGAAAATAGGGGATGCTCATTTCATTTCTTCAGATTCCTAATCTACATAGGAATTTATATGTAAATTATAATAACATGTATAAAATTTTATATATACTATTAATAGAGAAAAAATAAAACAAACCCTTTCAATATTCCTTATTAATTAGTGTTTTTGCTTTGATCTGAGACAGTTCAGAATAAAAAATAAATCAGAACACTCTTCATCAAGTTTTCATTCCAGGCTGATTTATCAATTAACCATTTCTTCATCCTTGTGGCTACATGCACTATTACTTGCTACTTTAAAAGAAATTTAATGAAGTCCACAAACTTAAGTTTTATTTTTGAAAGATATTATCAAAAACTAAGAGATTGCAATAGTTCATTTCAATGACTTCTAGAAAATGTTTATCTGTATTCCCTTTGGTTTAAGATTATAGGAAAAAATGACATTCTGCAGTTTCAGATCACCTCTAAACATACCCAAAGTCTTCAAGAAATTTAAATAGGACAACAAATTTTAAAGTTAGTTTAATATAATAATAAAAAAATTTTTAATTGTAAATAAGATTTTTTTAAATTTTGGGTAAATTTATATAATTGTTCTGATTATCTAAAAATGATATAACTGGGAGTTAATTCATTTAATGTAACATTGGACTTTAATTTCCAAAGTCATATATTTTTGTTTGTGATAGTAGGAGATGGTAGTGGTCAGCCTCTAACACGACCTCTAATGGGTTTCAGCTGCTGGTATTTATACATTCCTGGAATTCCTCTTATTGACTTACACATATGATAATACACATATGATAATAAATAGATGTGATAAATGGAGAAGACTAAAGTTTGAGGGATTTTAGTTGTTTATAAATTTTTTAGAGAAAACATACAATAAAAGATATTCTTATGATCCAGGAAGTGAATATGATAATAGAAAATGTAGGCAATTCTGCAAATTGCTTATCTAAAATGAAAGTGAATTGCTTGACAAGTGGAACTCAAAATTGGAAGGCAGAGAAGGCTGCTGACACACAGATAAAGAAAGCCTTTGATCACTGGTATTTGATAAAAGCCACTTAGAGTAAATCCATACAGTAGAGAGACTGACGTAGCAGTAAATATTGGGGTGTGGGACTGGGCCAGGCTTTACTGAGATGTTCTCAGTAAAATTCAGCAAGTTGTAAATTATAAACCAAGTTAATTTTATTTTTGATAAAAATAAAATATAATGCATTAGTTCTAAGAATAGAATTAATCAAATGTTAGTAGATGGACTGGGCTTCTATTTTTTCTCACACTATTATGTTATATAGAGGTATAGGATTTCCTACTTCATGTTCTATTTAAAAGCAGAATTAAAACATTTATTTCTTTTTAAGAATTCTTAGGTTTCATCAATTTTTTCCATGATCTTTTCTAATTCTTTGATGGTTAAGTCATTCTACTTTACTTACTTACTATTCATCAACTCTGTTTCTTTTCCTTTTCTTCAGTTACTAGCTGGTCTAGACAGACAGCCTTTCATTTGTCACTGGGTTTGTTGTGACCTGAGCAGTTCTTTTACTGACTGCATGGAATATTGCATCTTTTAAAATAGCCACCCTTTCACTTCGCAAAAACTTTATATTATTTTTCCATTGTATTGTTGAATATCTAACAATTTGCAAAAGCACTCCCTGTCTCATGGCAAAGACAGATTGCAATATTATACCTCAAATGTGAAATCTGCAAGAGCAAGTTTGTCTGTAACAGTCTCTTCCAAGTTCTTAATGCAAAAACCTCAATTTCTACTTTGAAATCTGCTCTACCTTCTATTTCTAGCCTCATTCAGCCCACAATTTCCTATCCTTTTAATCTCTAATAAAATAATTCTAATCCTCTGGAAAAATGTACGTAAGTAAGTTCATGAGCTAGACTTTCTTGTAGTACTTAAAATTGTTGAGGAATTGATTGCTTGGTACCTTCTTATAGCTTCAACCCATCTCATAGAGTGGTCTCTGTGAACTAAGAGAGAAGGAAAAGCTTTAATAGTTTATGTGTAAGTGCTAACTAATAAAACCAAGAAGTGTATGTATATACCTGTCTGTTGTGTCCTGATGGTTATAGGTCAGACTTACCATAGCTATTAACTCTATCAAGAAGATAAATCAATATAATACATTGAGTATGAAGTTATTCTTATTTCCTCTGCAATCTTCCCCTTTGTCCCTTTTCCGTAATGGCTATCTTCTAGTATCTGACACAGTGTCTTGGCACAAAATAGCTTCTTCATAAATAGCTGCTGAAAAAAAAATAGTTGTTGAGTAGAATGGTCAAATAGTCTAAAGCAAGAAAACTAGTTATCATTTTTATGTTTTAAAATACGATACAGAATTATGTGTAAACAGTAGTGGTAATAAATTTCTTCATGCTACCATGAACAAATTCGTTTAGATGTTAAAAAAAAAACAGTCATCAAAGAGAAGGATTCCAGGGAAAGTTTTGCATTTTACACTACGTGTTGAAGGAGGTCAATGTGCTATTACTGTGTGGGGTTGCATTTAGCAAGCAAGCAACATGTGTATACATGGAATCAATAAAAAAAAATATGGACACGACTAGACATGATTTTCTAATGATCAAGTATGAGCAATGGCAAGGCAAACTTGATCAACACTGGATCTGGGAAAAATCCAAGGCTTCCTAGTGGATAGACTTACGGTGTAAGCAGGTCATTAGTTTTGTTGATTAGAACACA
Organism: Vicugna pacos; assembly: GCF_048564905.1. NCBI lineage: Eukaryota > Metazoa > Chordata > Mammalia > Artiodactyla > Camelidae > Vicugna > Vicugna pacos. Next base: position 18,466,741 of record NC_133012.1, read on the forward strand.
GCAAGGTTCCAATCAGAATCTGAATTCCTGTGGAGATCAAATTATCCTTACTCTAAACTGTGGCCAACTCTTAACTCCAAACAGCAAATCTGAGTTGTTGGTGTCAAGATGATTTGAGTGGAGGAAAAGGTGCAGTTTGAAACCTGTCTCTACAGCTAGAGAATCAATTACTGCTATGACAGTTGTCATTCTGGACTAGGAAGACCTCTTTTCTGCAATCACAGCTAATCCAAAAGAACAAGACAACATGGTAAATAATCTCTTAAGTAAGGCACTGGGATGGGGTTTTTCTTTGTTACAGTTGAACTGAAAATATATCCCAGAGCAAAGTGACATCTTCATGAATATCTAATTCTAACCCATTAGACTTGCTGTTAGGGTAAGTAAAATAAATTCACTTGTATGCAAAATGAAAACGGCAGCTACATTATTGACTATTAGACAAAATAAAGAATAATTTGGATGAATAAGTTGGATCCAAAGCCCAGTTTCTACAGAAAGTTTCAATCCAGGAAGAGAGTTACAGCATAATGAGTCTTTTTCTCCTTTGCCTCCATGTCACGTTGTGATAGTGATGGCATGAATGTGTTTCCTTTGTTTTTGTTATTGTCGTTTTTTCTTTTGTTTTCATCTGAGCCACAGATCGATTTTTCTCGAGTAATATGAAGATGTTAAATTCTAGTTATTTTATTAAGAAAGAAGGACATCTCTTGTTGACCTTAAAAGTGTAATATTACAAATGTAGTATCACTAAGCCAAGAAAAAAGCAACAGTCTAACCAAATATTTCTCATTGTGAGCCCACTACTATATTCCATTTTTTTCTGGAATATTGACAGGGACAATAAAGATTATTAAACTCCCTGACAAATATAAAGCAACATAGAGCAACTTAATTCATTTCAAGAAATTTTGATTATAAAATATCAGAAAGGCAAATAAAAAAACATAATAAATATTTAAATAAAATTTTTAAATTTATAATAAATATAGTTATTAAAATACATATTGAAATTTAAAGCTTTACCTTTATGTCACCAACATTTATTATATATAAATACTGAATTTTTACAATGAAATATCTGATCATTAATTGAATTATTTTCCACATAAGTGTTTTTTAAATGGGCATGGGTTAAAATTTCAATCATTTCAGTTAAGAAGTGAGTTTTCTCTGAAGTTAACAAATGTATACCAGTCCTGATAGGGTCTACTACAAAAATTTTTTCTGGTCCAGGATCACACATTGCTTCTAGTTTTTAATGGCCTTTTAGTCTCTGTAGTCTAGCACTGGGTTTCATTCTTTCTTTGTATTTCATGGCTTTGATATTTTCGCAGAGTACAGACCAGTTATTTTGTATACTGGCCCTCATTTTGGGTGTGTCTGATGTTTTCCCATGATTAGGTTCAGTTCATGCATCTTTAGTAAGGGTACTTGCCATAAGTGACGTTGTACAGATCTCGGTGCATCACATCAGGAGACCGATAAATGGAAGCACTTTAAAGAAGAAACTTAATAACCATTCTGTCATCTTAATGAATACGTTACTTTCTCTTTCTCTCTGAACATTTCCATAATTTTTCATACATGTAATTACAGAATAATATAATTTTTTATTCTGCTTCCTTTTCCAATATTATAGCATTTTCATGTCTCTGTATAACTTCATGATTGTCATATAATAATTGCATAATGTGCAGCTAAGTTGATGTGCTATACATTATTTTTAACAGGTTATCTATTTATCAGACATTTAGGGCATTCAGGTTGTTTCAAATGCTTCACTATACTTCTTATTAAGTGAATGGAAACCATGTATGTTGTACACTGTTGATGGAGTTATTAGGTTCAGCTGCACAAAAAATTATAACCAAACACTATACTAACACCAGTGAAGTTCTTCTCTATTCTCAAGTCTTCAGCAACAGTCCCGTTCTTCTCAACCAGCAGACTTACAAATGGAAGTTTTGCAACAAGTAGGCTCTGGCAGGGGATAAGGGTGGGACCAACATGCATTCAATTCCCAAACCTAGAAAATAATTTTAAATGTACATTGTCATTTTTTTCTTGATGGACTACAGGATGGCTTTGTACGTAAATGTGCTTGGGGGAGAATGTAATTTAAGTTGGTTTAAATAGGCTCACAATTATTATTTTTTTAAAAAAGAAATAACATTATGGAAAGCTTAGGTATATGGCTAGGAAATTTACTTATGCTTTCTCCATCTTTCACACTAGAAAATATCTAAGAGAAATTTCTGCATAACTACACAAGTGGAAAGAGAATAACGTTTTACAGACAAGGCAACTGTTGTGAATGCAACCAAAGTGCTGTCAGGTGATCAGAAACAGTATGTTTTGTGGTGAAGCCTTACAGATCCTCCATTCGACATGAGATGTCCCAATAGTGCCAGCAGTGGTTCGTCTGAAATATCTCAGAAATTAAACCTTGAATCAGAATGCTAAGCATCTTAATGCAATGCCAGATTCCCAAGACAGAAAGATGAACGGAGAGAAGAGAAGACGAGAGGAGGAGGGTATGGGTGATCTCTTCTTAGGCCTAGGTTCATGGCAATTAATTGCATCTGCATTTCCAAAACCCGTCCAACCACCACCAAAAGAGCCTATCAGAGGATCATCTGCTGAGTAGAAGGAGGAATTCATGTGGCTCTTGCTGGTTACATCACTGCCTAATCTGACTCTTTGCTGTATCTAGTCAACTCATAATTATCTGCTCTAATGGGTCTCAGAGGTGGGGTGGGAAGGGGTAGCTGTGACACAGACGATACTCAATAGCAAAGACTGCAAAATATTTTCTGTTAGGCTTTTGCATACATCATATGCTTAAGAAAGACGTATGTTTACCTTTCTAACTATGTTTTGCATAGATTAATTCTTTTAATTCCCATGCCAATGAAAAAGCTATTTCATATTATACACAGAGGGGGAAAACAGCCTAGGTTTTAAAATCACCAAGATAAAATTCATGACATTGGTTAACGACAAAACTGAAACATGTTTTTTTTTTTTTTCTGAAAATGTGGCCTCTCCAGTGTTCCTATGCCTCAGTTCAAGCCTTCATTACCTCTTAACCAGACTCCCCATTACTTGCCCTCTTCCCAGTCTTCCTCTTCGTCAGCTCTGTAGCCAAAAGGGAGCCCAGTGGCTGTGGAAAGGAGCGGTGCTGAGTTCCCACCACTGTCCTGAGTCATCCATAGTTCGGGTCCTGGGCAGGTGGGAGTGACCTCTTGCTTATTACCACTGGTCCCTCAAGGATTCCATACTCTGTATCTAAGGGCCTGTGAGAATTTTAACCTACTGAAAGAAAAAGTCCAGATAGTACAGTGCAAATTTTTGCTCTGATGATCCAGAGGTAGGTAGGTCCAGGCAACCGCCACACCAGTGTATGGCCTTCCCAGGAGCGATGAGAGACAGCACGGCTTCTCAACAGGGGTGAATCGCACTGCTCAGTACCTGGAGCGGATGACCTGAGGCTTTGTCTTGACTTACTGGAACTAGAGATGGCAGTGCTTGATTTTCCACATCAGTTCCATCAGTCTGCATGTGGCCAACCACCCACCCAGCCTCTCCACCCTCATCCCTAAAACCACCCATTCCGGTAATCAGGCACCCCAACCACCACCCCATTCCCACGATCAGGCACCCTGTCTGGCCCTGCCCTCCAAAAGAGCAATCCACTCAAGTCTCCTCTTCTATGATAGCTCATCTCAGCTGAAGTGACTCCAACTGTGGGTTCCTGCTCTTTTTCCAGTTTAAAGTTTTAGAATAAACTTTTGTCCTTGCTTCAGTCAGGTCCTGCTGCTGATTCTCAAGAATCTTATCTTCTTTCCATAAAATAAGTCTTTTGCAAAGGAACTTGTTTTGTCTTCCAAAAGTATTGTTGTGAGGGCTGGTGAGCTTCAAAAAACTATTTTGGAGAAAAAGAAACACCAAACTTTCTCTCTCTCTCTTTGCATTTCTGGTATAGGAATCCAAACTCTCCTCTGGCAGGCAGTTGTTTCTCTCTGTTCATCCAGGAGATAGGAGGTCACTTACAATGAAATACAGAAAGAAAAGTATGGCTAAATATATTTAATCTGCTATTTCAGTAGCAGGATTGTTCTAAAGCAGGTCTCTTTAGGATGTACCCGTTTAAAACCCCTTGGTAACCTAGAATTCATGGAATTAAAACTACATGTCTTGTAGTTGCAAAATTTCCAACTGGCCTTTCCAGTTTAGTTTGTGTTACTCCCTTACTAGGCCAAACAAAAGAGATTATCTCCCATTCTCCAAAGATGTCATGTGTTCAAGTTAATATACTTTTAGGACTGTGTCACTGCTGAAAGCATGTGACTTGTAGCCTGAATATATAAGTTCCAGGCCCATATATCCATCAATACAATTCTTTTGGTCAAGCATCCAAAACTCTATTTTCATTGAAAAAGGCAACACCGAATGTTACCACTCATCCTGCCCTTCTGGCCTATTTATTCATGGGTTCAAAAAGACAAGGGCTGCCCCTGAAAATTACATAATAATAAAGTACTGCCCAAACGTTTCTGTGAATGGACAGTTGCCTGGGTTTGTGGTCATAATCAAGGTAGATGAGAAGGAATATTATTACGTTTCTCCGCTCCATGACCCTTCCCTAGGCCAAAGGAAAGGTGATTTTTATTACAGATGAATTCATATTTTTCCTTTTGTTTTAATTTTATTTCTTACTTGACCTACAATATTATGTTATGTTCAGGTTACTATCTAATGATTCAATATTCTTATACATCACAAAATGATCACTATGACCCTCTAGGTCCATCATATTGTTACAAATGTCAAGATTTCTCTCTCTTCTTTTTTTAATGGCTAATACTTCTTCCTTTTACTCTTCACAAATCAGAAAATCCTGTTGGCTTCTCTCCAAACTATAGTCAGAACTGATCACATCTCCACCACCGCCACTCCAGCACAAACCACCATCAGCTGGCCCCTGGGCCCCAGCCAAGTCCCCTAAGTGGGCTCTTTTTTATTCCATTGCCCCTTTAAGGTCTTCCTCACAAAGCAGTTAGAGTTGAGCCAGTTAAAATGTGAGTTACATGACATCACTTTTCAATGAGCACCTCTTAAAAGCATCCCCCCAACACACTGTACATCAAATTCAATCAAATTCCATGCCGTAACTCATCCTACAATGTGCTACCTGATCTGTCCTGCCACCTCTTCAATCTCATCTTCTACTTCATCTCTTGCCACGAACCCCTGCTCACAGCACTCCAGCCTCAGATCAGCCACTTTATTTTTCTTCAAAATACCAAGTCCTGCATGGGCCATTCTGTTGTCTAGAATCTTCCTCCAAAACTTTTTATACAACATGATTTACTTATTTGTTACACTCATGGCTTGTTTTTTTTATTTCCCACCTGTAGAATGTAAGCTCCCCAAAGGCAGAGGTCTTTGCTTTATTTACTGCTATATCCTTGTAGCTAGAACAGTGCTTGACACATTTTTGATGCTTCTTAAATGTTGGTAGTTGAATGAAAAAATATTGACCCACCATTGTTGATAAAATCAGTAACATGAGGTGCTCTTGCATCTACACACATACACAACATCCAACAGCTCCATTTCTTTTCAGCGTCAAACAAAGCACACCCATCATAGATTTAATGTTTTTGACTCTTCACCTTATAAAGGAAGAATGGGAGAAAAAAATAATAAAGTTAATTATTTTTGTACTAGGTTAGTCAGTAAGGCTTATGTAATTAATGTTTCTCAAAAAAATTCTCCTTTTCTAATAGGAGAACCATCACCAATGTCGACGTCTCGTATTTATGTTTTGGGTTTTGTTTCTACTATACTCCAACTAAATGTTTATCATCAGTATTCAGTGCATGTTTTATTAGAAAAGTAATAAAAAAATGCCTGCTTAGACATTTCAGAAAGCCGTTTCTATAAGACTAAAATTACAGGCACTTGGGAACTCAATGAAACGAATGTCGTTTTACCTGTCACTGTTCCAAAGAGGGCCAGTGTGCTATGTGAAGTCCTTTCACACCCTCCAGAGGCATTCTGGTTTGGCATTTTTCATTCAGAATATTCAGATGAGCCCATTTGAGACCACAGGTTACATTTTTGATGATTATACTGCCGACCAGGTAAGCACCAGAGTTGACAACATGGATTCCCTTAAATGATAATTCCTGCCTGTCATAGCCACGGTTTTCCCATCACCGCAACAAGCTTCAACTGTGTAATCAGTTAGAATTTAATTCAGTTCAGGATTAATCTCGAAGTCTGGGCATTTCTCTGGTGTAACACTGCTGAGGATTAGCCAAAGCTGGATTCTGAGATCAGAGATCAGGGGCCACAGGGGAAAGAGAGGGAGGGTAGGAAGGGACTGCCAAAATAAAGGCTGGCTCGCAGGGGAATGTCTGCTCTAGCCCTTGATGTCCGTAAAGTTCTGGAGGACCCGTTTATTTTGGAAAATTAATCTTCCCTTTAGTTCACATCACATTTTGCAAAAAAAAAAAGTTTACATAAAAATGTCTATACCAAAGTTGCCTTGGTGTCATTATAAGTGCATATATATTATATAAAGCATAAGAAGAGAAATAAAATTTGGTTCATGTTTCTTCCCTTGGGCAGATGCCAACATCTACTTCGCCAAGCAACAGATTATTTGGTCTCTGCTTTGTTTTGCTCCTTTTGGAAGCAGTGACATTTGTACGATTAAGACGGAGAGAAGTCCTCGGGTGGTCACGTGCTAAAGCACTTTAAGCACCACCCTCCGACATTAGTTAGCGATTCCTGTGGGGTTTGTTTCACTCAGTGGAAAGCTGTCCTTAATACAAAGCAGAGAAGAGCATCAGTGCAACCTGCTCACCTTGGTTGAAAGCCAGTTGGTTGAAAGAACACAAGCCCTGGAGTTGTTGCCGGGGTTCAAATCCCAACCCTGCCACTTACTAACCAGACAAGACTGGATATGCTGCTTAACCTTTCTCTGCCTCTAGATTTTCTAAGGATAACAATAACACCTTCCCTAAAGGGTGTCTTAGGATTTAACTTAAATAATTGTGTGTTAGTCTGCTCAGGCTGCTGTAACAAAATACTACAGACAAGTAGCTTAGACAACAGACATTTATCTTCTCACAGTTATGGAGGCTGGGAGTCCAAGGTCAAGGTGCTGGTGCAGGTGGCTTCTGGTGAGGACCTGCCTCCTGGCTTGCAGAGGGCAGCCTTCTTGCTGTGACCGCTCCTCCTCTCCTCCGTGCACACATGCTCCTGCTGTGCCTTCCTCTTCTCAGAAGGACGCCAGTCTTACTGAACTAGGGTTCCACCCTTATGAGCTCATTTAACGTAATTAATTACTTCCTTAGAGGTCCCACTCCAAATACAGTCACAGTGGGGTTTAGGGCTTCAACACAGAACTTTGCGAGGACGCAGTTCAGTCCAGAGCAATTACACACACAGCGCCTGGCACGTAGTAACGTCACAATAAATACCAGCTCTTATTATGTGATATGCTTTGACTTTTCGCTCAGATGTGTGTATGAGACCTGCTGTCAACATTTATCATTTTGTCTGGCTAAAAATCCAGTTAATAAGTAGAGGCAAATTTGCATGCACAATCCCCAATGAGCATATTTATTTAAAATGACAGTGAGTGTAGTTTTGTTTCTAATGAGATGACTTAAATGCAGGTATATACACCTTACCCATTAATTTATGTAAATTGACGTAATTTTGTAAAAGGCGCTTGACTGTAATTTTGGACAGTATGTCATTGCTCAATGTCAGCTGGCTATGGTCTGTGGCCAAACTAGTTTGTGGCTTGCTTTTGTACAGCATGTGAGCTAAGAAAGTGTTTTACATTTTTAAAATGCAGCAAAACACACACCCTACACACACAAAAGATTTTGTGAGACCTTTTGTGGTTCACAAAGCTGAAAACATTTACTATCTGGCCCTTTACTGAAAGAGACTGTTAATTCTGCTACACGAAAGGAGTTTAATTTGAAATACACCCATTTCTTGTCATGTGAACACCTCAGCTTTTCTCTTTCCTGAGCCAAGTTTTACTAGTTACCCCCACCATTTTCTCTTTATCTTCTTTATTTTGGGGAGAAGTGGTTTTAGTCTCTGGCATGTCTCCCCAACTTCTGAGAAATATACCAAGTATGATTTCACTTTCTCCTGGTTACTCGGACCCAGGGATGGCCTCAGAGAGAGTAAGGATCATGGTGTTTCTGAGCTACGTTTTCTGTTTGGTACCCCTTATGGTCAGGCTGGATCTCTAATTTCTTGCTGTTGTTGGTCTGTGCACCTTTGAAAACTACTTCTCTTCTCCCGCTTTCCAGCTGCCATGGGCTGGGAAAAGAAGGAGAAAAAAGAAATTACGATCGAAGAATACTTTCCATCAGGTTTCATTGGATTCTTTTCATACATTGGGTTCTTTAATTCTCATAACATCACTTTAGAGAGAAATGCCATTATTTCTGCTTTGCAAATGAAGACAATGAGCCTCATTAAGCCTCAGAAGGGTTAATTTACTTGAATTCAAGCCCCAGTCTTTCTGGCTCCAAAACTTAAGTCCCTTCATCAAAGAAACCAAGAAATCCTGGCTGATTTGAACTGTAGGTAACCTAAGGGTAAACTGAAATGATGCTTTCATAAATCAAATGCCTGATGTTGAAGTGTCCTGAGACGTCTGTTTTGTTTTCCTCCCCTTTCCTAGCTGTGTTCCAAATAGTTCAATTGTCTGACAAACAGCTTCGAAATTAGTGAGGTGTTGTGACAACACCTTCCTTGTTCAAAGGGAGACCATTCATTCAATACACTCGTTCGAGATAAATACTGAGGTATTTACTTATGATCCTAGAGAAGGTCCAAACATGATTATGGTCATGGAATTATGGCTCATATATAGTGGTAAGCACATAACACCGTATCTATAGATATGTAAGTATGTGAATGCACACGCACACACACACACACACACACACACGCATGCACACACAGCCCATTTATTCAGGCCTGCCCCTTGGAGAGCTAACTCGAGCATTCCTGCTCAGTTCTCCTTTACTCTTCCAGCCTTTACCCTGAGGCGGGTTCTAAGTTAAACTCCTGGGATACATCAGACATCCACTCTTCCTCCAAGCCTCCTAAACATCGTAGGCCCTTGTGCATGCCTCTGCCTGCCTGAAGCGGCAGCAGGGGAGAGGGAAGACACAAGACTGGCCCACACCCCCAGAGGTGGGAATTTAATTGGTCTGATTTGATTACCTGGCATAAGGACTGTTAGAAGGGCCTTAGGTGATTCTAATGTGCAACCAAGACTGGGAATCGTGGTGTAGGTGGGTACTGATTAATTCGGGGTCAGCTGGGTGTATCTGTGGGGCTGGGTGCTGGAGACAATGACGTTCACAATCAGTTGCGTCTCCAGGCCAGCTGAGTCACTTGCCACCAGGTAAAACTGGCTATAGAGCCATCGGACTACGACTGGAACAAAAACATTCAGTTCAGCTAGACTTGGCAACATCTTGACATTTTTGCTCTGGTCAGTTACTTTCCCTTTCAATTTTTTCTTTTTCTTAAAAATCAACCCAAATGCTACCCTTGCATTTTGGTAGTGGAAAAGATCACAACACAGCAGACATTTCATGTTCTTGACTATGTTCCTTCCGTAGTTTTTTTTTTTTTTCCGCTATTAATGGAGCAAACAATCGCAGAAAGGTTAAATACACACATCCTGGGTAGCATGCACCCTGGGCACGTCCCCTTTGCTCTTTTGTCTACTTTGAATGTAAGTGTCTTGAGACTCAGTATTTTCAGGAAATAATACTTTCTCTTGGACTACAAACTATAAGCTGAAATTATTCCTGAAATGGGAATAGTCAGCCACAATGTGTTTTCAAGGGAAAGACAAGAGCAGCTTCGAAGAAGTCAGAAACTTAAGGACAAGAAGATGCTGATGTGTTAGGAAAGTTTACAATATTTGCTTCTGTGGTTTTACAAATATAAATAGAAACAGCTATGACAAAGAACTTCTATAATTAGCTTTCACCCTGATTCTAAACTTCGCTTATTTTAGAGCTTTTAATAGTATGAAAAAACCACTGTTTAAAAACGTTGGTTTGAATTTGCTGGCACTTTAATGAAAAAATTAGTATCTTCAAGCTCTGGGGTTTTCACTAAAGTCATGTGCTAAAGAAGGAGAAGTCCTTTGTTGCTGAAAGGTCTGGGGGGAGGGTGGACACCCTGGTGATTTTCTTCTCCGTGGGCACAGTTTTCTTTAAGAGTTAGAGCATGAGTTTAAATCAGAAATTAAATGAATTACTGATCCAAACTGTGGGTGTAGTCGTAGAGAGACACTGGTATTTAGACCAAACAAATGTGCTCTTTAAACACAGTGATCGTACC